>NC_081772.1:10273185-10631185 GCF_963082965.1 Carassius carassius | reverse complement strand
ATTTTTTTTTTTTTTTTTTTTTAGAATTTTCATACACATTTGAAAAGCCAGGAATAAACGTCAGTTCTGTATAGGATGATTATTTTTATTTTCCCTTAAAATTACATAGACTTAATTTGATTTAAAAATCACCTGCTGTAGCACACTGAAAAAAAGTGTTTCATTCATCAAATTAAAAAATTTTAGGGTAATAATTCACATCTATATTTTTTTACTTGAGACAATAAGTTAAAATAAATTTATTTTTCATTGGCTCAAGTAAAAAAATATAGTGTTATGTGAATCATTACCCTAATTTTTTTTTTAATTGGATGAATGAAACACTTTGTTTTATCTTTGTTTTATTCGCACCAACATTATTTGATTTTAACATTTTGGAAAATGTATTTATATAGCATATATATATTATATTTATTTAGTCTCACTAGTAAAGATCTTTTTTTTTTTTAAACCAAATTTAAAAACTAAAATACTGAATGCTGATTAAGAAACATCTTATTGAAAGTGTGTTGATTGTGTTGTTTGTATTGTAGAACTATGCAGTTGTTGCTTTTAATTTCACATGGTTACAGTTAATCTTTTATTTAAGGCCAGTTCAAAAACAAAAGCTAAATGCTGATGTCTGTACCATCTATGTTTGTATTGAATGTAGGCTACTTATTGTGCAGTTACTGCTGTTAATTTCAGATAGTTACAGTTATTGTTTTTCAATAGCCAAAAGCAAATTTGGCCTATTAAATACCCAATATCTTGTTTTTGCACACTTTCCTTCTTTCTTGTTTGTTGCTTAAAAGATTTTTTTTTTAAATCGGAAATCGGTATCGGAATTGGCCATGAAACATTGTTAATTTCATCATTTAAGCTATAGCCTTCATTGTTGAAATCAAAAGTTGTACAGTATTTGTTACCATAGTTAATGCACTGTGAAGTAACGTTACCAAAAAATGAACAGCTGTGTTTTTATAAACTAAGATAAACAAAGATTAATAAATATAGTAACAAAAGTATTGCTCGTGGTAAGTTCATGTTAGTTAATATGTTAACAATTCAAACCATATCCTAAAGTTACAAACAATTAATTTACTCTAATTTAAATAATACTCTGATGTTTAAATAATTTAAAATGAGAATGTGTGCTTACCCCATTTTTGTTTGTAAGAAAAAAATGGATTATATTTCATATCGCAATATATATAGCAGAAAAATAAAATCTCGCAATGTCATTTTTTCCAAATATCGTACAGCCCTAATATGTGTATATACATAATGTATGTATATGTGTGTATGTATATAATATTCTAAGTGTTGAATTAATCCGTAGACTTTTTCATTTTTCATGTACTACTGGTTATTATGACAAGTTGATTTTGCGTAACCTGTTTCAGAGATATTCTTTCCCCACCTCCGCTGCACAGCAAGATAATTTGCACCAGTTTGCAATATTTGAGAAAAGCAGCGGGAAAAAAGCTAACTTCTGAAATCAGTGCAGCTATACATCATTTCAGTCAATCCATCAAGATTTAGATAATCATATTTGAGTAGCAAATTCCACCTTTTTGCATTTCAAATGCACAGTGACTTTGCTTGGTCTTGTCTTTTCTTTTTCTTTTAGAATAATTTGTTTTGCCTTCACTATGTTTCAGATGGTGAACCTAAGTGTTATAACGTTAGTGCTGTGAACCAAACAATCAACTGCGTCAGTGTGAACTGCACAGGTACGTCCTGTCCTACTATCTCAAGCTCCTTTTTATAATGGCTGAAAAATAGTTTGGCTGTAGCATTCATTATCTGCCAAAAATAAGCAATTGAGTCATTAGCTATAAATGTTCTGTGACATGACCAATTATATTTTGGGATAATGATTTTGGTGGTAATCTGTGCGTTTTCTCTGTACTACAGAACCATCACCGAACACGACCGTGAGCCCTACCCCCACAAACCCTACCACCAACGGTACCATCCAGACTCCTCTCATTTGCATTCATACACACCTTGAAATGCATACCTATTTAATTTAAAGTCTAATGCCAAAGTCATTCCAATGTCAATTTTATTTATTAAGTTATACCCATATTAAAAACTCATATTGGTTGACCATAAAATATAAATAAAGAGCCATAAAATACATTGACTTAAAAATAACAATAATAAAAAAAAAACATTTAAATTATAAAACAATATTTTAAATTAAAAAGGTGCATTTAATAAAAAATTAAGCAAGTTATTATTGATATGTGTTAACTGCTAATAGATATATAAAAAAATAGTAAAATAGCAGATTATATCAAATCTTACAGCTTGCTCTGTTATAAACTATATATATATATATCAGTTTATAACATAGAACAGGCTGTAAGATTTAATGTATCAGCTGTTTATTGTTGATGTAAAAAAAATAATTCTGAACAGCACTTTTTTTTTTCTCCCTCTTTTCAGTTACCACCACAGCAGATTCCCCGACTCAAAACGCAACAGTCACAAGTAAGTATAGCTCTCTCTTACAGAGTGAAACACTTCCTTTATCCTTTTAAGTTTAACTGAAAATTTGGCCTTTCCACAGGCACCACGACCATGTCACCTACTACTTCTCCATCTAAATCATCCACATTTGATGCCGCCAGTTTCATCGGGGGAATTGTGTTAGTCCTTGGGCTTCAAGCGGTCATCTTTTTCCTTTACAAGTTCTGCAAATCCAAGGATCGCAACTACCACACCCTGTAACCCGCTACCACCTGGAGGCACCACAAAACCCACACTCCAACCCAAAACTGAGAGGCACATTCTACTCACAGATTCATTGATATTTCCTAAAAACTCCCCATGTTCGGCCTCATATTTGTTTTAATTTGAATTCCTGTGATTTGAGCTTTATTTTTCGTTAATGTTAGAGCTCTCACAATCACTCAAGGTTATTAACACAAATACACCCCACACACAAAGTAATGCCCCAAGCCTTTTTGGGCAGTGGCATTATGGGCTATGTGAAATGTGTCCTGCTTTCGTGTATAACCACAGATTTCCAAGTTATGTCCATAAATGTTTTTCATGGTGTTTCCCCTGAAAGTCATCGGAGGGGCACCTTCTTATTATACCTGCTACAATACTTCCCAATTCCAGTGTTAATTTCAGGTATCTTCACTAGAACAGTGTTTTTTATACAGTTACCATGAATGATGGTTCTCAATAATCCATCAACATAATCACCATGTTCAAAAATAATATCTTTATAGTTCACTACTGAATGAACAAAGTTTTCCCCCTTCATTTTTAAATCTGTTCTGCATTTTCATCAAATAGTCCTTTGGGTTGTATCCCTCTGTGTGTGGTGTTTGATTTCAAGCCCTTTTTTGGCTATTCCTCTCTTTTACATCAACTAAGAGAACCAAAATGTTTGCAATAAATTACATTCCCCACCTTAGTCCCTCACTGTTAACTATCAGTAGTTAGAGAACCAGTAGACATCAGTTCTCAAAATGAGTTAAAGCTGGAATCTCGGTCCTTTTTTCTTCCCCAAATGTGACAGTGGAGTGCTGGGTAATATCAGAGATGCATTATATACACTTAGTTAGCATCCTATCATTGTGGGGGACTTACCAGCATATCGGCCATTTTAAATTGTACTTTTGGAGAGTTGGTGAATTTGAAACCGTAGGAGTTCATCCAATCCAGTTCTACTAACAGCAGAAATGAGTCTTTATTAAAATGAGTCTATTCTGCCAGACATGCGAATAGATTGAGGCACTATGAGAGCGGAGGATCAATGATCCCATTCAGAATGATTGACAGTTGAGTCAAAGTGCCTTTAGGTGGAGGCAGTGGCTTGCTGCCTTTAAAGTGAGCCTTAAAAGTGTGAATGCGTTCGTGTTGGGGCTCCATCGAGGCCAGGCTCTGTGTTAGTGTGTCTGCCTGTTTGTCAGTGTGTTTAAAGACACGCATGCGTGCTTGTTTCATTGAAGTAGATCTAGTGTCTGCCAGCTGGACTGATCACTATATTATACAGAGTAGATAATTACAAGTTAATTCATTTGTTGGATAAATATGTCATGTTTCCAAAATGCTTCTCTCAGTTCTTGAGGTTCATTTTTTATTATCTTTTTTGCTAGCGCAGAAATGTCGGTTAGATTCTAGCACTCCCAATCAAAAACAGATCGATATTTATACATAATCTGAACTCTTTGACCATAAACTGAATCAGTAAGCTGAGGTGTACATACTTCAGGCTTGTACAAAGAGCCTAATTTTTTTTTAGGAGCTTTTGTGTTAATTACCCTTAAGAGAACTGAAATGTAGTCTAGAAAAGTGCATTCAGGATATGTTTTGCTTATTCTGTCGTTTCTGTCTATCGCTACAATCATCTGCCGATTTTTATGGAGTCTTGGAGCTGTGACAGACTAATCGTTTAATGCTTAGGTTTGATTTCTTGAAATATAATTATTGAATATGGGTGAATTTATTTTGAATAGACCTACACTATGCCTAATTCCTGGCTTGCTGAGCTAATTTTATTTGGTACTATGTTCATAAAACCATTTTTCTTGCTAGTGTTGGCACGTTTCTAGGCAGAGGGCTTGTAATTTTTTTCCTTCATTCCTTTGTGAAATTTTAAATATAATAATCTTGATTAGCTTGCTGCTAATAACTTCCTTTGCGAGTTGTAAAGGTGTTGGCTCGGGAAGTGATTCACGTTATTTGGGTTGCAAATTTTGTAATGGCAGAAAGGAATCGTTTTGTTTTCTGTGTGCTTTCATTTTCATCTGCTTTCTTGATATATTAGTGTTGAAAATGTTCCATTCCCACCATTGTGTTAATTGCATGTTTCTCAGAAGATGACTGCTTAGGCCTCACTTTCTTTATTGAACCACTTAATTGCATGTCCATTGTCTTATCACAGTGCTTAAATGCCAAAGGTGTCTGTTTTAGCATGAGTCGATGAAAAGCTGCTATGATGCTTCACAAGCTTCATCATGCCCATAGTGTAGTCAGAAGAAATCCTGTTGTTTGCCATTTTGCTTCAGCTTTGCCAAATTAAAAACACTGTTTACTTAAAAAAAAAAAAATGTTCAGACTACAGTGTTTCCATTGTAATTTATTATAATCATTATCATAAATGCACAATTACACAACTCATCATAGTATTGTCTGTTTAGCATCAGGCTACATCCAAAGATCCCACATAGTTGCAACTGGATTTTAGCTGTGCATGCAAAGGGCTATAATAGACATTCTACATTAATTCCGAATTCAGAGCTCAGTCAAGGATGCTAATGTTTGCGAAGGTAAACTGCTCAAAATCCTCTCACACTCAGAGAATTCAACCTAACTTCGAGTAGTTTGTGGCCTTGATTTCTTATGCCATTATGTTTGTGTGCATGCATCAGATTTCCACAGAAACAGCCATAAAAATGCCATATTCTGTCATTGCTCTGAGCTAGTGTTCATTCTTTGCTGCACCTTTTGAATATAAAGTGCCTTAATTAAGATTACATGATGAGAATTACTATTGTCATGAAGAGATGCACTCAAAGGGACTTGAACATTTTAGAGTGAACGTTGGGTCTATTGAAGTTGTGAGCAGATAATGAGAGGTACATGGACTATAGCATCTCGCTTGTGCTACCATTTTGTTATCTAAATACTAATAAATGAGTTAAGGTTCTTCTTTTTTTCTTCTAATAACTGTAATTACCTATGGCCTGTTGTCCAGTAGTGCATTTTCCCCCTTTTTTTTTTTTTTTTTTTTTTTTATTGCTTCACATAAACATGGACATGCTCCACATCTGCTCTTGTCAATTAGAAGACCCTTAACATTGCATCTGTATCCAGAAAGTCTGCCTTAATAGTTTTATGCTCTATTGTGTTGGTTTTATTTCTTTGGAACTCTTTTCTTATGTTCTTGTGTTTCAGATCTGCATTCACAATTAGGTTGAAAATGTGATTAATTAATTAAAGTTTGAGTATTGTAAAACAGTTGTGGATGTTGCTTTATGTTGCCTTTTTTTTTAAGAAACCTTTATGACTGTCACTTTTTCAGTACCATATATGATTACAGCCACAAGAGGTTCATTCCCACCTCAAAATAGTTAGATAAAGTTAACTGTGACTTTATATCTCTCGATGCACCATTGAATCTGGAAAAGTGACTCTTTTTTTTTTTCCACAGTTGTGACTATATATGTCCCAAGTGTGACTTCTCATTATCTAACAGTTGCAACTTTGTAACTCACATGACATGATTTATTTGAAAGTATGAGATGGAAATGGGATTCCATCGGCCACAGTTTGAAGAATTTCTGATATTATTTAGAATAAAGAGCCCTGAGATGATATAAGTTAACAAAAGTCCAGTTCAAATTCATTAAAACATCTTTTAATCCCTGGACTATAACTTTTTCAATGTCACTATGTCCTAGAAAACAGTCCTTTAAAACACACTCTGTAATGTTTAACTAACAGGATATGCGCTCACCCAGAGTGTCAACTCCGTTCTTGCTTACTCTGCATCAAATGCTTGGATTTCTTCTCTGGACAGGATGTGCATATGCTGGGATTCATTGTTTCCTCCTCATACCATACTACTGAAAACACGACCATAAGAGTCATGAATCATTTTAGAGAAATGCAGTATTACAAGGACATGTTGCATGATGCACTGTAACAAGCAGTCACAACCGGTTAACATGCCTATGTCATCTTGCCATAATCAAGGGTTTTGAGCACCAAGAATCAATTATATCACATTGCATATGTTTACCAGTGCTTCCTGTATTCAAATGAGTTAATGCAATACTGATTTAATCTGTACTGTCACAGACCATAATCCAATCCATCTGAACAAAATGGAGTCCATCTTTTTTTCCTGGTTACATTTAAAATGCTAAAAAGGGCGTGTAGAGAAAAGAAATCTCTGATTCTCTACACGCCCTTTTTAAATGTTCTACCTTGGACCGAAGAGCACCCAAATCAAACCTAAAAGGAATTGAGCATGCCATTCATCTTGAATCGATACATTTAAAATGCTTTTGTTCATTTTTGTCATCTACTTACCTCTCGTTTAAATATATATATATATATATATATATAATTTGTGGTTTCTTAAGGTTTAAACTATCACTCTGGTTTGTGGTTGTAACAAGATCAGATGTCAAAGAAAGGGATCATTTTGTTGTGGAAACAGTGGAGGAAACAATGTGTCAGCTGATTATAAATCTCATAAGAAAGAAAGGACACAAAAGCTGATGCTGCAACAATACTTGTTTTTCCCACACATCTTTAATCACCACCACTACATTTCCTGGTATTATTTTCTCACACTTTGAGTAGGTGAAGTAAAAAGTCTCATCAACAACCATTTGTAGTGATTGTGTAAAATGTTCATTTCTAGTTGAATCAACAGATCAAACCAAAAGCTGTAGGACAGGATTTAATTTAATCAGTTGGATGGTGAAAAGTGATTAGAGTTTAGTGCGCACATAAATAAAAAGCCAAGTTGGTCTGTACTTAAAAATATGTAGATATTTTATTTACAACTTATTCAAACAAAGGAATATTACTAACAGAAATAAAAATCAATAAAAACAATCTCAAAATCATTGAGAGGTATATATGTTTTGATTAAAATTTAAATTATGATGCAGGTGAATCAGTGTTTTCGGATCTTCTGAGGGCAAAGATCAGGTGTCATTCCACTGTCCTATTGAGCTGCAACTCCTCAAAGCCCCAGATATGCGTTTCAGGACAATGCAACTATGTCTCCCATGCAATGTCCTGTTTGCGGAGGCCAGAGCACAGTTTCTGTGTCTCTCTGAGGAGCCTCAGGGTCTCTTGACTGCTCCCGCTCTGTTTCTGTCCCTTGCTAGCTGAGGCTTTGACAGGGGACGGTGGCAATGGTTGTACCCCACTCTGTGCCCTGGTTTTGCCCTCTACACTTGCAGCACCATGTGGCTTCTTCCTGGGGCTACAAGATCGTTGGGAGAGTTTCTGAACCTACATGAGCAAAAACAGCTTCATATGCATCAGTGTTTTCTATAGGATGTTTTTATCTAAATACAATACAAAAAGAAAGTGTAATGTGTAACCTAAGCTGTAATTTTAAGTACAGACGTACTGTTTGCTGATGTTTGCGCAGTTTGGAGATTTGAGCTGCTTTCTCCTCCATTCTCTTGACCAGACAGTCCAGCTCTTGCTCCAGATCATCACGAAGCTCTCGTTTAGAGGTCTCGTCTATCTGCTTGACCAACTCCTGGTGTTCACTGTCTCACACACACACACACACACACACGTTTATATTGTATCCTACTCTCCCCATCAATGCATTAAAAAAAATAGTAATGGTCAAGATGGCGTGACTCACAAGCTCATCTGTCCCAGTTCATCCTGAAGGGCGAGCAGAACATCAGAGAGGCTGCCCAGTGCTGAAGCTGCTCTGCTGGGGGAGGACGGAGGTCTGCGCTCAGCCCGCTGGTTCTCAGAACCCGACTTCTGCAGAGCGCTGACTCTCTCACACAGCCGTGGGTTTCTGTGCTTCATCAGGTGCAACACACTCTGAACATTGGCATTGACAGAGTGACTGGGACTGGTCGACTGAGAGAGAAAGAACTTTCACTTTTGTGTAATAATAACCATGAACAAATGTAAATAATAATCAAGTGATGTTGAGTCAAGGCGAGGTCATACTGACTGTTCCAGCCACAAATGGGAGGCGTTTAGCCTTAGGAGTGGGGGGCGCCTCTAACTTAGCTGAGGAGGGCTTCTGACATAATATAAGAGAAAAAAAAAACTTGAATAACAGACCTCAATACAGAATCTGTAGTATTCTGTTTTGTAAATATACTGCCACCTTGTGCTCACGTCACATTACTGCAGAGCATTTTTTTTTTTACCTTGCAAGCCGCCATTTCTTTCTTCTTCTTCTTCTTGCCTTTAGGTTGGGTCACAGCAGAAAGGGAGATGAGATTGTTTTCAAGCTCTCGCTGCAACTGATGCAAAGAAAAGAGATGATATTAAGGCACTAATTTTAAAAATGGCTTTTTAATAAAAGCTCTTTTTGTAAGGGGAAAGTTGACATTATAAATCTTTTGTAGGACTCTGCGTTTGCAATTTTGCCCGTTTGTTTGTTTCACCTCCTCTGCTTTCTCCTGCACAAGTTTGCGTTCATGTTGCTCCTCTAAAAGTTTCTGTTCTAAGAGCTCAATCTTCCTCTGTAGATGAAAGATACCACAACATATTATAAAAAAGATAATTGTCCATGTGGATTTTTAAATATTTCATATGTTTGTACCTCGGCAATAGACTGTGTACTGGTGAGTTTTAGATACTCCTTTTCCAGTCTTTCCAATTTGTTGAGGTGTGCCTGCATTAGTGGGTCTGTATGTGTGCTCTCCCTACACACAGAGTCCTAAAGAAATGGAGAGATAAAGAGAGGATTTAAAAAGCTATGGTGCACAGTATAGGAATATATGGGAATATACTGCACAAGCTCTTTAGCCTTTGTCGGTCTGCTCACCTGCTTGTCTGTGTGATTGATTCTCTCTCTCGCTGCACATTCCACCATTTTCCTCATATAATCAATCTGTTTATCCAGCAGAGAGTATCGTGTTTCTGCAGAGTGAAGCTTAGAAACCAGCTCTGCTAAAAAGAGAAACAAAGATAACTTAGTACACACTGATTTAGTGCAGTACTGGACTTTGCAATTATAATGACAACAGATCAAAACCAGTCATGCAACACTTTTACCTTTCCTCCGTGCAGACTGATTCTCATGTGTGCTGTGATCTGGTTCTCTCTGCGCAGAAGCACCCGCCTGATATGGAATAGTCTGAGAGAAATCCTGGACGTTCCTCTCTGCCTGAACTCTCTCCAGCTCCAGGCGTCGCATCTTCTCCTGGAGTGTTTTCAGGGCTGATATCACTGCTGGACAAACACAGGAAACATTTACATTTGGTCTTAAATATTTGGTTACATATGGTCTTCTGTGTTGTTTATTAAACTCAATTCACCTCTGCTTCCAGCATCAGGTACTGTCCGATAAAGTTGTGGGCTGATGTCTTGTACACCCGAGCTCTTTCCCTCCAGTGAATGTGTGTCTGCGTTCATATACAGAGGTCTTGACAGCTTCTCTGGAGGCTTGTAATAGCTGCCAACATAACTATGTTTAGATGGAGAGTCCAGATTTAGACTCTGTAATTAAGAAATAAACAAAAAAATTAGCAGATTATACATTTTATGGCAAAAAAAACAACACTTTGAATGAGTGAACGATCATAATACAGCTTTTATATATATATATATATATATTATAAATCTCATAAATGTGTGTTTGTGTGTGTATGTATATATATATATATATATATATATATATATATATATAAATATATTACACACACATACATACATATATACATACATATACATATATATATATATATATATATATATATACACACACACACACATACATACATACATACATACATACATACATGCATTTATATACACACACACAAACAGGAGTCATCAAATTACTGTTAAAGAATACTATAACGTTACAGTCACTGAATCACTGAAAAAGCAAGCCACACTGTAACACTTAAAGTCAAACAAGATACATTTCATTGTTAATTTATTAAATGGCCCTGTGTCAAACCCTAATGAGCTGCTTTCTAGGCTACATAAACGCTTCACGGACCCAAAATTACTGCTCTAGGCTGCTCAGTACAAAACGTGATTACGCTAATAAGGCTAACGACTGTGATACATCAATGTAAACATCGCTAAGAATAATAACAACCTCAATTGAACAATTTAGCATACCTGATCTCTGAAGTGATCCATTATGAATCAGTTTCGTTGTTACACATTAGAAGAAACGATGCATTCATCGAGGTGCAGATGAATTAGCTGATAGGGTCATGTTAGCAGGTAAAGCCGACTGCGCCGCCCAGTTTCAAATTTCCCTCTTCTTTTACCGCTCTCAGTGGTTCCGCATGTACACAATGACCACAGTTTCTATCATATAAAGAAATACTGATAGACAGACACGTAAATTGGATGGATCTGGATTAATCAGGTTGACAACAAAGTACTCTACTTGTTTCCCAGTTCTATTTTTATTAAGAATGCCTTCATATAATAACACAGAGGAACTTTAACAAAGACTAGAACATTACTCATATTTGTAAAAAAGTAAGAGGTGGTGTAGTCACACCTGCTCTGTTTTCAGAGATTAGCTCACAAATTTTCATTGAATAAGATATATGAATATCTGGTGAAAGCTTTGCATTAATCATTAGGGTAAAGGGTTTTGAGATAAACAAGTGGTGGCGGGGCCCCTGCAGTTGCCAAAGATTTTTGTGGCTGTTGGTATTTGTAGTTCTGCGTTGTATTTGCGCCACCTCGAGAGCGTTGAAATGAACGAGCGTCTGAACTACAATTCGATTTGTATTAGTGTTGGGAGGCGTGGCTTGTCGTGAACGCCTTTCTTGTCGTTGATTGGTGCGCTGAGTGCATGCCTCCGCCTATAATTTGTTTTTGTAGAACACTATTTGACTGTGGTAGCTGTCAATCAATTGTTAACTCAAGCCGCTGTTCAAAGGACTGAAATCGATTGAAGAGTCAGAGCGCAGGAAGGTCTCATTGTACGGCAGCGAGGATGATTAGAGAGAATGTAAATTTAGTAAGTATTTTCAAAATGACATTTATTTTTAAAATAGTACGCGCTTAATAATTACTGACAATACCTGTGGCTTTATTAATTGTGTAACAATTGAGGAATATTAGCTTGTTTCCTAATAACAGAACTTGATTTAACGTCAATCAAGGATTTTTTTTAACAATGTGTCTACTGTATGATATCATATTCAGTGTTTCTTTGGTAAAATAACCAGTTTACATATAAACTCAAAAAAAAAAAATTCCCAAGACATTTGAAATTGTTTAAACAACAGAAATCAAAACAAAAACAACTGTTCAATTTTTACCAAAATTTTGTTTGGTAAAGTACCACTACATTATAAATGCATATAATTCGTATAATGTCTGTTTATACTAGCAGATAATGGAAAATTTTTGAAGGGATTTGCAGAATTCCTTTGCCGACAGAGCAGATTGGTTTAGGATTATTCCAGCTATATAAATAATTAGCACACCTTTTTTGTCTTGTGCATGGCTCAGTCCTTCAGGTGTATAGTTGAAGAATAGTAGACTGTTACAGTGATGGATGTGAGAGATGCTGCAGGAAGGTGGGATGCTCTGGGCAGTCGAGACTTGAGCTCTAGACAGGCAGCGATGGAACTCATTCACCAAGAGGTGATGAAGAGAATAGAGACCATGGGGTCGATCCCAGACCCGCAGTCCTCCTCTCCCCCAGCCATGGATGACAGTCTGTGCAGTGATCTCAACACTCTGCTGGCTCATGTCCTGATTCTCTCCAAACGCTGTCCTTATGAAGATGTCAGGGAGAAATGCATATGTTTGCTCCAGAAAGTTCAGGTAAGTAACATAGTAATTATTGAGTTAATATTGAAGATATTGGTTGTATGTTAAACAATAACTGTACGTGATCTATGTGCCTTTTGTGAAAGCCAACAACCGTTGGTGTACCACTATGTGTATTGTGTAGCACTAAATATTTTTGCCTGGAAAGTTTTTAGTGGGATTTCTATAAAATGCTTTTTTGTTTTTCAAATCCTTATCCATTCATCACATACAACTGGAAAATCATTGAAAGTGTGGGAACCCTTGAAGGACCATTAATTCTTAAAAGGCAATTTGCAAGTAATAAAGAACTGGGTTTTGGGGGGTTTGGCTCTACCATTAGTTATGTTCCCCTTTGTTTCCATGTTGTTTTTCATTCAATTTCAAACCATACTATCATTATATAAGCCTATAAAATAGTTCTGCCCGGGTTTAAGACGCTAGGGGACTGGGTCATTTCTTACAGTTTTTGAGACTTTTTGTGTCACAGAATTCACTGGAGGAGTCAGAGAGGATCAGGGGCTCTCCTTAGCCACAGATATTGCATAAAGGTTTACCAGAACATGTAAATCCATGTGGCTCATGTCTGTACATTGAATGTGACTGGCCATTGGCTATCACTATATTTTCCTGTAATCCTTAAGTCTTGAGAATACTGTTTTTCCAAAGGTTTCATCTTTAGTTTTAGTTTTAGATGTCAGAATATCAACATTAACTTGTTGCTTTGTTAGTGTTATTTTTTGGATCAGCAGCTTTGTTAATTAATACAGATGTGTTATTAATTAACTCAAAATGTCAATCCACTATGTCCATTACTAAAATTACGAAAAGACTCGACACATTAACACAGTTTTAGATTGAGGATATTTTGACTTATTCATTTTGAATATGAATATTAGTCAGTGATATATATATATATATATATATATTTATATATATATATATATATATATATATATATATATATAATCTTTTCCTGTTCTATTTATGCAAAGCCCTCTCTTTTAGGTGCTTATTTTGTGTTGTGGTTTATTAGATGACAGGATGTTCCTCCCTTGTTTTGTGTTGACATTTTAACCCTTTCTGCTTACTGTATCAGCGGTAAGCCGTCAGCTCTGATATCTGAAATTATGGGATTCAAGGGGCCATGACAAATGAGGACACAGCAGTAGAGAAAAAAAGTTATTTTGACCTTTGATCCAGGGAGCACCACACAGATACTGATATAGACAGACTCAGGATGTGACCTCAAAAAGCAGTTATCCAAGAAAAAAGATTGATGACTGATGTAATAAAGCATTGTTATTGTCATTGTGGTTGGTGCAGCCCACTTGCTTGATACCACACTAACAGGATGCATCCTCTGGTTGTGCATCGCACCTGAATGACTTGCATCTGAATGGGCATAGTTTGTTGTGAGGGTGTTTGTGTGTGTGTGTGTGTGTGTGTGTGTGTGTGCACTAATGCATGTTTCTGCAGTGATAAGCCCTGAGAAGCTATGGATAGAGAGACAGATTTAGGTCAGCGTCAGTTCACTGGTCTGAAAGGAGTTTTAGAAATTATGTAAGATGCCCATATTTCCTAAGGCCTGTGTTTTGTTCGTTATGGCTCATAGTGTCATATTTCTGATTTGGATGTGGTGCTAGCTGTCTGTGAATGAAAAATCTAGAAGCACTTTTCAAATGATGTACACAAAGATGATTTGACGAATAAAATTTATATTTATGTTTCCATATTTCTTATTTTGATTATTATAAGGGCATTTTCCGAACAAAGGGGTTTTACCCCAATAGATACGAACCTGTAGGAAGTTTCTTTATTGGGACAGTAAGACATGTTACAGAAAGCTGTAGAGGAGACTGTTTGTGGCCCACACAGGCTTTGAAAATTATTCCTTATTCCCTCATGTCTTAAATTAGCTGTGGGCCTTGTGAGGGTCATGTGGATTGGATGTGTGTGTGTGTGTGTGTGTGTGTGTGTGTGTGTGTGTGTGTGTGTGTGTGTGTGTGTGTGTGTGTGTGTGTGTGTGTGTGTGTGTGTGTGTGTTTTGCTTGGTATGTGTATGGAAGCTGAGTGTCATGATGGCACTTGGCACTGGTTTAGTGAGCTGGGTCCATGGTCTTTGTAGTGATTTTCTAATGCAAAGTTATTTAATCCTATATACTGCGTACATTAACAGTGTTTAAAATTCATTCAGTTTTAATGCATAGGCCTCATTACTAAAATCATTTTAGCAGGGTACACTACACTTCAAGTTTGGGGTCAGTAAAATGTTTGAAAGACGTCTCGTCATACAGTAATGAGTTACAGTAATAAGGTAATACTGTGAAATATTATTAAAATTTAAAATAACTGTTTTCTATGTTTACATGTCATTTTTCCAATGATGGATATGCTAAATTTTTAGGAGCCATTACTTCAGTCTTCAGTGTCTCATGATCCTTCACAAACCATTTTAATATGGTGCTTTGGTGCATAAGAAACATTTCTATCAGTGATGAAAACAGTTGTGCTTCTCATATTTTTTTTTCTTTTTTTTCTCAGGCATCTTTTATGAAAATAGCTTTTCTCATGGCATTTGTTTCCTCTTAACAGTGTACCATGCCAGAAAAGCTTAAACATATCAGGATGTGTTGTGACCTTTTATTATATATCTTCCCTTCAATATTAACAATTTCACTGTCATTTTGTATTTACTGAAGATGAAAATGTGGTTGATGAAAATGGCTTTATCACCATGAGGCAGCATTAAAATAAAATAAAAGGATAAATAGACACTTTATTTATTCTTCGCCCTAAAGAAAGAAAAAGAAAATGAATGGAAAACAATCTGCAGACTGTGTTTGAAGGGGTTAACATGACCGCATGGAGCTCTGTAGCACAACAACCCTATGATTGGGGAGGGGGACCTGTTTGTGGTAACTGCACTGATGGGAGGAGGAAATCCTTAGAAACCTCTCACAACTCTAGGAATTGAGGAATGGTACTGCCCTAGAGGAATGACACCTATTTCGATGTGAAAAATGACCTGGTTAAAAAAAACAAATAACAAGTCTTATTTGGATGGAAAAGGGAATGAAAGACACATTACATAACACAGTTAACACTTTGGCTTCTAATATGGTGTGCGTATATGATATTTTCTCTCCGATGCTGGTTCAGTCTGGTATGAGTGTCGTAAATGGTTTAAGAGAGTGCTGTTAATGCCACTTCTGTTGATCTGCACAAACACCTCATGAAATAAGAAGGATGAGGAAAGTGGCGTACAGGTGTAGATGAAATGCAGAATCCACTGATGACAGAGCAGTTTGAGACATACTTGCAGAAAGATGAGGACAAAGCAAGCTTTTTTGAGAGTGTTGGATGTTATGCTGTGTACAAGGATCAGATTACAGCCCATCTGTTGTTGATCAATATGAATGAATCCATGTAAAGCTGTGCACATGGATCCATGCAGGATTTGTTTTGGGAAAGATTTCAAGCTTTTACATATTATAGTTAGCTTTGGAATCGACATAGCAGATCAAGTCCCCATGGTCAGGGAGGAGACCTCATTTTTTTAGATTACGTCAAAAGATGTGTTGACTTTTACTCAAAGTTGCATTGAAATCACATCATGAATGTTATATAAAAGCTGTGTTTGGCAGTTGAACATTGACAATAATGTGGTGATTTGGTGAGTTACCACAAAACCAAGTTTTTCCCATAGTGTCAAATTATGAACAGCAGAGGGTGCCATTACCTCATAATTAAACCAATTAATAACTTGACTGCCTTAACCTTGAGACAGTGGAAATTTCTACCGGTTGACCTAAATGAGAAATGTTGTCAAGAAAAAAATCAGGATTAGATGACTAATACATGTCTATAATACCATTAGCATTTACATTTATCTAAATAGCAGTTGTTCATCTGGCAGACCCATTACATGCAGGAAATTTACATCATGACAACATTGATCGGCATGGCCTTCACAAACAACCATCCTGAACTGTGATGTCAAAGTCGACTAAAAAATATACATCAATTAAATGCTTTTAAGAGACCTCCAAACAAAAACTGGCAATTGGTAAAAACATCTACTGTATTATAATTGTTATATTATGCTTGCAGATGTTATTTAGTATGAATACACATCTAATTTTGAATTGCTGAATTGATGTAGTTACAGCGTCTGTCAGTAGGGTCCATGCTGTCCAGCCAAACTTTAACCTCTTGGGCTAAACAAGCAGACATGTATGTGAGTATGTTAAAAGTATTAAGATCGAAGAGCTTAGATTTTTATGTGTGTGTGTGTTTAAACTCTATAAAGGGCTAAATGAGAGGGCACAACTGTTCATGTGTTTAAAAAAGAAAACTAATGTTAAACTTAGTTAAATCGACAGGCTCTGGACACTTTTATTGTTGTGAAAAGTACTTCATCATGATAAAATACATCCATCCATAAAACCACAAATGAAGCATTTCCTATGTTCTGTGAAGTGCATGTTAAACCCAGACAGTTGTTTTAGTTTTTATAGATGCAAGCACCTCTGACATCACAGTGCTTCTCAATGAATCGTTCACATTTAAAGTGTTCTTTGTGTTTCTTTGAGAGTTCTTGATTACAAACCTGATGAAGCAACCACCTTGAGAAGTTCTCAGCTTCGATTATGGTCACATCCAGGTTACCAGAAGTGGTGGTGGGGGGGTACGTGGATTTTATATGCTGTATTTCTGCAAATAAAATGCGATGTGCAAGATGCAATGTGAGCCATGGCCACACGTGCCACAGAACCCACGTGTAACCAGACCCAAGGAGGAAGTGGCATTATTTTGTGTCTTGTGTTGTTACAGAGGATAAGAATGTCATAGGTAAAAAAATAAAAAACGGATATCAGATGGATGTGAAATAGAGAACAGAAATAGACTGAGTTGTCAGGTGAAGTAGAAGAAGAAATCTGTTTGGAGATTGGAAGGTCTGGTGACTGTGTGAGATACTGTGTGTCAAAACCTAAAAATATTAAAATTGACCATTAACCTTTATTGCACCACAGTGTCCATGAATCATTCTCTCCATAGCATCACTTTTTATTATTATAAAGTAACATCTGCTCTGATCCTAGTAGTTGAGCTTTATACATTGTTGTGTATACTTCTTTGTTGTGATTTGATGTAGGTGTCACTGTTTAAGCATCTCAGCAGGTCTTCTGATGGAAGCTGTGGAAAGCTTGGAAAGCTTTCTTTGATGGTTATGTCAGAATAAGCCTTTTGTGGGAACAAAATGTACATAAATTGGAACCCAAACAGCTTGGCATATGTGGAAGCAACAGACCACTGTGATGTCTGAGGAGAAGTAGAAAAATGAGAAAAATTAAGACAACAATGATGAAAGGACAAACTCATTCATAAGTAAACTTTGTGAGGTGGAATTTTTAGAAGTTGAATAAAGGAGTGAGAGATAAGTCACATCTAGAGAGATAGGGAGAGATAGTGAGGAGTGAAAGGAAGAAAAGAAAACAGGGCTATCAATTTCGTAACCTGAATGTTAGGCATGTTCATGTCTCCCTTTAGACCATTGGCATTTTTCGCCTCTATGATCACACACACACACACACACACACACACACACACACACATCTATCTTTCAAGTGTATACTTGGTATATCAGAATGATGGTACTTTGGGACAAAGCTCATACTTAAATGTAAAAATACCAGTCTTTCTGTTGTATCTGTTGGAACCAATTTAAACGTCTTAAATTTAATTCATTTTAATGACATTTAATTTAGAGTTTTATTAATAATGTATAGATTTGACTTTATAATATAATTAATTTAATAAAATAAATAGAAATGAATTTATTAATATACATATTGAATTCATGTTTTTTATAAGTGAGGGTGGTACATTATAGTTTAATTAAAAATATAAATTATTTTTAAAATATTTTAGTTTTACTTTTTTATATTAATAAGATAAGTAAATATGAATAATTATTCATTTAAATATTTTTTTTTTTACCTTTTATAACTAAATGGGATAAGTAGCACATTTAATTAGCAATAACTTATATAATTATTTTATTATTTTCTATTATATTAATTTAATAAGATACATTTTGACACTCATGGTATATACAGTGATTTAATTTAATTTATTTATTGTATGTTCATGTTTTGTTTTGACCATTGTTTGGTTGTAGATGAGCACAGAGCTTTTTCCAAGCTAATCAGTGTAATCAAAGTCTCATGCTCTCATCTGTATTTCCTTATCTTCACATCAACCTTTTTGAGCCGCAGAGCTAAACAACTGACAGCCTGCACCAGTTCAAGCTTACAAAAAAAACCCACTGATATGGCATTTTGAGTGCAATTGGCTCTTAGGACCTGTGTGAATCAGTGAGCCACCGCTAACCAGCAATGTGTGCCAGAGCTGGTGCTGAGTCATTCAATAACACATTTAGGGAAGTGTATAACAAAACAATCGTGCAATATTTGGCTCTCACACGTACAGTAGTCTGGTTTGTGTGTGTGTGTGTTATTGTGTGTTTTTCAGTCAGACAAACCACCTTTGAAGTCACCAGTCATGACATTATTATTGGTATGTATAGATATGCTTGTATTTTTAGTTGAGATTTCCACAGCAGTGTCACCTGCTGCCATCCTCTTTATCTGGATGTGTGCAGTGTGGTCAGCTGTCTACTGGTATTAAAGGAAAACTCCACCGTTTTTCCATATTCCACTATGTTCTTCCATCAACTTAGACGAGTTGATACATACCTCCCCCACTCAGTGCATGCACTCAAACGCTGTTGCACGATGCCACTATGCTGGCATTTAGTTTAGCACCATTCATTCCTTAGGATCCAAACAGGGATGAATTTAGAAGCCAAAGAAGTGCTGCGAAATGCTCCTCCGCCATACATTATAGTCATAATTTTTATCCGATCAGGAAATCGCCACTGTTTATTTTATGTCACCATACTTACTTGTGTAACTACTCATGTAACCCTCTTTAAATAGGGAAAACATGGAAGTGTTTGGTAGCTTCTAAATTCAACCATGTTATGATCCTAAGGAATGAATGGTGCTAAGCTAAATGCTAGCATAGTGGCGCCGCGCACTACAGCGATTGAGTGCACACACTGAGATTGGAGAGGTACATATCAACTCGTCTAAGATGAGGGAAGAACAAAGTGTAATTTGGAAAAACGGTGGCTTTTCCTTTAAGATATTCATGTGACATTCATTTTTTAAACATATTTAATGATTAACAGTAAATATCAAACCCATGACCACACAGTGGGCCTTACATGGATTGTTTTAGCTAGTTAGCAGCTGTTGCTAAAAGATTGCAATGCTATTTTTATATCAAATAGGAACCATTTTTTTCTTTTCCATTTATTTGAGAAGACACTTTAACTTGCTCTCCATATAAATCACTGTAAAGGCAAGAGCCTGCTAGGAGCAAAATGTGTTAGCCAGTGGCTTGAATGACGAATTTGTCAACTATGGACTGTGTTATGCAATAGTCCTAGTTGAGTATGTTGCCATTTGATATATGGCCAAGACTGTTCTGAAGATTGTAGACTTCATAGCATTAGTATATAACCTTATGTGAACTCATTGGATCATGTGTGTGGGACAGTTTTAGATGCACACATTATAATGTTCTTGTTTTAGAGCTTGAACTAGAATGATCTTGAAGCCTAGAATGACCTTACACCAGATACACAAGCTTTGTGACATATTCAATTGTGGCATGTCAAAACTACTGTAAAACTAAAAACTAATTATTTTCCCACTTTATTTGAAATAAAATTTGATCTATAAATAGCCTATAAGTTGGTTTCAGTTTTAGTTGTTGCATGATTAACTATTTAAAAATGTCTCATGGTTAGTCCCACAGTCAAAGCCAGCTTTTGTTGTTTTTTACTGTCTGATTTCTGGTGATTTACTGTCTGATTTCTGGTGATTGCTCTCAAACCATAAAATACTGTTCAAAAGAGTCAGTAAAATTTATTCTTCTTCTTCTTTTGTAAAATAAATTTACCTTCTTATTCAGCAAATATGCATTAAATTGATCAAAAGTGACAGTAAAGATTTAATAAAATACAAAACAGTTATTTTAATTGTTATATTTAACAGTATTACTATATTTACTGTGATTTTGATCAAATAAGTAGTAGTCTTGGTTAGCAATGTTATAATATACATAATTGATATAATAAAAAAAAATAAAGTTTTAATTTTTTATTTAATAGAGACGTTGCTGAATGTAACTGAGATCAAGTAATTAAATTTTAGCATTCTCTGGTCAAATATAGTTATATAATGACTGCTAAACTGTAAATCTGTCCCTGGCAAACAATCTCTTACATGGCTGTGCCAATTCAGTGTCTCTCATATCACTTCACATGTTCTCTGTATCAAGGACGATCGGTCGTCCTTTCTGGGTTTATTTTGTGATAATGACCGGTTGACTTTATAGCTGGATTGAATTAACACTAAGTGTGTATGTGTGTTTTAACTCCCATCAGTAGAGCTAATGGCCAGGTGTTATTGCTTCTGTTCAGTACAGATAGTGCTTTCAGTTGGAGTTATGGGCCAGCCCCAGCCTCCGACCAGCTTACTTAATAACTGGCATCAGTGTGTGTAAGTGTGGGCGGTGGGGTTCTGAATACCTTCCAATATGGGAGTCTACTTATGCCAGATTCTGACCTCTGCTTCGTTAGTATAATAAATCAATAAAGGGGGAGAGGGGGAGAATGATAAAGAGAGAGGGAGATGATTAAAGAAGGAGAAGGGGTACAGTGATAAACAACTAGCTCATAGATGCTGGCTCCACCCCCTGGCTGCACTGTCATTGGCTGAGATGCACAGCATGAGCACACCGTGATTGGCTGAGAGGATACACACCTCCAGAATCCTAGAATGTGTTTGTGTCCTGTGTAAAAAAAAACATTGCTAACTGAAAAAAGAGAGTGAGACAGAAGCATGTAGAAGTCTGAAAGGGGGCTTTTTACAAGGGGGTGGGGACCATATGGTTGGATGTGTCCCAGAAATTTCTAGGAAAGCGGAGAACTGTTTGTTTGCAGTGATGCCTGGGAGACGAAAGGAGTTGACCCACATTAAACCACTGATTCTCCTGCACCCTAGCTACTCCCATAATTGCTCATATTTAGGCATTCCTGGAATCATATTCCAAGAAGCTCCCATCTGCCAAAAAAAAGTGTTTTTAAGCACTTAAAAACCACAACATGCATTCATGGTACATCTACTTTTGATTTAGGTATTTCATCATCAGGGAGTCTGACTTCTTGGTAAAAGTAAAGATCTATTTTAGTGTCACTCTTGTTTTTCTTCCCGTTGGACGTCAATCAACCTAACTAGATTAGCTAATTCATTCAATTTAATGAAGCCAATTGACTACTCTAGTAAACAGAGATGTTGACTGTAGAAAATAGTAGATTTTCATGCATTAACAACAGTATACGATCTGCATTGGAAAGCATGTGATCCTTCATTGTGAAAAAATCAAGACAAGCATACTCGTAGGTATCTGTGACAGTGTGCATGTCTTGTGTTGGAAATGGAGTTGTTTTTGAAGGCTTGATCTATTGCTGTTGTTGTGAGGCATATGCCTTGTACTCTGTATGACCCTCTTTGTGACAGTGTTTTCTAGCTCAGTGCAAATGAGAAACAGGTCTGTTGTACTTTGCATTGCTGCCGTATTTGACTACTAAACGTGACAAACAAGGATTTCAAATGACTTGAAAGACAACATTTATTTAGACACCTTCAACATTTCACACATTATCATATTTACCATTCGTTACCATTCGAAAATGGTAATAATATAGTAATTTAATTTAGTTATAGTATAGTGCACTTTCGGCTTCACAACTTTGCAGACCATTTACATTTACAGACAGCTACATTACACACTGCATGAAAGGCAATAGGCCTATTCAGAATGCCACAATAGGGACATTTTAAGATTAAGTTAGCATTAGACCTTGATAAATATAGAGAAAATGAGCTGTAATATTGACTAATATGATACCAATTTGCCATGCATAGCTATACGTTTGTTCAATTTTGCTGTAAGAAGGTATATTTAAACAGTCCATATGGAGTATCATACTGTAATAAAATGTTTGCAGAGTAGTTGAACCAAACAGAAGGCTAGAGCTGATATGCCACATTTATCACAGACCATAGCCGAATATGTTTGGAATTGCTGTTATCTAACTGATAGGCCTAATCTTGGTCATTATGTGCTAATAGGAACAAATAAAGAAGCCAGTCTGTACACAACAAACTATATGACACAGCAAAATAGAGTTAAATAGGCAAATAACGGTAGGAAAACCGAAAAGAGGAACATATTTTTCACATTTAAAGCTGAGTTAGAGTCAGTGGCTTGTTAGAGCACATTTTGTACTGTTTGTTTTTCTTTGTGTGGTCAGCTGCTAGACATGCAATATGATGGTTTAGATTCACCTGCCACCTGTCAGCACACATTTCACTGCAGACATTTAGTGGCTAGCAGTGTTTGGGAAGCTGCTTTGAAACTGCCCAAGTTACACATAATTAAAAGCAGTTCAACTGCAGCTGAAAAACAATGGACAAGCAGCACAGTGTAATGTAAAATTGCATTCTGTGTGAATGGCCCCTTGCAATGCATTAAAAGAGTACCAACAATAATAACTTGTTGCAATATTGTACATTTGTACATTCCCTGATGTGTATGGCAAGTAGTCGCAGTTATCAGAACAGGGTCAAGGACAGGTGCTAGTTACCCATGAGTTATGAATTTAATCATAATTTGGCTTGTTAAGTGATGTGACATGTGGTCAAGTATGGTGTCCCACAGGGAATTTTTGCTCTGCATATAACCCATCCAAGTGCACACACACAGCAGTGAGTAGAACCATCTCAGGAAAAAGCTGAAGGAGCTTATGAGCAAAAGGGAGGTGGTCTGCGTGTGTTGTGTGACACAATAGAGAGAACAGGCAGAGGGGACATCACATTGTGAATGAGGTATTGGAAGTGTGTGCGACATCCTGTTGCAACACAACAGCCCTACCATCCAGCTTTTAAAAGGGTAACTAAAGGGCAGACAAAGTCACAAACTTACACAAAGATTTACAAGTACACAATGATCTGAGTAAATGTAATGTTCTGCACATAAAAGATGTTTTGGGAACTTGACATACATTCAATCTCAGCTTCCAACGTTTGCAGAAATTAAACTGTTGACCTGAACAAACTTCCTCACGTTCCCCTTCTCGTGTAAGTATGTGTTCTATGTGTGCCATCTCTCTGAATCCCCTCAGCCCACCCTTCACATGTTTGTGTAGCGACTCAGTGCTCATTCTCATACTTAAGTCAATCTGTTAATTAGCTGTGGAGACAAACAGCTCAAGTTGAGCAACACAAGAGAGAGAGAAGTGAAGGAATACTGTTTTGAGAAACGGCAAAGACTGTGATTAGACCTCATTAGGTCTTAAAGGCCCTGAGCCTCACAGCTGAATGCAAGCTTCTGTGTGTGTTGATATGTGAATGTTTGTGTGAGCGCTCACTTCCCCTTCCCCCCTTAAACTCAGCTTGGTACTGTTTTTTAGGCCTACCTGTAAGTAGACATGTTTAGACGTGTTTGGATCACAGTTGTTTTTTTATCTGTTTTTAGCAGTGACATCAAAAATATACTACCATTTAAAGTTTGGGGTTCGGTAAGATCTGTTTCTTGTTTATAATATAATTTATGCTCCCCAAGGCTGCATTTATTTGATCAAAAAGACAGTAGAATAATAATATTGTGAAATATTACAATTGCATATACATTGTTACATATTTTTTTATAGTTTTTCATTCCGGAATCATGCTCATGTGCTTATTTGCTTCTCCAGAATGATTTCTTGTTATTAGTGATGCTGAAAACATACCTGTTAATTATTTTGGTGGAAAGTGAGATTTTTCAGGGTTCTTTGATGAATAAAAATAGAACATAATTTATTTGAAATAAAAATCTTTTTTAAAAACTATAAATGTTTTAACTGTAACTTTTGATCAATTGAATTGATCCTTGCCGAATATTAATTTCTTTCAAAAAAGAAAAAAACTATAGGTGGTATGTGTGTAGGTTTTCCTCTGCTGGTGTAGAAGAGGCGCTGTGGTTGAGGGGTTCAGAACAGCATGTTCTGTTTCTTTTTTATAAAACAGGAAGTTTGTATATTTAAGTGTCTGAGAGTGTTAGTGGTGTCTGGATCGTTTGTTCTATTTGTTTTAAGATGCATGATTCATGAACAAGCTGTTCATATCTTTTTTCAGTTGGTTCTGGGATGGTTTAATGCGTTTTGAACATCCTGGGATGGTTTGATGTGTGTTTTTCCATCCTTAGAACAAATGAAATTTATTCACATACTTAATTTGAGTTTCTTTTAGGGCTCAGCATATGTCAGATATCTAGCAAGTATCATGTCACTGTGGGTGTCTACTATAGTTTTGTTTTAGGGCAGAGATGAGTGAGTTAACCATCAGAGGGCTTAATATAACTGCGTCCTGAAGAAACAAGTAAGAAGTGCGTGACCCTGAACAAGAAGTGCAGAAAAATGTGATGGCTCTCGCAGGATGTCATGCTGCGAATCAGATGTTGTCTTTACCTTGGGGGAAATACCCCTGCACCTTGATATATTCACACACACACACACACAATATATATATATATATATATATATATATATATATATATTAAAACCACGCACAAACACACATACACAATTTTCTCACAATGTTAAAGGTAGTATGCCTAGAATATAACACTGCCTTACATACAGTATATCACTTACCACACCACACGTGTCATACAGTTAAACTATCTGAGGCCTAACATCATTATAACTGATATCATCCCTGTGGCACATAAATTGACACATAGCATTGAATGTAAAGCACAAAACAGAGTAAGTATTTTTTGTCACAGTATGAGAACAAAAGTTATCTTGTTACATATTTCACAAGTTTAACTTTTGACATCCTTCAGAGATGTTATCTGTTCTTCAGATGGTTAAAAATGACTCATTTAGGTTTTGTGACTAAATATGATGTAAATTCAACATTTAACCTCATATTATTAAAAATGGATCTTAATTTTACCTTGACCTTTTACAGAAGACAAAAATAAATAAACATCCTACACAGGCAAAATTCTTTATATATACTTTTATATGTTTTTATGTGTCTTTTGAAATATTGCATCAGTATTGAGTGATGGAAATGCTGAATTTCGAATAAAAATGCTTTAATTTCCAAAAAAAAGCTTGAGATGGTTTTTGACGTGTGCGGTTAATGTGAATAATGTGAGATGGAAATGCATTTTGAGAATAAATTCCTCCAAGCGCATCAAAAAAGTAGTGTGACTTCGCGCTATGGGACAGTTAATCCTGACTAACCAGTGGACCGATCTTGTTCCACAGCATCTGAAATGTTTTACGGAAATGCCCAAGCAAAGTCTGTCATCAAAGTATTTCTGTATAATTGCCTCCCAGGACTGTTAAACGACTGTGTTCCCAAACAGCAGCATCCACCTCTGAAAGCAATAAACGCATTCATTGTGTTTCTTCTGCTCATTCTGAGGTGCAGGTAAGTTATTATATAGAAAAATTATTATATTCAGTAGCTTTTCCTACTGTTCTTATCGATGTATAGTTCCAGTTTATCAGGAAGTGACGATTTTGTTCTCTTTGACTCATTGAATGGAAACGGTGATTGTTTCGCAAATTTGTTATTCCAATTTTGCGCATAAGTTAAATTCGCAGCTTTGGATGGAAACCCGGCTAGTGTATACATACAGATAGGCAGTGACAGAGGGATCATTGTTACTGAGGGAAGCTGGCTCTGGTCTTTCCTGTCAAAACACACAAATGCTGAGGTAGCAGAGATGCAGGCTGAGAGCTGTGTGCAAATGTGTCTGCATGTGAGGGAAAGAGTGAGTCTGTGAGAGGTCTGGCAGGATAAAGGGAAGAGATCATCCCATACCCTGTGCCCTGTAAACATCAGGGCTTTCTGTTCCCCAACACACACACACATACACATACATTCTCACGCCTTTTGTTGCATCACAGCTCTTTATGAAACAAAAGCTTTAAATCCTACATTAGTCTTTGATTTTCTAATTTAGGAGCCATGGTCAGTCAAGGATATCATGAACTATTCAGTACTATTGTTGTTTATGGTTTGTATTTGTGTGAGCCACAGTGAGAAAGCAATTGACGTCTTCCTAGGTGTCTGAGTTATGACACTTTGCTGATAGTCACTTTTCGTCATTGTGCTCAACGTCTAGGTGGCAACACCTGACCCTCACTCTTGCCCTTATAACATTGTGTATGCCGGTGTGTGTTATTTTTTGTGTTCAGACATCAAAGTGTGACATTCTGCATCCTGTAGTTTGCAAGTGGTGGTTGTTTTGCTGCAGGTTGATGAGTATTTATGAGAAAAAAATACCTTTTATTTCTGAAGTGCCCAGTTAGCAGCTTCTCATATATTTTATATTCATCATGTCCATCCCCCTTTTGCTCTAATGATAGCAACACTTGAGCTACACAAACTCCACAAGTTTGTACAACCTAATCAGGGCTCCAGAGTGCACCTAAAACGGTCACCAAAAATATTAAATTGCATGTCATCTTTACTACTATACTATGAAATAAACATAAATAGACATAAAAAGATATATTATATCATAAGATAGCATACAGTATTACTTACTGAGATGTCGCATGTAATCACTCATTCAGTGTTACAAACTGTGGAAAACATGGAAAACTTGTAAACAATGCCATATAACAATAATTTACTTCAATAACCATTCAGCATCCATAAGCTCATTAGTCAGCTAGATAGAAAAGTAACTATAAAAAATAACATTTTGCTAAATTTATGTGCTATATTGCATATTCTTATTTTTATCTAACCTGTATGATAAGAAAGAAGGAAAGAACCTAAAGGTGAAATTCAAAACATCCTCTAATTGCATGATACTTATGAAAAACAAAACGGAATGGATTTGTGCAAGACATATGACAACATTTATAGGAAGCACTGAGTAGGAGCCCAAACACTTAAGAACCATGCCATGCTGATATAATTATGGTCAGTGATGTTGGCTCAGATTCTGTGTAGTAAACAATTCTTTGTGACTGTATATATATAGTTCTTAAGTTGGAAAAGACATTTTGTTCCTGATTTAAGTGAACCTTAGTTCCCTGGACATCTACAAGATGGATTAAAATGCTGATTATGGCAAGAAAAGATGAGACATAAACACATGACACTATGACTGAAATGTGAAATGTTAAAATATATAAAACACATTTATCCTGTGGCACTTAAAAAATCACTTTGTTTCTTATTGGAGCCAATGTTGTTTGGTAGATTTATTTTGTCTGATTTGAGAATCTCCCAAAGAAAATCTGATGCTTCAGCTGAAAGCAAGAACATCTGAACATCTGCGCATCTGTGAGTGTGCGGCTGTTCCCGCATTGCTTGATGTTTTATCTAGTCTTGCCAAATGGATTCCTCCTGCATTTACTGCAGTGTCACACACAAAGGGCTTTTGTGTTTAGAGAATCGCCGGCAGGAACCCGCCAACGTCAGTTAGGTAGAGATCAGTTTTTATAAGTCAGTGTCAGCATGATACTGAGAAAACAGGTCCTCATGAATATGGGGCCATGTCCTCACAGTGGGCCATTTTTTTTAATTCTTAAAAAGGAAAAAATATTTTAGGCCTATTGTTAAAATATATAAAATCAGAGAGAGAGAGAGAGAGAGAGAGTGAGAGAGATGAATAGGTGTGTGTGTGTTCCTGTGTAATGGGGATCAAATTTCCCTCAA
The DNA here is from genome assembly GCF_963082965.1 of Carassius carassius. Taxonomy (NCBI): domain Eukaryota; kingdom Metazoa; phylum Chordata; class Actinopteri; order Cypriniformes; family Cyprinidae; genus Carassius; species Carassius carassius. The sequence goes on along the minus strand of NC_081772.1, from coordinate 10,602,836 downwards.
GAATCGTAATACCAGTAAATTTTGACCGTGGTTTTTATAACTGTTTTTTTCTATACCCTTGTCCCTTGTGGGGACCTTTTTAAGATATATCATACAGAATTATCTTTCATTTTTAATTGTTTTTATTTTTTTTTGTTTTGGGTAGGTTTATGGGTATAGTGTAAGTGTAAAGAGATAGAAAATACAGTTTGTACAGTATAAAAACCATTACGCCTATGGAATGTCCCCATAATGATAGGAATTGTGAGTGTGTGGGATGGATTGGAGTTAGGTGCTAAGTCAAACCTTTGCTGGATACATTTTGGCATAACTTATATGTTCATCCATCACTCTTCATCCTACATGTACACAATCAATTGATCTTGATAGCTGTTATATAAATTAACACACCTGCTCTCAAAATAACTATTATCTACCTCTTTACCCACTGTTTTCAACAGCTGTACTTTAAAGGCCTGTTCACACCAAGCACGATAACTATAAAGATAACGATAAAGATATAGTTCTTAAAATCATTCTCAATATTAAAGAATAGCAGATTCCACACTACAACTATAACGATAAAGGCATAGAGAAACGGTATCGTTGGAATCATTTTCAGAAAGATTTTTTTCCAGCTGATGAACGATACAAACATTGACATCCAATCAGAATCCATCCTGCTATAACGAGCTCGAGAATTAAAGCGGCAGACGCACGTGCGCTCAGAATAAACAGACGATATCGTTCGCTAGTGTGGACGCTAATATCGTTATCTTTATAGTTATCTTTATAGTTATCGTTCTTGGTGTGAATGGGGCTTAATACTTCTGAAAACATTAGTTTGTCCAAAGTAAACAGATACCTAAAGTAAGAATCTCTCTCTCTCTCTCTCTCTCTCTCTCTCTTAGCATTTTTAGAGACACTTTAACTTTGCAAAATGCAGAGTCAAGAGCCGAAGGGTGCGTTGTCTCTGCTCTTATTAAAATGGATTCTGGACTTCCTGTCTGTCACAGTTTCAGATCCTGTGAAGGGGCAATGTGTGGTCACTGCCTTAGTTTTACAGATCATTAACCTGATTTTTTTCATTAATTATTTAAAAATACAGTACTGTTCAAAAGTTTGGGGTCAGTAAGATTTTATCATGTTTTTGAAAGTCTTTCAGGCTCACCAAGGCTGAATTTATTTGATCAAAAATACAGTAAAACAGTAATATTGTGAAATATTATTACAATTTAAAATAACAGCTTTCTATTTTAATTTATTTTAAAATGCTATTTATTTCTCTGATGGCAAAGTGGAATTTTCAGCAGTCATGCAGTGTCACATTATCCTTCAGAAATCCTTCTAATATGCTGATTTGGTGCGCAAGAAATATTTCTCATTAACATCAATGTTTAGCGGTAATTGTGCTGCTTAATGTTTGTGGCAACCATAATACATTTTTTCAAGATTCTTTGATGAATATAAAGTTCAAAATAACTTAATTTGAAATAATCTTTTGTAACGTTGTAACATTATAAACGTTATTACTGATACTTTTGACCAATGTAATGTGCCTTTGCTGTATTAAATAATTAATTTCTTGCAAAAAATAAAAATCTGACTGACCCCAAACCTCTGAACGATATAGTAGCTATTCTAATTTCTTTTGGTCACTTTAATGTATACAGAACACATTTGCATTATTGTTACAATAAAGGAAATTAATGGAACTGAATAGGATTTTTTATTACTGACAGGGTCACGATACCAAGTAAACCACTTCAAAGATACATGGTTTAAATTAAATTTTAAAGACCGTAATCTGACCCTCACTGATGTAAGTGATATGTACAATTCAAACCAAAGGCATTAAAAACACATCCACTGTAGTTAAAATCAAAGACGGTCATGCCTTGCACATCTTCTATCAACTTTTTAACCCCATGTGTGGAACATTCCCTCACATAAACCACCAAAACATTTGTCACATTTTTGTGAAGGTGCTGTTACCAATGAGACTGTCTCATCTTGGATATGAGTGCATTATGTTTTCTCTACCATGGGAATAGAAGATTTATTACTTTGTGTGCTTTGTTAGTGGAAAATAGAGTGAGAAGGGAACAGGGCATTCTATGTTCGACTCCAGTGGCCCTCCAGAACTCTACAGCTCTGTCACTACCGCAGTGATGTCATCATGGCAGCTGGTGTTTGTCTCTGGACTTCCTGCTGTGAGACAGCAAGCCCTCCTCTCCTCTTCTGTCCTCTCATTGACTTTCTTCCTTCCTTCTCCTCCTCTCTTTTTTTAAGTCCGTTATTGACCATGTGTCAATTAATGTTTATTTTTTTTGAAAATGACAAATCTGATCTTGCATTTCGAGAAATAGGAAGGTCAGATGAGAAGCTAGAGAGTGTAGTCAGCAGGCGATGATGTCACTTGACCTCACTCTCATGGACTCAGGCCAGACCCCATCTGTTGGAGGTTCGAGCACATGTTTGTGAGAAAAAGTAAGACTGTAGCAGACGTGTCGGTTACAGACGATTTACAAGATCAAGGTTTTTGTTGACGTGCACCTCTGCCATTCTTTTTCTCTATCTTGCATGTAACCTTAGGCAGTTAAATATTGTTAAATATTAAGAAACTTTGGGGCAAATTTTTTTGTCTTAAAAAATGCAGTTACAACAGAAATATTGTTGCAATTAAAAGTACCATACTGAAATGTATGACATATATTGGCATATATACTGTATGTCAAGATATCAAGGGTGATATTTTTATTACATTATATAGACAAATATATATTTTCACAAACTTACATTCTCTGGATAAATAATGTAAGTTTATAACATTAGCAACCATATGTCAACAAATATGCCAGCAATATCTGGTCCATGTTATCTGTTATCTGAGGTGACATAGAAATTAGGCTTGAAGCTCTTGCTGTACATTGTTGTTTGTTGGAGTCATCAAGGTTGCTAAGCTATCGAGGATATTAAAACTGTCATTCTGAATATGGCATTTCCACCCACACACACACACACACACACAAACCATTTTTAATAAATAAAACTGTCATCAGGTGAAAGTTGTTAAATGCTTTTCATTGCACAAACAAATAAAAATGACTACTAGTCACTGTGACAGTGAATTATTGCAATCAGTGTGTGCTATTGAATCATCTGGCTAAGATTGTATTCAAGTCTTAGGTTTTGGACCCTGCTTTTTGTCAAAAGCCTTGCTTTTTGTCTGTTTAGAAGGAAAGTTAGAAGGAAGAAGTGTGCAGGAAGAAGACCGATTGGTTCCTGCAGTCCAATTGGTAGCACACTCTACCAGGTCAGCTGACTCCTAGCTGCCTATAAAAGCCTCCTTCATCACTTCCTGCATCAGTCTAGTGCTCACTGGCTGTGTTTGCCCTGCTTGACCCTGCTAGTTAATTACAGATGAGTTAGTAAGACTGAGAGTATCTTTTGTGTATTAATTTGAGTGTTTGCCTTTTGAGAGATTGATTGTTGTTTGTTAGTTTGCTTAGCCCACTCATTCGTAATACAGATCACTGCATGTTGTTCGATCTTGATTCTGGATTGCTCCTGTTTGGACCTGTTTGCTCACTTTTGTAAAAAGACAAACGCCATTTTTGTTGGAACGTTTTATTGATTGTTTTTGGATAGGGTGTTGGAAGTAACTGTATTTTCTTTTCTTTTATTTTGTGAACAAAGTTAGTTAGATTTATAAGAATTAGTTGGTTTTTGTTTGTTATTTTGGCCGTGTTGGCTCCCGAAGCTAAAATTCCCTGAGTTGTACAGTAAAGCCATTGTGTTTATTAAAATACTGCTCCTTGTTTTTTTAAACACTCTTCCGTGTTGTGCTCTTTCATGCTGCATCTTTACCCTAAACGGGGCATAACATGAAACTGGGGGCTCGTCCGGGATTTGAACCAGGATTTTTTTTTTCTCTCTCTCTCTTTCTCTTGGTCTCTGTAGTAATGTTGTATTTACTTATAGATAATTGGGCCTTCATGCATCCGTTGCTGGCCATCATATATCAAGCACAACAAAGGCCCACTGAGAGAGACTACAAGGCAGGAAGATGGGACATCAGGGAGACAGTGGAATAAAAAGAGGATTAAAGAGAAAGAAACATGGAGACAGAGAAGGGGGGTCATGAAAGGGAGCAGGGCTCAACAATAAGATTTTTTTATGGGCCAGTAGTTCTGTTATGTACTTGACTTGCCTATATTTTCAGTGGCCCAAGAACAAAAAAATATTTAGATGATTATTACATTTGATTTAATTTTATAATTATTTTATTATCAATTTAAAAACAAACCCATTTATTTATCTATTTCCTAGCAATTCTAACAGTCATTGCTGATTAAAATCAGTTTTTTGGGAAATTATATTTTGAGTTTACTGCCCACACCTACATATGCTCTTTTTCCTTGTAAATCATTCTTGCGTTTTTCATTTACATAAGGTTACCTTTGCGGCAAATTTTGCAACACACTTTGTTCAGAAGACCACATAAAACCAAATGTTTAAATTTGTATAAAACTATATGATGCAGCGATAGGCCATCAGACCATCCCTGTTTTTGAGCCCTGAGTAGGCACTTCAGAATACCAGTTACACTCTTTAATCGCCCCACTGGATTTGATCGGCTTTCACAAGTCTCTTTGTAGCACAGTTTAAAAAGAACTCTGAACGAATGGCAGTGAAAAAGAGAGAGAGGAGCAGGATTTAGATCAATTACACCCATTCTTGTTTTGCCTCTTAAAACAACAGGTAATTGCATTATGTTAATGGAAATCCAGTGACTTTCCTGAATTTGTTTTGAAAGGTCATCTGTCATCTGATGAACTATGAATGAATGTTCATGCTGGAATGTCAGAAAAGGATCAGAATTGATGGGTGTGTGCTGACATCCACACCGTTTATCTAATGGTAATGCGATCAGTGTTTGTTTTCTGCAAGGTCACATCTCAACCCAACACAGTAGGCGCTACTGTATGTAAACACATGTGCATACATGCACACACACACACACACACACACACACACACACATAATACTGTAGAGAAGTTCAGTGACCCCATAAAATGTAAATTGCAGTTTGTGGTGTTTGTTCCATGTCTGTGTTTAGAAATATGCAACTAAATATTTTTGGCAAAATATGTTTTAGAATTCATGTATGACATATACATAGTTTATCATTTGTTTAGCTATTTTTCAAAATACATTTTCAGTCTAAATAAATAATATTTTCAGAAATGTTGAGACTGTATTTTTGTATTTTAAGACTAGAAATTGATTTCCTTTAGTTTGAAGTGCATCTGTAATATACTTTGTCATTTGGTTCAAACTAAATATATTTTTATTTTAAAACTAATATTTCCTTTAGCTGTTCTGTTTACAACATGTTTTTAGCATGCAATGAAATATATATTTGGCCACGAAAACAATATCTATTTTTATGCCATATGTGTACAGTACATCACTGTTTATTCTGTTGGCATCAAGATAACATGTTAACATTACAAAAAACACATGCTTATTTCTTTGACATAGAGTTAAACAGCACAGGTTGACTGAAGAATACTATGACTGACTAATGCCTTCTGCATGTCACATTTCAACTATTATCCCATTGACAAAACATGACAACAAGATATTACAAAAGTAAACTGGAGCAAACACATCTCAAGTTTGCAGAACCTCTCTAGGGTCAGGGTGAAAGGGTGAGAAGAGGAAGGTGAAAATTAATAGATGAGTAAAAGAAAGTGGCAAAAATACATTGAGCCTCCCCTTAAAATAAAGATATGTTTTCTCTCTCTCTCTCTCCACACACCACAGACCTCATGTTTTTTTTATTATTTTTTTTTGGTTTGGCAGGAAACTTTTACAGACACAGTGCATCCATTCATATTCTCTCCTCTTTCACTGTGTGTGTTATGGAATAGCATAATAAAAATACAATTTTATTTTTTGTTTACCTTTTTTTGCATTGTTGCGTTCATAGGTCTTGTTATCTAGAAAAGTTTCAGGTAAATAATATTATTTTATTATTATATTATTCTTTCCCACTTTTCTTCCCAAACTTCCTTCAGTCTTTCTTTTTAGATGACTTTTCACCTAGTTTTCTTTTTTTGAAGTTTTCTTCCTCTCACTGGAATTGCTGCTGTGTGTTTTTGGTCAGAATGCTTGATTTAGAAGTTTGGCTTTAATTTAAATTACCTATGAGCCTTTCTGTAAGTTTACTTGCTGGGCTAGTCATGTAGTCACAGAAGTTTGCTGTCATAATTGTTCTTGGAATGGATAGCTGCACTTGCTTGAAGCATTATGGCAGTGGATCATTAAATTCGCTTGTGTGTGTGTGTGTGTGTGTGTGTGTGTGTGTGTGTGTGTGTTTGTTAGTTGACCGCGATCATTGCTTATTGTGCAGAGAGGTTGTGGCCCTTGTAAAGGGGGGTTTGCATTGTCCAAGTATTTCCTCTGAGAATTCCATAGGACAGTTGTGTCTCCCTCTAGACATACGGGACTGCGGACAGTCTGGTTGATTGAGCTCGACACAAAAGCCATGAATAGAGCAAAGAATGTGTCATGCTATTATTTCTGTTCCTCAAGCTATGGAGGAGAAATTTGAGACGATAACAAAAGATTTGAAAATCCAAACACAGCTCTTCATGATGGGCATATTTATTGACTTGCTTGTTTTCTTGCCTTTATCTGCACATCTTATCTGTTGTTTTCAGAGCTGGTTGCTGAAACCGTGCCCATCTAGCTCAATGGTGGTGACAGCAGCGTCAATCCACCTGTCACTCTAGTGGCCACGCCCTTAATTATGCAGAACTTTAAGGCCTTATATAATTTAAACGGATGAATCATAAATTCACCCCCCTCACAGTTTCATGACGGGCAAAATTTGCTATATACACCGAAACCACTTTTTGTAACTGCTGGGCTACAAACATATTTTTTCTGATGTGTATTTGGGTATTTTAACATGGGACTGACTCCCTTTTGGAGCCGGTCTCTAGCAGGCAGTTGATTGATTGTAGTTTAAGTCACTTCCGTGTTGGTTTCAAAAGAGAGATCAGAAGGTTACCGGTTGGTAATTATGAATAATTGTGTGTGTGTGTGTGTGTGTGTGTGTGTGCATACATACATAAAATGTTGTTATACATACAAAAGTTTTTAGTTTTCAGTCGACCAAAACCCAGACGATTGACGTGTCTATAATAATTTTCATATTTTCATCTTTGTTTTTTTACACTAAAATTCATGAGCCAGGCTAGTGTGAATGTGCATTTTCCACTGCTGCTACTTGTTTTCTTCCATGGCAGGTTATTACAGTTTGATTTGCTTCCTCACAGATTCTAAATTCTGTTGAGGTGCTGTGTTTATATAGTTTAATTTGGCCGTTGCTTGACAAGTCTAGTCTTTCCTGCTGCTGACCATATTGCTCCTCTAAAATGGGCTCCCTAACAGACGGCCATGTGTATGAAGCCAGTGTATTCATGAAGGGGAGCTGGACATCATTTGTTCTCATTACATTCATTGCAAAATCATTTCCAGAACCAAGTTTAACACTTCTCTGGCATTCAGAGTTTTTGGCTCATGTCTATCCCATACTTCCTGTTTAGTATGAACAACATACCGTAACTGAAACTGTAACTGATTCAATGCAGTTACAGTTAATTTTAATAATTTATAGTAATTTAATTTCATGGTGTGTTGTTTATGAGTCTGTCAATGATTAATCATCTGCTTTACTCGTTCTCTGTCTCAGTTTTGTAACATGTTATTCAGTCAGCGATCTGCTAGTCTGCAGAACCAGTTTCTCCATCTCTTGTATGGAAGGATAAGAAAGAATGAGTCGGGTGTGGGTGGTGTGGGTGTTTAGGGGGAATTTTTGGCACACTTCCTCATTTTGTTTTCATAAATAACAAATTTCCTTACCTCCTTCTCTCTTTTGCAAGCTAATAGCTGTGGAACAACCATGATTTTGCTGTATTTAAAAAGAGAAGAAGTGGTTTCGAAAGCATTGACTGTAGAATATGTGAGTGTATCTGGGCATAAAGTAGTCCTATCAATCTAGCAAACATCAATTTTATTGAAGATGTTTCTGCTCTTTCTGCTTAATAGATATATATATATATATATATATATATATATATATATATATATATATATATATATATATATATATATATATATATATATATATATATATATATATATATATATATATATATTATATACACACATATGACAATGTGCAGTATGAAAAATGGATATTTACTAAAGACTTGCATGGGTCCATAATGAATTAACTGCTCAGCAAAAAAAAATGTTGCACAGGTCTCTAGAACTTATAGAACAAATAGGATCATTCAAAAAAGCACACATAATTATCAAAGATTGTGAACCTGCTTACCCTGACATGTTGATATATGTTAGTCACTGACTTATAACTTCTGGCTAGTATGCATGTTTATTCACGTGCACAATGGAAATGTGCTCAGACTGCACTGTGTCCTGAAGATCTCCGACTCTGTGTCATTTGCACTAAAATCTTGACATGATATACTTAATCTTGTAAGAAAGAGAGAGAGAGAGAGAGATGGTGTTTATTTGTGTTCAGAAAAGCTTTCCACTTGAGTGCATTAAACAGATCCCAATTACTTCTTGAGAGAGATATAAAGGGCCATGTGCAGAGGTTTTTAGTGCTTATAAATGATTTCCTTTTTTCAAGGATGGAAATTTCAATATAAAATATTAAGTGGTTTCATATTGACTGTGGCATGGCCTGAGGCCCAGGTCTAGGTGGTTTTGTTTGGCTCAGGCCTCATCTGATATTGATGAAGAAAGAGTACACTACAAGCACAGTGAAATAAGTTCACGGCAGCTTTTAATAGAAGCTTATGATGCTGCAATATTTTTGGGCTGTTAATGCATTTCCTTTTCACCATTGCAAGCAAACAATTCTTAAGAATTTCAGATCTATATCAGTCTAAATCAAAGGGCACTGTTCCAAAACCAACATACATGAGCAGCTGCCTTCTATTCTGAGGCAGCATGCTAACTGAAATGGAACCTTACTTATTTGGAACATTACATGGACCATTACTTAAAGGGATGATTTAGCCCAAAATAAAAATCTCTCATCATTTTATTCATCCTCTTGTCATTGCAAACCTGTATGACTTACGTTTTTATGTGGAACACAAAAGATGATAATTTGAAGAAATTGTTTTAATGATTGTTATTAAGAAAACTATTTTACAAGTGTTATTGATACTTTTCTGTATTGAATGAAATAAAAGACAATGAAGCTTATATACACAATGTTTAAGTGGAGATCCAAATTAGAGAACAACCTGCAATTTCCTAAATTTCAAGGTCTTTGCTTAGTCGTATTTGAAGTTATCCTATAACAGGAGAATAGAAGGGCAGTTTTTTAAAGCATATTTCATAAATTAATTGTATTCTGAAGCACAGTATAAAAAAACTGAAACAATATATTTGAAAAAGAACTAGATAATACTTTCAGATACATTCATTTTATTGATGTTTATCTGGCGCCTGCTGCTAACTTCCTTAATTCTATAACAAACAATTATTTAACTGGCAGCATTCCTCCAGTTTCCACTGATATTGCAAGATGGCAGGGCACAAAACCCTGCGACAGAAGGTTGTCCAAAGAAAGGACAAAGGGATGACCCTTTGCACCAACTGCAAGAGAAGTTTGTCATTCCAAATCTGTGATTTCTTGAAAGACACTAATTACTCAGCAACCAGGGAGATTTCAGGATACAGGACTAAATATAGATTACTGAACAGTAACAAGACAGACAGGACTGTCAGAGAAGAACCCTGACAATCGGTTTAACACTGAAGCTAGAATTGCTCACCAGTTCAGTGTGGAAAAGGGTAAGGATCTGTCTTGGCATGTTTAAGAGAAGTTGAACTGGAAGTGCACTCTGCAGTGACCAAGCCTCTCACAGGAAGAAAGAATCAAAAGGCTTGACTCACCTTTGCTGAGGAGCATGTCGTGTAGAAGTGCCTGTGACCAATGTAGTGATGAGAGCAAGTTTAATCAAATTGGGACCAAAGGGAAACATTTTGTTCGGCATCAAACTGAATTAAGATTGAAGCCCAAAGTGTGTAAAGAAGTCACTGAAAGGTGAAGAAGGAAGTGTCGTGGTTTGGGGGATGTTGTGTGCAGCAGGAGTTGGGCCTCTTCTTAGACAACTATAGCATGGCAGGGTGAATGCAAGTGTTTATCAGAACCTCCTTCAGCAACATTGAAGAGCTAAGAGCATTGAAGTTATGAAATCGCCATTCAAATGGCTATTTATTAATTGTTCTCTAATTTCAATGTCCACTGTATATACAGGTAATGTTCTTGTATAATAGAAGGTCAGGCTGTTTATTGAAAGTATTAACATTTATAACATTATACAGTACATAAAACTCATAAATTCATATAAGAGCACATGAATTGATATTTATAGTGTATGTCATCAGTTCATCCTATCATTTCCATATCTACTTCCCTTCCCTCAGTGTATTGACCAATGTGAATACATCATGTTTGGAGTTCTGAATTGACACTAAGTATGCTGACACCATTATTGTTTTGTTCCAAGACTGGTTATGAAACACGTCATAGGTTGACATAACAGGCAGGTATTCAAAAGATCATCATGCTACCTCTCTACAGCTGTGAACTGTGGATAAAACAAAGGGCAATAAAAAGACTGCTACATTTATTTTTGTTTTGAGTAACAGTGTTCTCTGGTCTAATTGAGGAAGTGTTTTTTTAGTTTAGCCTTTTGCACAACTGCTAGACATAATCAAGCATGTCCAAGGGACGTTAATGACTTGCTATTTAGTGGACCTATTTTAATAAAGCATCATAATTACATGACAGTTCAGTCAAGGGCTCATGCAGGGTCACTTTCAGTAAAACAAATATCTTTATCAGTCAAGACCACTAAACCGTATGTATTGATCGCCCCTGTTATAAAAAAACGTCTGCTTATGTTTCACATCAGATGATAAGGAACAGGCATTCATTTTGTGGCACTGTGTTTGGTGCTGAAGAAGAGGTACTTGCTTTTATTTACACTATGTTAGAAATATACGTATTGGATTGTGTGTGTGTGCGCGCACTATACCATTCTGTATTTTAACAGCTGTGAACACTCCCCGTTGACATAACATCCACGGGAACTTTGGCTTCCTCACGTGCAAAAGTGGCGGATCTGCAGCTATATAACAAGAGAGGGAGAACGAGAAAGAGATACAATAGAGGGAAAGAGAGATATTTCTGTTAGTCTAACCACATTGGCCCTAAAAAATATTTGCACAGTAGGGATGTAATGATTCACCCAACTCACAATTCGATTTTTTCACGATTTTGATTCCACAATTTTATTTTCTCACTATTTTTTATTTTTTTTTACTAAATGAGATTGAAGACATTATACAGTAAATGAAAAGGTGATGTTTTATTAGGCTATTGTTGCACGTTTCTTTGTGAAATTGAAATAAAACAAAACTAAATTGAAATTTTAGAACAAACCCCGAATCAAACAAGTAAGTTACACAAATAAGAGAAATTTCTTAATATGAACAAACTTAGGCTTTGTCAGAGGCGACCACTGGATTTTAATCATGATCCAAACAAAGATGCAAGCATGAGTAGTTTGTAATCTAAATTAGACTGTATAATTTCGAAATTTGAAGCAAAAACAGAATGGTCTGACTTAAGTTTTGTGAAACTGTGCTACATAAAACATATCTTAATGAAACAACAGACGAGGTGAATGAGACGCAGGTTCTCTCTCTGACAGCAGGTGGCACTTATGAACAGCAATGATACAGTGTTTCCTGGGTTACCGCTGTAAACAAAACAGCCAGCCCTTATGAACATTGCTTTAAAGGTCACCTATTATGCCCCTTTTACAAGATGTAATATAAATCTTATGGCTTTCCTGAATGTGCCTGTGAAGTTTCAGCTCAAAATACCTTACAGATCGTTTATTATAACCTGTTGAAAAGTGTAATTTTTGGGGCGGGGCTAAAAAGTGCTGTTTCAGGGGTTTGTTCCGTTACATCAAAATGAGCTGCAACTTCCCGCCCGACTCCAGAACGGGGCAGAGCTTAGACTTATCTGCTTTGTGTATGGCAATAAACAGAGAGGAGAAGCAACATGAGCGAGAGTGAAAGGACCGGTATCTAGCCATACATGTATGAATCCGGACAGCAGAAGAAAAAATATTAAGCTCATTCGAGATGCATCGGCACTGTGCAGACCGATCGACGTATGACATCAAAGTACCGCGAGTGTGATTAGAGAGCAAACAACTCAAGATTTTGAATTGCTCTCACTGTATTTTGATGTCATTCACCTATCAGGCTTCGGAGCGCCGATTTTTATATTTAAAAAAAGACTGGATGGATTTTTATCAGATGGCTGTGTACACAATTCCAACACAAATTCCTGTCCAAACACCTTGTAAAAGTTGGATGGATTTTGCATAATAGGTGTCCTTTAATATGCATTGTTCAGTGGAAGGTGAAACGAAAATACCACGTTAACTTTTCTGAAGATAGTCAGTTCCCCTCAAGAGATACATTCATATAAACTCCTACTCCAGCTGGATCGTGATTTGTTTGGCATCTCAACCATTTTGAATTGTCACATATTTGAATTGATTTTTAATCGTTAAATTCCTATTTGGACAGTTCAGCAAGACTTTAAAACGTCTTAATATCATTGTTTTAAAGACATTTCAAAGTGTGTGATTACTCAGTAAAAACACCTGTGTGAACCTGGGGTGAACTTACTTTATACATCCACTTAAAATGTATTCCTGAAAGTAAAGTTGGCTCTGAGAAAAATACTTGTTTCATTTGTTTGCAGATAACATTTTTGATCTGTCTATTTCAGTGTTTTAAAATGTGACTCCAGACACTTTTGGGGGCCACTGTATAAAGGTTATGTTTGTGACGGGGTGTACACTACTGTTCAAAAGCTTTGGGTCTGTAAGATTTTTAAAGATGTTTTCAAAAAAGTCTTTAGCAAGTTTTCATTTATTTGATTACTGAATACAATTTAAACATAATATTTTGAAATATACATTTAATTACAGTTTGTTAATATATTTTAAAACATCATTTATTCCTGTGTTTGCAAAGCTGAATTTTCAGAAACTATTACAGTCTTCACTGTCATATAATCCTTTAGAAAGATATGCCGATTTGGTGCTCAAGAAACATTTCTCAACTGAGAGGCACAATATAATGGCCAAAGATATCCATCTGATTGCTTTCAAACATAGACAACGGGTAGAAAATAGCACAGGAATGCAGGTGCATTACACAGGTGCCCTTAAAAGTTGCTGTTGTCGTGACATAGTGGGTGGGTGTGCAGGTTTATAGTAAAAAATCAAAGTAAAAATCGGAACTGTTGGCCAGTAGAAACAGTCCTTATTGTTGAGTCCTGAGTGAATGTATATACGTGCTAATATGCTGTGTAGTTTGTGCTTTGGGAGTGCCATATCCTCTGACTGTTGGATGTGTATGTGTGTGTGTGTGTACATTTGTATCAGTGTTCCTAGCAGACCGCGCCTCTTTCAGGAAGACAGATGCAAGACTGAGCTGCTCCAATCAGCCCGGTTCTCAGAATTCCCAAGCTGAATCCAAGTACTAGACTGAGAGAGGAACATGAGAAGTTGAGTGGGACAAATGACCCAGTGACAGAGGATATAAGGATGAAAGAGCGAGAAGAAAGGTGAATTGGATAATGGAGAAAAGTAGTGTTGAATGGTTATATGTTTAGTGCCTGAGCACAGTCTACAGCAGGGGTGTCAAACTCAGTTCCTGGAAGGCCGCAGCCCTGCAGAGTTAAGTTCCAACCCTGCTCCGACACACAAAGCATCTAGTTTTCAAATAAGCCTGAAGGACATGATTAGCTGAATCGGGTGTGTTTAATTAGGGTTGGAGCTAAACTCTGCAGGGCTGTGGCCCTCCAGGAACTGAGTTTAACACCCCTGGTCTACAGTCATTGATCTCTCATTGTAATTAAAGTTAATTGGCCTCAGCTAGACAAAGACACTTGCTCAGAAGATATATAAAAAAGGTTCGAAATTAAGTAAATAAAGTGGCGCTAATTGTTGGTTTTTGATAACTTTACAACGAACTGCAATATATTAAGTCAACTATAAAAATGAGAGTTTGACACTTGTTGATTTAACCAATGCAAGTAATTCAAATCAATGTCTTAGTAAAACTTCTGTTCTGCATCTTCTAAAGACCTTTACGTCAGTGGAAAATAATGTGGAATATTCTTTCATTAACCAAAGTCATATATATTATGAACATGATGTGTCTTTTTTATGTTTTTATGACAGGTGCTGTTTTACAGTTTTACAGACAGACAGCTTGTTTATGATGTTTTTGATGTTGACACAGTAACCTGCACCATTTGTACTAATAAGTAAAACAACAGTTTAATAATCCTATATATATGCACACAAACATTCACTCACCGTATATATAACTATTTATTAAAACTAGTTATATATAAATAATAAATATATATAAAAACATTATCATGAACAGTTAGACATTTTTATATATTTATTACCGCAATAATTTTATTCACTCACTATTGTATATTTTGGACCCTGCATGCAAATAACTGATCTAGTGAGCCCATGCTATGTTAGTCTAGTTAACAACAGAGTTTAATTTTATTCCTTAAGACATTTTTTTCATAAACATGTAGATCTCTCTTTTTGCAGTTCTTACTGGTCACACATAGTATACTTACTTGCATTGATCTATGGAACAATGGTCGCGACTGCTTCATTTGTGCATGCATCTATCATGAAAATACAAACATTACACCTTTAGCACAATCAATAAGAGATAATAATGACTAATATGCAAAGTTGAATGATTACTGGGAACTGAGTGAAAGAATGACCCCTGCTGCAGAATTAGTGTTTATTTGCCTGTTCGTCTTTCCTGTTGCAATATTGATTTTAAAAAGATCTTTGTTTAACACAGACAGAATAAGACTTCAATCAGTGTCAGAATGAATCAGACAAATGCAGAAACTATAAATGTGGATTATGAGTTACTGAAGGCCTTCTTTTTATTATAATTTTTTACATTGTGGTTACTGTCACACCATATAGTCCAAAGTTCAAGGCTGTAAAGACTTTAGTCAGCTTGCAACACTTTTTTGTGCATACAGAGCACCAGATATATTCGGACATAAAAACATATCACTCCTAGTCATTGAACAGACATTGAAACAAGTTCATTTCAAAGTTAGTCTACTTTTTTTTCTTTTAGAGGCACTATGGTGGGGGAGTGAGGGTGAAAAAAACAGATTGGACCCTGAAACTGTTGTTCTGCTCTCTGATTGGCTGACTCTTGTTGCTAGGCTTATGTCTTTTGTGGTTTTTTTTTTCCGCTCTTTCTTCCCCCGGTCTCTGATAGGTCAGGATGGAACTGGTTTAGACAAGGGCTGTGTCAGGCAACTTTTCTGCCACTTGTTGAACATCAGAAGGCTTGTGGTTTTAGCGTGGCTGCTCGTTCAGCACAAGAAAAACAACAGCACAGAGACACATTCACACTGAGAGTCACTTCTACAGACACATCCTGTTACTCAGAAAGAGTTTACGTATAAATAATAAATTTTCACCGGCAGAAATTCACAACCAGAGCCAGAGTTATTGGCAGATGGTGGCTGTTTTTCTTGCAGCTCCAGGAAATCAGCTTTTCAATCTAATATTTACATAATATATTATATAGTTCTAAATGAACATGACTTAAATCTGAATTTTCACACTTGAGAAAAGACTAAAGAGATCTCCACAGCTGGTGAATTAAAGTTCTGTTTAATGAAGAATAAGTTGGCAAAATATTTAAGTTTTAGTAAAATAATCTATAAAAGTGAAGAAAATGCGGACATAAAATAGGCTTCCAGCTATCGAATGATAATTTCCTTGTTTAACATGTTTTACTGGTATAAAAAAAATAACAAAAATTTTTTTTTATAATTTGTGACTCATAAGTATATCAGATGCATATGTCCGGACATGCTTCTCTTGTGCTGTGCTTAAATGTATTCATCAATACAATGGAAAAATTACTTAAAATGACTCCAAAAGCAAGATTTATGTTTATCGTTTTGAAAACTTTCATCATTAGTTGCGTTTTAGGTTTGTTTTCGTATGTGAATAGAGTCATTCCACTTTTTGTAGTCTTTTTTTCATAGATATAACCAACTGGGCAGCTGAGCCCAATGTTATGATACGTTGTGGGTACAGTAAAGCCTGAAGTTTGTTCTAAGATAATAGTTATAGCTCTTTTAATAAAGAGAGGAAAGAGTGCCTTGGGGGAGATGGCCGCAAGGCAAACGCTGACCATTTTCTTCTGTAGGTTTGCTGAGCCATAGGGCTCAGTGGGCCTGGTTAACCACCCCCCTATCACCAGAGAGAGTGCTGACTCCTGCTCTGGTCTGTTTACACCCCTCAGCCCCCCGATCAAGGTTGGTCCCTTCAGACACAATGAACATGCTGAATAGCTACTCTTCATCTCGTGAGCGATGCCAAATCCAAACGCTTTGACAGCCTTATGCTCATGCACAGGACTTTACTTAATGTTTGTTGGGCTTTATTACTCCACAATATATTTTACAATAGTGCATTTCATCATACAGAGGGAAAAATAATGCATTGTGGTTTATGCATTATGCTTTAGTTGTGAATCATTCAGTATGTTGTAAAGATTAAAGCTCAACTGTATAAACAAAATTCTAAAGTGCATTGCATTGCATCATCTTGACAAATTGAATCAGTTGAAAACCAAGGCTTTTTTTCTTGAAAACAACCAATCTGTGAGCCAAAACGGTTATTTTATCTATTAGGTGCCTTGACTTGTCCCCTGTGGGGCATATTAAGCTGTCAGCAGGAATTGATCTTGTCTTGTTTTTCACTGTAGTCCATGCTTTCCTCCTCATTCGTGTTGCAGGGCTTGTTTACTGCAGTTCACTTTGCTCAAGGAAAAACATCCCCTCCCACTTGCTTGGGCTACTTAAATCTGTCCCTTTCACCAGGCAGGCGGGACTGCCAGGAGGTAACAGTCTCATAGAATTGACAAATCATGATTTTGTAAATAGGTATATTGGAAGGCCAAGTAAAATGTCTGTTAAGTATTAATCAACATTAGAATGTTTCCAGTCATATACCTGAAACCAAAGAAAAGCTCTCCATCGAAAGTGCACTGAGATAGAAAATCAACTATTCTTAGACAATTTCCATATAAATCAGTTAAATAAATCCAAATATATAAACAAATAGGAAGTGTTCAATGTTTAGGTCACCCAAAAAAATGAAATTGTGTCTTTTACTTTCATTCATCTTGTTTCAAACCTGTATGACTCTCTTGTGTGAAACAAAAGAAAATGTTAGGCAGAATGTGAGACGTTACTCCTCGGTTTAAATGCATCTTTCATTCCAATAAATGATATGCTCTTTATAACATGTCCTTTTTAACTAACTTTTCAACGACGTGAGTGTGAATAAATGATGACAGAATTGTATTTTTTGCGTAAACGACCGTTTTAAGTCGCCCGTTGGCGCAAGTGTCTTTTAACCCCGCCCCCTTAGCGTTGATTGGACAACATAGGTTGTTTTTGGATCGTGATTGGCTACTGGGCGCGTCAGTCATATTTATGGCTTGTTTTTTTACCAAAAGAAAGCTTGGAGAGAGTGGGTATTCTGCTCGGGAGCTTCAGCAGATAGGAACCGGTAGCCTAACAAAATGCCTCAAGGAACAACGGGAACTAAAACAAACACAAGATAGTCGCTCTAATTTTTTATATAGAAGCAGAAAAGCGCAACATGAGGCACGCATCGACATCTAATGAAACTATGGAAAACTCCTCTCTCACCATGACAGACTTGTTTAAAATGTGCACACAATGCGAGCGGATAAGAAAAAAGGTAAGAAACAAATTAGAGCTTGACATCAAGTTTAACTAATGACAGATGTATTTTTAGCTAACCTGTTTCGTTAGTCTTCTTTTTTTTTCTTTGCCGTGGGTTTAAAATAATGTCCGTTTATTTAGTCCGTTTGCTGCAGTGCAGCCTGGTCTTTGTACGTTACTTGCATCATGAACACAGCTGACTTGTTTTTCGGTCTTCTGTCATCGGATGAGATAGCAATTCGTCTTTTATCAATGGCTGACAGTATTAAAGTCAGTGTCACATTGTCTAAATGTTGTTTTTTATTCAAGCAAAGCACTAATATGCAAGATAGCCATCGTGTGGAACTGATGTATGTTTCTGCAAGGCTCGCGGTGTCAAGTTAAATAGCATTTAGTATTAAATGTAGTTCTACACCATAGCTTGCGAATTCCTGTCTGAGTCAGCTATTTTGGCATTATTATGTCACTGGTATATTGCAAACTGGCCTTTTTGTTCATATGGAATCTAGGTTGTTTTGAATCATTCTCTTTGTGCCTTTGACAGATTCTATTGTATCAATAAGCAGATTAATGATGTTCAGGATCTGAATGAATGATGCATTTACTTACAGATCTGACTGTATTACGTATTATGTCATGTATTATAAAGAATATCTTTTCTAGCCCATGCTAGAGAAAATTCTAGTACCAGCCATTGATATTTGAGCTGAGGAAGGCTTTTGTTTTTATGAGTTCTCTCATGCCAAGATTTCTTCAATATAATAATAGTAGTTTCATGCCAAGTGCTTCTCTCAGGTTTTGACTTGTGGATCAGGAAATCATGCTATTGGTTTTGATCTTTTTAGGACGCTGGAGTGCAAATCCCCAGACCGGTAGGAAATGGACCAAGTAGATTCATACCAGAGAAAGAGGTTAGTGTTAACATCAACCCTGCTTGATTTAAAGTTGGCTTGAATCTCACTCCAACCATTATAATCAACACATTGCACTCCCTTTTTTGGCATTAACAATGTTTATCATCACAGTCTAGTTAAGATATTTTATCAGTACTGAGTTCCCCAGGTTCACCTCATCTTTATTCCCCCGTTGTCTTAGATACTTCAAGTCAGTAAATTGAATGAAAGAATACAGTCGATTTTTGAGGATGCCTTCGCAGTGCTTGGTCGCCTTGACAACATCTCCTTGGTGATGGGGTTCCATCCTGAGTATTTGGAGAGCTTTCTTAAGACACTGCATTACCTGCTTCAGGTGGACGGTCCATTGTCTCTGCACTGCAGACATTACATAGGCATAATGGTGAGGCTGCAGGCTGTATTTTTGTATGCAACTCAAAAATAACAATGATAGATTCTTCTGAAGGTGTCTCTGTGGTCAACAGGCTGCCGCTAGGCACCAGTGCACGTATCTGGTCAACCTGCACGTGAATGACTTTCTGCAGGTCAGAGGTGATCCCAAGTGGTTGAAAGGTCTGGAAGAAGCCCCACAGAAGCTGCAGGCTCTTGGAGAGCTCAATAAGATCCTGGCCCATCGCCCCTGGATGCTCACCAAAGAACATATTGAGGTATGACTTCAACCTCACAGTCACACATGGACACTCGCCTACAGCTGTTACGCCACTGTAACGAGCACAACAAAGTTTTAGAATGCTTTTAGAGGCAACTATGAAGTATGAGGTCAGTCTGGTTTCAGGAGATATGAAGTTTATTAGCTGTAAATATACATTTGGATATTTTTTTGGAGTGCCTAATGTGAAAAATTATCCTAATATTGTAATTGTAAAAGAAAGCTTTAAATAGTTTGGTGTAATATTTTATTCCTTACAAGAAGAAAAAATTGCTTTGAAAAAAATTGGATATTTCTGAATTAATAAGTCATAATATTTGTAAAGAAAACTCCTTGCCTTAAACATTTTAATTTTAAAGTTTAAAACAGTGAATAAAATATATACATATATATGATATTACATTTTCCTGTTGGTTATGCAATGAGTCATTAATCTGAAACTTTTCTTTTTCACTTTTTCAAAACCACTTGAAACCAACATGAATACCAAGAGTACATTTCTAAGAATTATTTTTCCATTTCTTTGTCGTGGACACTCTTACATATCATTGGCCCTAATATTTATTTATTTTTTTCTTACAGCGTCTACTGAAGGCAGAGGAGCACAGCTGGTCCCTGGCCGAGCTGATCCATGTTGTGGTGCTACTCACGCTCTATCACTCTCTGGCCTCCTTTACGTTTGGTTGTGGCATCAACTCTGACATCCACACAGATGGAGGACATACGCTCAGGCCGCCCTCGCTCAGCGGTTACTGCATTTGTGACATTGCCAATGGCAACAGTGCCCTGGAGGAGATGTTTGGGAACCAGCAGGTGAGACAAAGGGAAATGTATGCAAAGAAAAGATTGCAAGACTTTCTCATATTTGCTAGTCTTCCATCCAGTGGTCCTGAAAAGGGATCTGTGGAATGCATGGAGTGTGAGGTTCAAATTCCTAACCATACAGTGCACATAAACTGTGTGATGACCTAGATTCCTGTATGCGTGTGTTTAGGTGTCTGAATTCTCTGGTGAGGTTGAAGTGCTGATGGAGAAGATGAAGCAGCTCCAGGAATGTCATGACGAAGAGGAAGCCAGTCAGGAGGAAATGGCCACTCGTTTTGAAAGGGAAAAAACAGAAAGCATGCTGGTAGTCACCTCTGGTAAGTGGGATTTTAATTTTTTTATTTCATACTACAACGCCAGGATGACTTGTATTAAAGCAACATGTTTGGTTAACAGAAGATGAGGAGTGTGTACCATCTAGAGATGTTTCACGACATTTTGAAGACCCTAGTTACGACTACAAAGACTTCTCCAGGAGAGGAGAACATGTACCCACTCTCAGAGTGCTGGTGAGAAGAAAGTCACATTGTCTTGCTTGTTGCCAGTCAAAAGAAATGGAGGATTAAAATAACAGAATTGTGATGTTTTCCGCCTTGGCAGGACTATAGTTGGGAAGATCATGGCTTTTCCCTGGTGAATCGGCTGTATCCAGATTTTGGACAGCTTCTAGATGAAAAGTTCCAGATCGCATACAATCTCACGTACAACACAATGGCGACACACCAGGGTGTGGACACGTCCATGCTTCGTAGAGCCATCTGGAACTACATCCACTGCATGTTTGGGATTAGGTAAGTCTCTCCACTGTTCTCTGTTTCACAAGTAAATATATTTGGTTGAGCTGTAAAAATGAGTTTATTGTTTGTCATTCTACACACACACACACACACACACACATACACAGATATACATATATATATATATACACACTTTTACATTTTTATTTTTACATTTTCATATTGCTGAGGTATCTTTCTTTCTCTGTCTGTTACACTGCAGGTATGATGATTATGATTATGGAGAAATTAATCAACTGTTAGACCGCAGTTTTAAAGTCTACATCAAAACTATGGTGCGCACTCCAGAGAAGATCACCAAAAGGATGTATGACAGCTTCTGGAGGCAGTTCCAGCACTCTGAGAAGGTTAGAAGCACTTCTGAAACACAAAAATGAACACAGATTATTTGTGATGGTTAAATGTTTGAGTTTATAAAGATTCTTTTCTTTTGTCTTTTAGGTCCACGTTAATTTGCTTCTTATGGAAGCGCGCATGCAGGCAGAACTGCTCTACGCTCTGAGAGCTATCACCCGCTACATGACATGAAGTGCTGTTCTTGTCTACCTTTTTATTTTATTTTTTTTACTGTTGTTGACGTTGGACACTTCAATAAATGTAAAAATTACAAAAAAAGGAAAAAAAACTAAACTGAGGAAGAACAACAATGGTTGGGTGTGGAGGATGATGACAAGGTTGTTTTGCTAAAAGAAGGAAAAAAGCAACAACTATCAACTGAACCTACTTGTTGAATCCCTTGTGTGGCTGCTCAGCCTGCAGTGCCAACACTGGCCACTGGGGGGCTCTGAGAAGAATCCCTAGTGTGTAAGAGGACAAGCTGAGACTGCGAGCTTCTGGAGGCCAGACTTCCTTTAGTATTTCAAATGCATCTGCGATAAGATGCCATATAATCATATCTTCTTTATGTGAGATGAGATTAAAAACAAAAGCACAAATAGCAACTCCAGCACCAGTGCAGAAAGACTGCACCGACAAGACTATCTACTAGTGTTTTATCATTTTATATAGGTTTTTTTTTTCAGCAGTGGCTAGAGATAGAAGCATTACTGTTTTTGCATAAACGCGTGCCTAGTCATGCGCAGCACTGGCAACAGATGCTGATGTGCCGTCTGTTCATGCTGCTTTTCTCAATTGAGAGGCCTCCAAACCATCACCCATTTGTATAAGCTAATCCAGGAACGATTGTTTTAGTGTGCGAACGCAATTCAAAAGTAATAGCTGTCTGAGCCCTTGTTAGAGTTTACTGTAAGACACCACTTTGTCTCATTAAGACATTTCCAATGTGTGAATGCTAGGGGGGGGGGGGGGGGGTGAATATAGAAAAAAATCCAAACATAGGCTCTTTTGGGGGGTTCATGGATTAAAAATATCAAAGCACTTTTTTTGAAAAATGTTAAGCTTCAGCTGTTATGTAGCCATTTTGTCTCGATGTCCGTTTTCTATCTTTTTTTTTTTTATTTGTGTTGGCAACTTTTAAAGTGAAGTGCTTCCTGTTGCTCTGTTCCATCCGCCTTATCTGTCTTCCTTTTAATGCATGGTCATCTTAACTCCTTGTTTCTATCTTGGAGTTTATTAAACTAAATACCTCCTGTTATGTATCCTTAAATATCTAAGTGCTGTCTGGTGAGCAGAACTTTGTCTTACGTGGCCGCCTGTACAGAGCTAGAGGCTGAACCAAGTGACCCGCACGACTGCACGGTTGTGGGGTTAAACCATGCTTGTTCTTATTATCAGAACTTTAACCAGTGTAACTAAGCAAGTTTTGTTTTGAGTGTGTGTGTGTGTGTTTTCTTTTCAAGCAGGGTGGATTCTCTGCTGTCTTTTGTTTACTAAACCAGTTAAGTACTGCATTCTGATGATGGCAGGACTAGAGGGATGGTACTTTTTCATTTGGAGGAGTTTTAAGTCAGACTTGAGAGACTGATGTCAGTTACTGACAATTTTATAAGAAATTATTTGTAAAAAAAAAATAAAATAAAAATAAAACATGGTATTCCACTGGTTGTATCATTTGTAATTTAATCTGAAGTCTTTTTCTTCGCTGAAAAGTCACAGATGATGCATTACACCAAACAATTATTGTTATTGATTATTAATTGCAAAAAAAAAAAAAAAAAGATCTGAGCAGTCCAAACACCTCATATCACAAGAATCGAAGGTTCTTTATATGCTTTTAGGTCGCATAATCAATGTTTTTATGTCCATGAACATCCACCCAACAGTAGAGACCTTTGTAGCAAAGCAATATAGCAGCACAGACACTACAGGCCCATAGAAAAGCACTAATGATTTCAACACAATGTTGAACGCTGCAATTTGTCCTCTCACAGCGAGGATTAAAGCAAGTAACATTGTTAACCTGGGAACAATCCTGTTTGCATAAATAAGGAAATATTCCCTTTTGTTGTTTGTAATTTCCCTGTTTGTTTGTGGTTATGAGGCTGTTGGTCATTTAGTGCCTGCAAATGGACATTAAATGGAAATCACCATAGGCTAGTTGTTGCTCATTTTAAAAGAATAATGTGAGAAGTTGGGTTCCCCTCTTAATAACGATAAAATATCTTGTTCTTTTCTGAAAAAGTCCCTTGGATATCGTGCAGGAGTTCAACAGCTTCAGAGTTTACACAATGAAGAAAACATTAAATCTCAGTAAATAGTGATTAAATACATTTTACAAAAATCTAATTTCGGTCATTGGTATTTAAGCATGTATGAAGGTCAACTCTAGGGCAGCTGTGTAAACTTTATAGTTATGTGTATAGACTGTAGCTGTGAAGTGTTAACCTGTTAAGAGGAGGGAAGCCAGTGCCATATTATATCAGTTTGATGTGATTGTATGACAATGTTTCTATTCTGTCTTCCTTACAGACTTTTCTGCAAGTGTCAGATTAATAAAGTCTTTGACAGAGATGCTCATGAGTGATTTTTGCATGTACATTAGTGTGGTGTTCATGAACATAAGACTTGATTTATGTGTTTGACACATGCTTTCTCCTGTTTAAGCTAAATACAGCAGCATAAGGTTGTGTAATAAATATTTGAACTATTTTATATATAAAACAAATGTGTTGGTCATAATTGACAAATTCCCTATTAGCATTCACAACATTTAAGTTCACAACATTAAAAGGAGATATTGTATTAAAGTGTAATATACACACTGGCTCATTCCTCAGCTTTTAGGTGTACATAAAGTACATGCCAATACACACACTGATCAGCATGTGATGTCTGGAGGAGGACTGTGTCAGTGGAGCTTACGGAATGATTCCAGTAGTGTCTTCAATATGAAAACGCTGTCTAAGCCTCTCAGCTACAGGCAAAAAGAGCAGCTCCCAGCATGCTTCCTGGACCTATCTGACTCCATCATCAGAAGGCCACTGCAAAGCTCCTCTGTCTGTCCAAAACGCAAGACAACATGTCTACATTAAGTTCATACAAAATTAATCATTAATCTTTAAAATAATTAATCATAAAAATAAACTTTTTTATGTATTGTCATATGTGCACATGCCAAAATAACTGTCAACTGACTGTTGTTTGATTAATATTATTTATACAATTTGTTTAATATATTGTTTTACATTGTCATATATATCATGGTCAATAAAAAAATAGTATAATATGCATTGTAATAAATCAAATTTGTGTGTTTTTTTTAATTATTATATACACATGCATCATTTGAATATATTTGACTGTTGCAAGCAATAACTGTTATCACTTTTTTATTTTATTTTAAATTATACCAAATTAGCATATTAAACTGCCAGTGCTGTATCTTGTGTGTTTATGTATACCTGTGTCGAGCCACAAGATCTCCAACAGCTCTTCAGCATGTTGCAGCTCTCCATCTAAAGAGCAGTACCACAGAGTCTGACACACCACAGCAGCCAGATGCCAGTCCTGAGGCCCCAAGTCACGCAGACAGCCTGCAACATGGAGATAGAGAGAAGGTATAGCACATATACGTACATACAGTGTTGTCAAAAGATGAAAGCATACTGAAGAGAGAGGCAAGTTACTTCTGAACAGTTCCCTCGGCCCTCAGCATGGCCCTGATGTCTGGATCTGAAGATAGGTTGATGAGAACTCCACATGCAGAGAAACACACATCAGGGGTCTTGGTGTCCAGGAGGGTTACCACATACTGCTCCACTGAGACACAAAAGACCAACACAACGTCAGCCTCTTGATTTTGGAGAGAAAAATGACAGAGAGAGTGTCTCACACATTTTTGCTGCATGATGAAGTGCCTCACATCTTTGATCTGCGACAGATTTCCATACACACGTGTGGCCTCCAAAACAGCATCCATACTGGTGCTCAGCAAGAGCTTTAGTAGCACTAAACCAATGACAGAAGGACAGGCGGGCATAACTGAAGGACCAAGACAGATGCAACATACAGGCTGCGTTCACACACACGTCTTACACCGTGAGATGTGTGTGTGCTGGGCACGGACCACTGAGCTCATGCCTTGGTTGAAAGACAGGTTGTTGTCTTTCCTGTACACACCTCCACTCTGAGAAAGAAGGGCAGAAGACACAGAAAACTTACAGAAAACATACAGAATAGGGATGCATTATAAATATGTGTAATTCGTTATGCATGTTTATTTCCTTGATTTTTCATTAGGCCACATTTGCCATCATCTTGCTCTCACTTAAAGTGACTCTATTAAAGTGTTCACAGTTCTCTGACATTGGTTAGTGGTTAAATGATATGCAGGTAAACAAATATGTCTCGATATCGAAGAATATCCTATTTAAATTAACGTGATAAATGAGTACTAATATGTGTAATGTATGAATTGCGTTACAAACTACAATTTTTGTCATGTAATTTGGAATCAGTAACGGACTACAATGTGTAAGCAATCTACCCATCTCTGGCTAGGGTATAACACCAGCCAGGTGGTTCAATTCTTGGTACAGAAGATCAGATCGCTGATCAGGTGTCACTTCCTCTTTGAGAAGTTTCAAAACCATTCGTGTGAATTTCGGTGTGAGTACTTAACGATAAATCCGAAATTGAGGTAGTCAGAATCTGCCAGTGCGTGTGACTGTAGTAAGATCCTGTATTTCCCGTTCAAAGTGCGGTTTGCTCTGTCAGTGTTTGTGCGTCACGCTGCAAAGCGTGTGTTCATTTCGAAACACCTTTTGTTGTGGCAAATGCTCTGTCATTGTTACCCTTGATTTCTCAGTTTCTTTTTCCTTCTCGATTTATATTTTCATCATAACAGGATGTCATTCTAATGTACCAGACATAAGGTAGATAAGCGAGAAACAATAAATCTCCCACCCATTTCCTCTCTAACTGTCCACATCTCAAAACACACAAAAAACGACAGCATCCTCTAACTGTCATTTCTAACTGCAAGAATCTAGCAGTAAGTTTTAATATCATTTCTCACTTTTTAAAAATGACATATTTCCACAGGACACAAATCTCTTTCTCTATTTCGAAAAGGAAATGCATAACCACCTCTTCACCCTAACATAACTGCTTCTGAAACGTTTGCATGCAGAACCAAAACCAAGCTTCCATCCATCACCATCAAAACAAAAATAGACGCTAAGCATAATAAAAACATGAAGTTTACAGTCTGGCTGTTCTCATCATTGGAGAGGATGCAGTAACTTGAGGGCCTGTGCCAGTAATCGACGTGGAGAGAACAGCATGTGATTGCACCAACTTTGCACATTCATTCAATTTCAAGGAAGTAAACTTAGCCTGACACATCTGTGTTGCTGTGTGTTTAAAGTCACATCGCTTTTGCCAAGCATTGGTCACGTACACAATGCTTTGAGAGTGACATTGAAATGCATGAGTGAATGCACTGCAGTATTTGTAAAGTACATTCCCAGTGGGTTTTCTGTAAACATGGAATTTTTGTTGAATGAGCTATAAACTAATTAACCACTTAGAGGAATGTGTGTATATTTCATGGTTATGCTGTGTACCCAGCACTTCCAGTAGCAGCTGTACATGCAGTGTGTTGGCAGCTAGGGCCGTGCCCACAGTGGGATGGATGGCCAGGTTGGCCAGCAGTCTGATCAGTTTGACCAGGACGTCCTCTCTCTCAGGGGCACAGAATTGCTCAGGAGGCGATGGTGTTTCCTGGTAGACCTGGAAAAGATCTAAGAGGACATCTATCCCTCCTTTCTCTTTATAGACTCTCTCTCTGAATTCAGTGCTCTTGGCTGTCAGATTTCCAAGTGTGAAGAGGAGACGCACTACCAGATCCTGCACATAAGAAAAGACAGAGGACAAGTGTGTATAGTAGGTTTATGTTTAGCAGGTTTAAGTTAAGGTGACAACACATGCAACTAATTACATTTAATATGTATATTAATGCATTTATCTAATTTGACATATTTGTCATTGATACATAAATATTGACATAACACCCTCTTGTAAGACACATAACATACTATATATTCTATATGCCTATCTGCTACTAATCAGTCATTTGGATTCTTTGCATGGTGGAATATCAGAACTTGAAATGTATTATACATATATTTTTATATGGGTACTGCATATACTACAAGTATTTTATTCTTATATTTTATATTTATATTACATAAATGATATTTTAGATTTATATACAGGCGCTTCTCAATAAATTATAATGTCGAGGAAAAGTTAATTTATTTCAGTAATTCAACTAAACAGTAATTAAATCAATTCAGTGCACACAGACTGAAGTAGTTTAAGTCTTTGGTACTTTTAATTGTGATGATTTTGGCTCACATTTAACAAAAACCCACCAATTCACTATCTCAACAAATTAGAATACTTCATAAAACCAATAAATAAATAAAAAAACATTTAGTAAATTGTTGGCCTTCTGGAAAGTATGTTATTGTACATGTACTCAATACTTGGTAGGGGCTCCTTTTGATTTAATTGCTGCCTCAATTCGGCGTGGCATGGAGTTGATCAGTTTGTGGCACTGCTGAGGTGGTACAGAAGCCCAGGTTTCTTTGACAGTGGCCTTTAGGTCATCTGCATTGTTTGGTCTCTTTTCTCATTTTCCTCTTGACAATAGCCCATAGATTCTCTCTGGGGTTCAGGTCTGGTGAGTTTCCTGGCCGGTCAAGCACACCAACACCATGGTCATTTAACCAACTTTTGGTGTTTTTGGCAGTGTGGGTAGGTGCCAAATCCTGTTGGAAACTGAAATCAGCATCTTTAAAAAGCTGGTCAGCAGAAGGTAGCATGAAGTGCTCCAAAATTACTTGGTAAATGGGTGCAGTGACTTTGGTTTTCAAAAAACACAATGGACCAACACCAGCAGATGACATTGCATCCCAAATCATCACAGACTGTGGAAACTTAACACTGGACTTCAAGCAACTTGGGCTATGAGCTTCTCCACCCTTCCTCCAAACTCTAGGACCTTGGTTTCCAAATGAAATAAAAAACTTGCTCTCATCTGAAAAGAGAACTTTGGACTACTGGGCAACAGTCTAGTTCGTCTTCTCCTTAGCCCAGGTAAGATGCCTCTGATGTTGTCTGTGGTACAGGAGTGGCTTAACGAGAGGAATATGACAACTGTAGCCAAACTCCTTGACACTTCTGTAATCGATTTTGCTTGACAATCCACATAAGGCTGCGGTTCTCTCGGTTGGTTGTGCATGTTTTTCTTCCACAGTTTTTCGTACCACTCAACTTTCCTGTTATCATGCTTGGATACAGCACTCTGTAAACAGCCAGCTCATTGGCAATGCATTTTTGTGATTTACACTCCTTGTGAAGGGTGTCAATGATTGTCAGAGATCATTCTGAAGGCTCAGGAAACCTTTGCAGGTGTTTTGAGTTGATTAGCTGATTGGCATGTCATCATATTCTAATTTGTTGAGATTGAGAATTGGTGGGTTTTTGTCAAATGTGAGCCACATCATCACAATTAAAAGAACCAAACACTTAAACTACTTCAGTCTGTGTGCATTGAATTTATTTAATACACGAGTTTCACAATTTGAGTTGAATTACTGAAATAAATGAACTTTTCCTTTACATTCTAATTTATTGAGAAGCACCTGTATTTCAACATTAATGCAAACACTGGGACTGCAGATCAGTGGCATATATATCTAAAATATGTACCAATAAATGTGGAGAAGATTTTCATTATTGAGAAATCATATTGTATTTCTTGTTTGAGAAATGTGTAATATGTTGTTTTTTTTAAGTTGCAAACATTTACATTAAATATATTGCAATCAAACAAATATGAATAATTACACAGAGACTTATTATTTACTAAAGGAACATAAGATGCTAACTAAAAAAATTAGGAGATCAATTAGGATTAAATTTTTAAATATGATTTACAGGCCTGGTGTTTAGCGATTTGACGGTCCACTAAACGCATGCAAAAATCATTTGAAACGTCTGTGAATCTAGCTGCCATTTGTTAACTTTGTTTTGTCAGACAGTTTAAACAGATTTTCAACAACTTCTTTGTTTTCATTTAGAATGCATTGAAAAGCGGCGTGCAGAGAGAGGCTTCTGGCAGTAGTCTCGAGGACAGTATGTCCCTATGTGAGGCACAGGGTGTGTGGGAGTGTGCTTATGACACCTAGTACTCAGTATGGACCGTGTTTATTCTTTATGAGATTGGGAGCACATGATCTCATTACACTTAGTGCCAGAAGGAAAGAGAGAGAAGAGCATGAACGGTCTGTACTAAAATAAAACGAAAAGAAAAACACACACACCTTCATAGACCATTGCTCAAGTTCCACTTGAAAGCAGAAAGTGGAACATGCAGCTTATATGCTTATATGTGTGTGTTTGTTTCACTGTATGTCTGAGTGTGTGTGGACATTGTACATATACTTGGGCCAGATTCACCTGTTTCCTGCTGTATTTGCCTAGCAGGTCCAAAAATAGGCTGCAGCAGCTTGGCACATGGCACAACTTTATCAACACTAATCAAAAAGCTCAATTCCTCAAACTAAAATTAGAACTTACCTCAGCTGGTGGATATTTAAAATGCATTTTAAAGCATGCATTATAAAACTTTTAACCAGTGGTCCTCAGTCAGGGGGCCCATTACAGGGCCTCAGAAAAGGGCAAAAAGGAACTCAAAATTACTTCAAATCATTTGAAATAAAAGAAAACATTAAAACGGCTATGTTTTAATTTGAATTCAAATGCTGTTTTGATCTGTACATTAAGATGTGAGGCATACCGATAGTGTTTTATTTATAAATGATGAAATACTTCTTTATGATATTTATGTACGATATTTTATAAATGAAATATTTTAATGAAACAAAAGTAAAGCCATTAAAAAAAATTGTATTGTGGAATTTAAAAATTTCAATTTCAATTTATTTTTATTTATCTTCCATTTATTTATTCTTCTATTTGATCAAAATAGATTATTTGATCTTCCACAGACAAAAATGTATATGAGGTTCTCTTATCCAAGTGTGATTTCTAGACCTGTAAAAATACTGTACAGTAAATTAATACTTATAACAGTTATAAATCTTATAACTGTGGGCATTTTTAGAATCAATATACACTGTTCTAGTTGTCACTCTCTACAATATTTTATTGGTTAAAAAAAAAAAAAGAGAATGCCTTTTTGGACAGGAAAAAAGGCCGAGACTCAGACTGGTCAGCTATATTTCTCAAAGCTGCTGTGACCTAGAAAGGGTCAAGACAAGACAAGACTGTAAGCAACTGTGTGTTTGAGGAAAAAACACACACACACAAAAAAAAGAAAAGTATGAGTCTGTATGTTTGGCGAATGAGTGTGAATGAGGGACTGTACAGCAGGTGTGCATGTGTGTGTACTACTGACTAATGAAATAAAAGAGGAAGCACTTATAATCAAGAAGAAATAACATAAGGTCTTTAAAGTGGCCTCATAAATCTCTCCATCAAGAGCAAGAGACACTGATTAGGATACATGGAGGGAGACTTCTAGAGCTGCTTGGCTCATCGTGCCGTACTTTCATAGAAATCCTAATATCCGTCTGCCAACAGACTAATGAGTGGCAAAGCAATTAGCACTGAACATCAAACCATGCATGCTGAGTTCAGGACGTTTGTTTGGGCAGAGTTAAATCATTCCTGTGAGACATACTTTGTGCTGGAGGAGTATGATATAAAATATGGACATGGAGAAGTGGAAAAAGGGCATCCTCCTAGACAAAAACAAAAGCAGAGGAAAAGCCCATTAAAATCTGCCCTTTTATTCGACCCCATGCAACCCCACCTTTATATAGCGCTCATATTTTGTTCCATTTCGCTTCCAGAGCAGAGTCCTGAGAAACATCCGTTCTGGGGTTCAATGGATGGATGTCAATGGCAACCAAAATCGCTCTTCAAAATATATTGTTTTGTGTTCTACAGAGCAAACAGGTAACATATGGGTAAACCATCCCTTTAAAACAGACAAATCTATCTATTGTAGGTATATGTGTGTTCGCGAACATGATTGCCATTCTGAAAACAGGATTAGAGCTGACAATAAAGCAACTTTGATCTTTGAATCCTGCTTAATCTAAGCAGCGATCAAGGATCACCCACCTGTACCAGTATGTGTCTTGCGGTGATATGCTGACCTTCTCCCTCTGACTTGTAAGAAGTTACATTTGCTGAAGTAGATGGACCATGCATCATTCTTTATGACAGCTGCAGCAGTACGCCGATAAAGCCTTTAGACAGCAGCAGTCTGGAGAGGGCGGTGTTCCCTGAGACGAGCTTCAGTGAGCCGACACAGTACAGCACAGCTTCACCTTTACTCCACACATCCTCACAATGGAGCATAGACAGTAGGGAGTCTGTGTGTGTACACAAACAATGGGCTGATGTTAGAGATAATGACTGATTGAGTTTAGAAAGACTGGGTAAGTTATGTAACAATTGGGTCTAACCAAGGATGCAGCCGTTTAGGAACAGGGTGTCGTTACTAGCGTTCTGGCTGATTTTGAAGACAAGTTTGCAGATGTTCAGCAAGTTGTTTCCACTCACACTGAGCTTGTAATATAGACAAAAGCAATAAGGCATTGCTCCACACTTCTTCTGTTTAAAATTTTATGTTAAAATTTAATTTGAACCTGACCATAAAGATCATGCTCAGATTTTTTAAGTAATTCAAGCTTAAAGACATACAGTTCTGTGTGTGTGTGTGTGTGTGTGTGTGTGTGTGTGTGTGTGTGTGTGTGTGTGTGTGTGTGTGTGTGTGTGTGTGTGTGTGTGTGTGTGTGCGTGTGCGTGTGTGTGTGTGTGTGTGTGTGTCGATATACTCACTGCCAGAATAAGTTTGGCTAATGTTAGGTTAGGTCGGTCCGATCCCACATCTATAAGCCTGAAGAGTGTTCTAAGGATGACAGACCTCTTTTTACACTGCCTTCCCAGCATTCCTCTCTCAGCCGGGGCGTTATGGAGACCATTGCATGCTTTACACAGCTCTCCCACTATCTCATCTGACACGGCATCACCTACAGTACAAGGATCATTTTTTGAAAAAGACAAAACCTGATCAGTATACTGTATGTTCCAGTGCACAAAATAACACAATGTTAAGGTCGGATTTCAAACCGAATTTTTCACACAGTATTATTTGCAGCATTGTCATCCTTCAACTGTCCCTGTGAAGGACAGTGAAAGAAGAGCAGTCTGTGGAGTACGTACACAGCCTCTTTCATTCAGCTGATCTGATGTGTACACAGAGTAGGCTTACTGACATTTCACTGACATTTGGCCCACATGTCCACACCCACTGACAGAGTTAACACGGACCTCCAAGGCAAATTCCCCCCCTGTATGGTATGCATCATTAGTGCATATATAATAGCTCTTTACTGTTGTTCCACATGTACTGGCTCTGAGCACAACAACCTCATATTTCACTGAGTTTTAAGTTAGATTAGACTTCAATAGAGTATCAATATCTCCAAAATCCCCTGGGCTCAATTAAAATCGATAAATAATCTCTTTATTTTTTTTTTTCATTTTTACATGTTAAACTAGCTGTTGCTTGCAGAATAATTATCCATCTATGCTTTTAACCATTGTGTGAACTGGCAAATTGTTGCTGGATCAAACTTGCCTTTAGGGGATAAGTCACAGGCTGCATTTTTCAAAGCGATTTTTGGTTCTCAAATCTGTTTCCAAGATGGTTGGCATTCTCATTAACAGCACCCTGTGATGCTGCCATGGAGAATATGAATGGTATTTTATGAATGAACCCCTGAGTCTCTTGGCACAATAAATATTTTGATATTTATTCTTTTAAATGAATTTCTATTGAAAGTGCTTAAATATTTACTGTCATTAGCATTCCATGCCCCCCATATATATAATTTTGGAACTACTGTATTCTTTAACTTTTCTTTAATCTTTAATATTGCTTAAATAATAAAGACAACTGGTAAGAGTGTGCTGCAGAAAATCTTAGCCCACACAGAAGTAATGTAATATTTTTCATAAAGGGTTATGCTGAAAATTTGTCCTCACAGTATTCCCAAAATATAATGAATGATTTTTAAACCTAAACACAGCATTAGGGTTAAACCAAAAAGCAAAATCATTCTTTCTTAATTATGTGAATTTTGAATTGACCAACATATTGTTGATCAAGTGATGTCCAGCAAAACACATTGTGATCCTTCAATGGTCATCTTTAAGGTCATCAGATCATTACTGATCATTCATAAGAGTAATTTTATCATCACCTTGTGCAAAAGACTCAAATTCTTGAAGGACAGGAAAGACTTTAGTGTTCCAGAACACAGATTCATCCATGATGTCATCTCCTGTCTCACCATGCCCAAGCTTGACTTCTACAGCAGAATGAGATGGAGTGGGTGTCAGACAGACAAATATATAAACAGACATACAGATGTACTTGATTGATCTCCTTAGGGAAATTCAGAAATTTCACCCTAGCAGTTCTTAAAGCATATGAATGTAATACAGGATGTTCAGCATAGCATGAAAAGGTCAGAGCTTTACACCCACACGACTCTTCATTAGAGTCTGTTCTGTTCAAATGCCTCTCTGAGCATTTGCATTGTGGACGAGCTGCAGGAAGCAGTGGGTTGCGAAAACAACAGATCAAACGGCTATCAACTGGCATCTGGACAAAGAATCTTGAGAAACTGCTGCAGCAAAAATGGTTTAGGTTCCCAATCTAATCAGATATTTGTGGCTTCTGGCAAGAATGTGTCTGGAGCAAGATTTCCAAGATTGTTGCTTTGTTTATCATGTGTTTGACTGTCGGTTAGCGGTTTCAAGTGCAGTATATACATCCTAAATATAGCAATTTACCTGATTTTGATCATTTTTCACTGGATACATCAGTTAGCGGATTTCTGTTAATCACAAACATAAATAAGATGGCATAAATGAACAGGAACAATGGTTAGATGAATTCCAAAAACCTAAATGGTGTTTTAAAACATTTATATCTAACCTGGACATTTTTTACAAAGTCTGCAGATAGAAAATGCTTAAAATGTATCAACGTAAATACAAGTTCAAAAGAAATATAAAACATTATCTGTTTATTTATAAATGGCATATTGTTCTCCTGTTTTCCTGGCAGACACAAGAGGTCACTGTTGTGATATTCTGATGTAGCATTTCATTTGGCCAATTATTTTCATCATATCTTTTTCTTTAATGGTCAATGATTTCAGAATCAGTCACTGGTGAAAAATTGATAACTTTCCAAATGTGCTTGTGTAAATGTTCATTAAAATGTGCGTGCATGTGAGGGGTACTACAACAGACAGGAAACCACAGGTTCACGTGCTTGTCTCAGATCTAGTCATGCACTGTCATGGTGAATTTTATCTCAGATATCAAGATATCCGTTTACATGGTTTTAGTCTGTGCTATCACTAACAGCAGAATAAACTGACATAGTATGTCTCAAATTTTGTACTGCTTCTCAATTTTTATAGTACAGCATAATGCATCACTTTTTTTTTCAGATGTCACATAAGTATTGTGAAGAAATGATGGTACGGCTGAGCATATTTGTGGAGTTGATCATATTTGGGCTTTGTACTGTCTTGATAATGCCTCATTGTTGATGGGATGACTTGTCCCAGACGTGATCTCATCGCGTGAATCTCAAATGAGACTGTACTGGTGGTCAACACACCAGTGAACCAGCCAGTTACAAACGGCCTGCATAATCTAATATCGCTCCATTAGCAACTACAACAAGGATACAGTACAGAGAAAGAGGGCTTGCTGCCTGACCTTAACTTTATATTAACGTTCAGACTGTCCGTAAATGCATCCAAATTGGAAATGACTTTCATGTAACATAGTGATTTTCATAAGTGGGCATTCTGGGCAATGTACTAATGAGAGCACTTGGATTTTAATAAACAAATCTTTTAATGTGGTCTGACGGATGGTTTACACAATTCTGGTGCATTTCATGAAATAGAAGAGAAAAGAAAAAGGGATTAATACCACTGGGATCTACTGATCCTCAGAATGGTTCACAATTAACAAGTTCATTCTCTGTACAGGGTGTCCTGAGAGTTGACAACACATACAATATTTTATTGCTGTTCTTAGGCACAGAGCATAAATCAATTTACTGAGGGAGTTTGGTGGTGCATTAACAGTAGAGGTTTTTGTGATGAAACTCAAAGGGACAAACGCCTGATGTAAGTCCCTGTCATAAACATGCTGATTCAAAGCTACCCATCTACAGAGGTTTCAATCCTCTAAACATGGGTTCAATACAATTACAGATGTAGAAGTACATTTAAAGAACAATAAACCTTCAAGTGCCCGTAGAAGACAGCAAAAGAGATGTTTGTTCTCAAAAAGCAAACCTGTGTTCGACAAGTATGTGCAGGTCTGTTTCGGAGGATGATTTTTTTTTCATGCTCCACAACATCAGCACAGTGCAGCTTTTCTGTTTCACCTGGTTGGGCTGCTCCGATCCACAGCTTAGCTAAACAATCAAAAACAAAAAACACATATATTCATAGATATAATCAACATAATTTTTTGGTTTTTGAGATAAATTTCTTATGCTCATCAAGGATGCATTTATTTAATGAAAAATACAGTAAAAACAGTAATATTGTGAAATATTAATATGCTGATTTGTTGCTCAAGTAACATTTCTAAATATTATCAATGTTGAAGAGAGTTGTGCTGCTTAATATTTCATATTTTTGGGAAAACCATTGTAAATTGTTCAGTATTCTTTAATGAAACTAAATTTCAAAAGAAAAATATTTGTTTTAAATACTTAAAAAAATTATTCTAAGTGTC
This sequence comes from Carassius carassius, assembly GCF_963082965.1. Taxonomy (NCBI): domain Eukaryota; kingdom Metazoa; phylum Chordata; class Actinopteri; order Cypriniformes; family Cyprinidae; genus Carassius; species Carassius carassius. Next base: position 10,566,392 of record NC_081772.1, on the reverse strand, counting down.
TTTTCTGGTACAATTTTATGCGTTTCTTAAAAAAAGAGAACAACTTACTTACCCCAAACTAAAGTATATATATGAATACATAGCTAATTTGTTTGAAATTTGAATAATCAGAAGCTCAGCCAGAAAATATAATTACCAGGTAGAAGCAGATGAAATTCCCCATGGCGAAACCAACATGGAGGAATCTTGGAATAATATATCCCTGGCGGAACCTTTATGCCAGTCACTACCAGGGGAAGTGGTTGATGATATTGTTTCTCCTTCAATCCTTGAGTTTACGCCATTCTTGGAAACAAAAGTTTTACATGTTTTGCAGAACATTGATTCCAAGAAGGCAGCTGGGCCAGATGGACTTGATCCGGGTTTGTTAAAAATGGCAGCAGAAATTATAGTGAAACCACTCACTTATATCTTTAACCTGTCCATTTGCACAGATACAGTGCCTACTTCGTGGAAGCAGGCTTACGTCACACCATTATTAAAATCTGGGGATCCATGTGATGCAAATAATTACAGACCTATCTCAAATCTTTCGGTTTTAGCTAAGGTTTTGGAGATTTTAGTGTCTGATCAATTAAAAACTTTTTTGGTTTCACAAAATATTCTTAACAACATGCAATCTGGTTTTAGATCTGGCCACAGCACAGTTTCTGCCTGCTTAAAAGTTATCGATGATATAAAAGCGGCAATTGATGAAAAGTTATTCTGTATGGCTGTGTTCATTGACCTTACTAAGGCATTTGACACAGTGGACCACTTCATGCTAATCAAAACCTTGTTGAATATTGGTGTGGGTCATAGAGCTGTAAATTGGTTTCAAAGCTATCTCTCTGAACGGATGAAAATTGTAAGACATGGGAATGTAACATCTGACCCTGTTATTCTAAAAAAGGGTGTCCCACAAGGTTCAGTTTTAGGTCCTTTGCTTTTTATTATCTATATAAATAATGTTTGTAGTGAATTTAAATTTTCACAGTATCTTTTGTATGCCGATGACACAATTATGTATTCTTGTGCCTCTACACCTGAGGTTGCCTGTGCAAATTTGCAGTCAGATTTCACCTCACTACAATCCGCCTTGTTTGATTTGAAGCTACTTTTAAATGCAAAAAAGACAAAGGCAATGGTTTTTGCCCCCGTAGGTACTAAAGTCCCAGTTCTTGCTATTAAGACACTTCAAGATGAAGCTATTGAACTTGTTGATACTTACAAGTATTTGGGTATCTGGCTTGATAAAGGTTTTACCTTTAAAAAACACATTGAAGCTCTAGCTATGAAACTTAAGTTCACTCTGGCATTCTTATATAGATTAAAATCTTGCTTTTTTAGGACTATAAGAAAAAGACTGGTTGCAGGATTATTCCTGTCTCAGATAGATTATGGGGATATCATCTATCAATTTGCTTGTCCATCTACTCTTTCAATACTAGACCCTCTTTATCATGCGGCTCTCAGGTTCATTACAAATGCTGGCTATCAGACACATCATTGCATCTTATACAATATGGTAAATTGGCCGTCACTTAAATCGCGCAGGATGCGACATTGGTACATTTTTATTTATAAAGCGATTTTAGGTATTTTGCCGTCTTATATTTGTTTAAAATTTGTTCGTATCCAAAGTACATATCGATTAAGATCTAGTGATGTACTACTTTTTAATGTACCAAGAATGAGGACTGAAGCAGGAAAGAGGGGTCTGTCATTCTATGGTCCTTCGTCCTGGAATGAACTACAGTCTAGACTAAAGATTGGTGCGCCGATTTCATTAGCTGCTTTTAAAAAAAAATATTGGATATGCGGACGGACATGTGTAATTGCTTTAATTAATGGTGGGTGGATATTGACTTCTAGCCACTATTTTTGTTTGTTTATATATTTTAAAGTCACTGCATCTTCACATGCAAATATATTGTAAATTTTGTGCAAATCTGCATTGTATTTTATATTTTAATTTATTGTCTTGTAACCTATGATTGCACGTGCTATACAGGACTCCCTTGTAAAAGAGACTGTGTCTCAATGGGACTTTTCCTGTTTAAATAAAGGTTATAATAATAATAAAAGTTACACTCATTTAACTTTTTAAATGGTTTTATTACTAAAGTAATAAAATAAATCAAATTAAATCTAGCAAACAAACATACATTTTTTTTCTCAATACAAACAAACTCAGGGCATACAGAGTTACATCATGAGGATGTAAACTGATTTATATAGTTTTTTTTTTTGATTCAGTGTAAAATACTTCATCTGTTAGCTGACTGTCTCTTCAGAGGCACTGACACAGGAAACAATGAAGAGGGTTATCAATCTTCCTGGAAAATAGTATGCACTATGCATTGCACTTTGATTTGAAAGATAAAGTAAAGTGACCATTTGACAACTTGTTATTGATTGATTGATTTATTTGGTGGGGAAATATTCATTGAAAAGAGAGGAAATATAAAACAAACAGATTAATAACATTATTTATTTTCTTACTCTTTGTGTTTGGTGTCATGGGTGGTAGTCTGTTTAGGGATGCTGCTCTAAGCAGTCTGGCTCTTGAACCTCCTGATCCTATCCTTGTATTCCCTCGTTCAGCTGGGGGTTTAGGAAGAATTGCATCCTCAACACAGCCATCCTCATCCAGGGACACAGACAGGCTGGGTTTCTAGGATTGAGAGAACTCTTGAATTACGGTTTCCTGATTTCATTTGAATAGTCAGACATAAAGTTTTGAAAGGCTTCTTACATGTTCCAGTGGGCTGAGTCGAGTTCCAGAGCCTTGCCTTGCTTCAAAATGTCGGGTATGTAGACTAGAAAAGAAATTTGTGAAGGCAATTTAAACAGCATACTAGTTTTATATGAATAAACATAAGGTTACAATTCAAGTACTTTAAAGAGTGCCAGTCTGGTTCTGGAAGTAAACTTTTCATTCATTTTCTCCACGGGGGACTGACTTTTAACAATAATTTAAAACATTAAAGACAGCATACCACAAGGTTTTTAATCTTTGAGTGGCATATGGCTAATAATTCTTAAATGAAAACTTAAAAAATAATGGGAAAAATACTTCAATAACCAATGGACAGGGCCTTTTGCACTCTATAACCAAAATCCATTCTAAAAATTGTAAGAAGCATAAAATACATTCAAAAGGGATAAATACATAAATCTGTCATCTCCAATGTTGTTTTACCTGAATGCAGATGGTGGTCGTCCATCATGTGCACGAGAAAATGATTCTCCAAAGAGCTGCCGATGCTTCTCCTGAGGTGTGAAAGGCCTCTTTGTGGCTAGAGTTCTGAGAGAGCGACGAGCTTCTGACACTATTTCAGCAATCGTCTGTCTCCTGATGCCAGTGCTTATGTAGACACTTTCACTTTTGCCATGAAGCTCCATTAAAGACATTCTTGATCCATAGGGATGCATACCAGTATCAAGGGCCTGAGACCTTGTCCATTATCCTATAAACAAAAAGGGTAGATAAAGAAGCATAACTATTGTTAAAGGAAGAGAAAAATTTATCTTTAGAAAAAAATGTTTTACTGCTTCTTGGAAATCTGTAGAAGACTTTTTATTTTATATTTTTTCTGACATTCTCGTCTTTATTAACCCAGTCTATATTTTACACCAAGTAGTTTGGTGTCCTGTAAGACTTGTTTTTCAATATTTCATATCTGATTACTTTTTTAAATTTACCCCACATACAAACAATTTCATATCATTCAGGGGTGCGTTTCCCGAAATCATCGTTAGCCAACTATTAAGTTCCACTGAATTATTTTTGGTAACAACGATTGCTTTTAGGAAACAAGTGAGATGAGCGTGCGCGTCCACACACCGTTACCATGGAAACGCACAACGCTGCTACAGTAGCTCTGGTGTAAAGTTAGCAAAACGACACATTTAAAGCATATAAAGTAAAAAAAAAAAACTAAAAACTTGAAGAAAATAAATAAAAAAACTCTTAAAATGAACAACTTGATCTGCGATTTTATATTCAGGTAACGTAACGTTAACCGACAAAAACAATAATAAACCACGACACTATTAGTTTTTTTTTTTTTTATTCAACCACGACACTATTAGTATCAAGTGTTGCCTGCAGCCTATTTCATCAGACAATTTACTGCTCTTTGGCAGTACACGATGTGAACAGCACAGAAAAATAATATACCCATTCACCTTGACTTCCAAACGAGCTAGGCCTTGATTTCACTATTTTAAAGAGATCATCTTTAATCCAGAAAGACGAACGTGTGTGACAGCAGACAGAGAGGCACGCACTCCAGTGTCAATCACGGTCGGCCACGCGCATGGTCATGTGACACACGGAGGGTTTTGTTGTTTGACCTATTTGATAAAGAAAACATACTAATTTTTATTTAGTCTGAAAGTAAATGGAGCATTCTTTTATATTACTCCCCAAAACTTTTTGCATTTGCATGGTGTTCAGTGAAATAAATCCTAAAATTCAAAGCCCACAGAGACGCCTGAGGCGAAACGTAATCACGCACAGATGACAGGTGAGCTGATACTTACCCACCCAGAAAAATAAAACTTTAAAGCTACAGATTTGTGGCGTTCTTCAAATAAGAACAGCATGTTAACTCAAATTTCGTGAGGTAGGTAACTTTAATAGAGGACACATTTTGCAAATGTCAGATAAAAAGTGATTGTCACTCTTCTGTAACTGACACCTATATTTTGTCTCTTTTAATTTCCCCAAAAAGCTTGTGTTCTCATTTAAATCTGTCCACGATGTTTTACTGTACAGTCGTTGGCTAAATTAATTTATTAGTGACGTGAAAGATCTTAACTGAGTTAATAGTATTGCCAATAATAGTTGCCAATAATATTATTTTAATGAAAAGCAGTCAAAAATACTTCACAAGTAAGACTGATATGAGTTGTCCAGCACTATATGTAGTATGTACTAATTTAAATCTACTGTTTCTCTGTTCCTCATAAAGTATAATGCATATATGAGCAATCATTTGGCTCAGGGGTTATATTGAAATAGCTCTACAAGCTTCATTCTCATGGATACAAGGAGTCTCATTGGTGTAGTATGATTTGACGAGCTAGCCAATAAGGAGTTAGTACGAGAGTGCTCATTGGCCAATAGCTGCATGGATGTGGTTGCCCTCTTTCATTGTCACTAGGGGAGTGTGGTACCAAAGATGGCAATCTTAATAACAATATGTCATGCATTCTGCATTTCTCAGCTTGTCAGATTTTAGATAATGTTTGTATGAGATGCACAAATCTGTATTTAGAGGGCTGCATGAACGGTGTAAATGTAATTATCTTGTGAACCTTGACACATACGCACATTCTACATCACTGACGGTGGTTGCTCTTCTTTTACGTCACTGAGGTAAATTGGTTTGCTTTGCAAGGACAATCATTTTCTGGCTGCTGTCTCCTTGACAACTACTTCTTTATGGGCAGTCTTTGGACACACATTCGCTCCCTCACCTGGTGATAAGGAAAAGGCAGTGTATGACAAGGACATTAAGCAGTGCGACTTAACCCAAAGTAAGATTAACAGAAAATGGGCTATGTTTAATTGAGGTTAAAGTGACCATGAAATCAAAAAATATTATTATTTATTATTAAATATTTTATTTTAATATTTATGATTTTTTAAAAATATTTGTTTTGATTTATTGTTGTGTGAGCACATCATTACATTTGTAAAATGAATGTTTTTAAAACATATCTTCACCCCAAGACAATCACCATAATGCCGACTTTAATTTGGTTATTGTGGTCCTCCACTTTTAATCCTGTCTGGCTGTTGTAGTTCACATGCCTCTTTGCATATTTATCTGTGGTTGATTCATAAAAGCAGGACAGAGGAAAAAACATGGCTGGAAATGTCACTGATCAAGCTGGGGATTGTTCAGATTGCCTCAGTGGGGAAAGTAACCTAATCCCAGAAAACACTGCTGTCATTGTCTCTTCCCAGCACCTACTCAATCACTTGTTCTACCTTGTTTGAATTCAGCTACTATTGTGCAGGATACAATGCAAAGCATTGGTGAGGCTACATAAGCACAAGGGTGGAACTGGTCCACTCAGATTGATGCCTGGTCCACCCAATGTTTTTATGTAAAGAATAAGTAACACGTTTCTGGTGGATAAACGCTGAGTATCCATTTGTGGGCTTCTATTTATGGCAAATGGTAAATGCAATGGCTGTCAAGCTGAGCATTCCATCCAATCCGAGCATGCTCTGGATTTTCTGGCTATTTTAAATTAGGCATATATTTTTTGCTTATATTTTGTCCTTTTCTATTTCATCCAAAAACTGATAATGCAGTTTTTAGCTGTCGAAATTAGCTTCCCTATTTTTATCTCACATATTTTAAAATGAGGAAGGCCTACTTGAGAGTAGGCTCTGAGGTCCACCCTATTTCACCAAGGTCCGCTTAACGTAAGGTAGGTGATGGATTATGGGATAGAATTTGAGATAGAAAGTAGTGAGGATAGCAGTGGCATGAATGCATTTACAGTGTGATTACAACTGCATAAATAATACAATGAGATTTGTTTAAATATAAAGTGATGATACATTTATGTATAAAATTAAAACCGCCAGGAGGTGGCAGCAAGTCACTGTATTTATGAGTGAGTCATTCATTCTACCAGTTCATTAAAAAATGGCTGATTCATTCAGGAATGAAGCAAGTGTCTGCCTTGAATGGGTTATTGAACTGGTTAAAAAATGCAGATTCATTTAGTAACAAAACACCAGTGTGTCTGTGTCAGTCAAGTCATGCAGTTGCATCATTGTTTGGAATATCTTGTTGGTGAAACCTTTTAGCAGATGCTTTTATCCATTCAGGCTATGCTCCCCCCCAGTATGTGTGTTCCCTGGGAATCAAACCCACAACCTTTTGCGCTGCTAACACAATGCTCTACCATTGAGCCACAGGAACACTATCCAACAGATATACTCATAGTATGGTAAAGGACTTTTCTTTCATTCTTATTTTTCTTTAGAAATGATTCTATGAGCATGGGGTTTATGTGAGTAATTCTTTGGGTGTGAAAACAATGGGACTCTTTGTTTTTGTTTCTTGTGTTTGTGGGGTGCTACACTACTGTTTGCCTTCCCCCTCTCCCCTGTCCCAAGATTTATGTAGGTACAGCCCTATTTCTCCCTTCACTGCTGATTAGAAGGTTCCCTAAGGACTGTCATAAATGTACTCTATCTATTTCTCTCACCCCACCCCCTTCTACAGTACATTACTCTATTTTATTCCCAAGCTCATGTCTGTGGGTCTGTATGCCCTATAATGAATAGAATCTACAGCTCTCATCTGGCCTGGGAAACAAAGAGATGAGTGTGTGGTTGGATGGTTGGTGTGTGTGTGTGTCTGTGTGAGAAGTCAGGGTGAATATGTCTATGTTATGTGAGAGATGCACATAATGGTGCTAATAAATCGTGACTATTGTCCATTTTTCATTTGTAATCATGTCAGAAATCACTTAGGGCATGGAATGTGCGCAGTAGATTTTCACTCTATTGTCTAACAAAGCATAGGGACTCATATATTCTGTCTCAGTGACATAGAGAGATTGTTATAAAATAAAAGGGATGGTTCATAAGAGAGAGAATGGTCACTGAGATGAAAGGAATAGGAGAAAAGGATCTCAAAACTTTATTGGACATTAGAACAGTATCAAGTGCTATGTTTCCCTCACTGTCCCTGATATACATACACAGGTGTGCATTTGTGTGTTTGAGAGAGATGTGTGTATATATATATACACCTTGATGATCTTGAATTAAATGCTTGTAACTTGGATGGTAAATAATTAGGAACGGCAAGACGAAATGTAAGAATGATAATCTGACTCTCACTGATGCAAGTGACTTGCATAATTTGAATCAAAATCCAAGACACACAAAACATTAGTCAAAAGTTTATCTAGGTTGTTTCCACAGTACTCTGTGTTCTCGTCTGAGTCATGTGTGACCTATTGTGAATTTTTGACTGTTCACAGTCCCGTTTCCTGCTCTTCTATCCAATCCAATCCTATCCAACAATTGTGATAAATGCTTAAAGCTGTGAAAAACAATTAAAACCCTTTAAGTCACCTAAACAAAAATGTTACAAATAAAATAACGTGACAGGTGCAGATTCTCAGATAACTATTCTTAAATGCAAGGAAGAAACACCTAAATAATTACTTGGTGGCTCTGTTTTGGACCCATATACTGTAATTAGTGTGGCGGGAGGAGCACAAGACAGACACAGTGGGCGTGGCGTCAGGCCTCGGAGAGGCTTTTATTAACAGAAATCAAATAAAACAGGGGATAAAAGTGGCCAAAGGGGAAGAGAGTCCAAAATAAACAGGGAATCTGGTGTCCTCGTCGTGCTGCGGGGTTCGTGTGGGTCGGGCAGTGTTCATGGAGGAAGGGTCCAGGTAAGGGGCGGAGTCCGGCGGCCGCACGCGCTCCTCTCTTCGGTCCGGGGCGCGAGGGGCGGTGGCTTCCTCTAGCGGCCGCATCACTCTCGTTGGCCGCGGCGCTGGCAGGGGATGGACGGCCCGGCATCCTGGCCCGACGGCCGTGTAAACGGATGCGGTTCCCATCCGGATCGCGGGTCCGGCAGCTCACGTCTCTGGTGGCGCGGGAGGGGAACATACTAAACAGGGTTCAAGTGTACTAGATACAGTTGCTAAATGAGGCTACCAGTGTCTGAAGATAGAATTACCAAAGATTCACAGGATCTTATGCTGTGCAATTAGATCAGGCCTCTGTTGGTTGAAAAGAGTGAGGTAATTGGCAGCTGATTGAGTAGATTCATGTGTCCTTCACTTAAGGATTTCTTTGTCTGCATTGATTTCAGATTCTCACTGATCACAGCACTGCACATTTCCCTGTCCATTCATCTGCTGCCTAATGGCTGTCTCTCCATCTCCCCCAACTTATCTTCTTGCTTTATCTCACTCATACAGACCCCGAGTTGTCTGTTTTTCTTTTTATATAATCTACGCAAACTGGTATTTAAACTCAGATTTTTTTTATACTGTGAAAACTGTTATCCTTCTGATATTTTACATTTCCAGCAAATGTTGGAGGAATCTATATGGGTCTGTGTGCATGCAAAGCATCTCATACAGATTTTATTGTATCTTCATCTGGAGTGCAGAGCACACTACAAAACTGAACTCTGTTGATACCTCTAAATTAAGGATTATAGGGAAAATTATAGAGAAAAAGAAGGAAATTTATTATTATTCATTGAATTATTCATCTTTTTTATCAACATTATTATTTAATGACATATGTGAACCTGGAACACAAAACCAGTCTTAAGTCGCTGGGCTATATTTGTAGCAATAGCCACAAACAAAATTCCAAAATTATTGATTTTCCCAAGTTTCAAAATAAGATTCTACACTCTTAATACTTTACTATGTAGAGAAAGAGGGGATCAGAAGGAAAACAGAAAGCTAAAATGCAACGTTTATCCCTATAAAGTATATTTAATCAATATGAGTTTTTATTGATTTTTTCTTTAAATTAAATTAGAAAACAAAATATTGATTTTAAAGAAATTATATTAGATTAAAAAAGAATAGTTAGCTTTTCAAACTAGGGGTCTCAATGGAGAGCTGTAAAATTACACTTATCACCAATCAGAGGTGTTCCTTATATATTGTATGGATTTGGAGTGCAGCCCCTTAATAGGGTAACTGTTATTCAGTGAATAAAAGCTAAATAACTATACCCTTTATTTCACAACACTATCATAATTCTCAAACAAATAATGAATATTAATAGAAAAAATGGGAAAATTGTACAGCATTCATTTGAAGCCTGACACTAATTAGCGGCAGTGCTTTAAATTGGGTTAATGCACAGATGTAATCTTTATCTTCTGCAATTTTGCATTGTACAAACCTCTTTCCACCTTGTAGTAGTTTGCTCAGCACTTTTCTTCCAAATGGAAGAAACTGTTAGTCAGCACAGACCTGTGTTTAATGCTTTGAGACACATACCCCAGGTTTCACAGACAAGGCATGAATAAATGGATGTCTGGGCTGTTTTGACTTGCACTGATTGATCTTAAAATATGTCAGTGCCCTTGTTTTGTCTTGAGATGCACACAAGTAATGTTATTTTCTAAGGCACGTTTATAAATGATACTTAATTGTCCTAATTGAACTATGACCTAATCCTGGCTTAACCTAAACCCTGTCTGTGAAACCAGGCCAAGCTAAAATAAGCTCTAAAGAAGAAAAGCAAGTCATCTTTACTAATCACCAATTGACTCATTAGTTGTTAGATGATTGGCTGAATATCCTGTCCCATCCCTACTCTAAATCCTGAGTGTATACAGGTCTATGTTCTGCTGGTGTACTGTACTGTAAAGTGCATGTAGTGTGTGACAAGCCCTAATGATGTTTTTAGTTACAAATCCCAGAATGCTGTACAGCACACTTCATTGAGGCAGATTGTATTCTACTGCCTAATGGATAGTGAACCTGAGATCCCTCACACACAGGCTCTCTCTCTGTTTCTCTGTCTCTCATTTACCATGTCACACGATCCCTTCAGCAATGACATCACCACACCAGACCACAGCCCCGTTTTCCGATCCCCATGTCATCAATCTCTCCTCACGCAGCTTTTGACCGACCAGACCACAGCAATGACAGGTTCAGGCTCACCTGAGGAGTCAGAGGTGAAGGCATTCATCTTACGCCCATGATACACAATATAATCATCCATTAGCTTATTTATAGCGCATTATTTGTTGTTTACACACAAATGCTCCATTATAAAATACCTCATGCTATACACACCTAAATGCTCCATTATAAAATACCTCATGCTATACACACCTAAATACTGTTACTTATCTGTCATCATAGATCTATTGATTAAATTCACACGTGAGTGGGACAGAAATATCATAAAGCATGATGCTTTATTAATCATTAGATGGTGTGGCCTAAGAATGATGTGGACTCCATGGCATACATTGTTATTTGGTCTTACTGGTGTTATTTTTGTACTATTTATAGTACTTTTGTGTGTGTGTGTGTGTGTGTGTGTGTGTGTGTGTGTGTGTGTGTGTGTGTGTGTGTGTGTGTCTGTGTGTGTTTCCAAGGCAGCATTTCCTAATAAATAGGGCTGGGAAATTGATTCCAAAAAGAATCGATTCCGAGGCGTTGGGAATGGAGAGTCGATTCCAAAGGTTGGAATCGATTCCATCAAGGGGAATCGACTCCTCATTCAGAGTATTTTTCAGTTCAACAAAGCTTATCTATGGGAGTCTCTCTAACGGAAGGCTACATCCGACAAAGGCTGCACACATTTAAATTCACGAAAATAAACAGAAAGAAAACGAGCCGGCACAGATCATTTGAATTTTAGGATGTAGCCTTTCGTTTCATAACCACAATTCACCTAAGCCATAATTACAACAGTTGTGAGATAAAAGATTATTTTCAATTTTATATATATATATATATATATATATATATATATATATATATATAAACGATTCAGAGGTTATTTTACGGTGGAACTGGCTTGTCCACAATTTTGAGCGCTGCATAGATCGTGCATAGAACGAATAGATCATGACGTCACTTGATCTTATTACCATCTAAAATATATATATATATATATTTTAAACATTTCTATCAGCCAATGATAATTATAAATAATACGTCACGAGCATAGATCAGTGGACGAGAGCGCATCTGATTGACAGAGCTCTATCAGTCATTAATGTTCTGGTTATTATTTTTCAGTGTACGGTTTGTTAATATTATGCAAAGTAGCCTATACAAAGTAAACTTCATCATTCAGCTGAACTGTGCACATTTATTTTAGACACTTCATGTCTTATTTCATTTTTAACGCATGTCCTTGCTGGGCTATGATTAATTTCACGGGCAAAGCTGAAAAAACTAAAATTTTCGTATCGTCAATTTATTTATTTTTTTCAGCTTCATATTATAGGAAGGATACATTATACAACCTATCCTGCATTCATCATGGTGAGATTAGGTTCCTTTTAATCTAAAAAAAAAAAAAAGGACCAGGAATTGGAATCGGAATCGATTCCAAAAAATGTGGAATCTTACAGCCCTACTAATAAATAAATAAATACAAAATTCTAATATTTCTATTTTAAGTTTTATTTTAATTCCCGCAAATATTTGTAGTAGTTTTATTATTATTTTTTAGCTAACAATACCAAGACATTGAGTGTGAGTGCATCTGTGTTTCAATAGGACAGGTGGGGGATTCTAGACATTTCTTAGGGCTCTGTCAGGGAGAGACTGTCAACACTATGTATTGCCTGTTGAGCGTTTTATGTCATTGTATATATTACCTGTTTGTGAACTCTTATATTAGTATGTAGAGAAGAGATTAGACATTTTTATTGGCATTAAACATTGTACCTGACACTTTGGGAATACATTAAGGTGTACCAAAGTCCAATAAATCAGGTTTAAATGACTCAGCTTTAAATATTGTCAGTGCACCATATCAAAAGGGAATGTGCCAAGGTTCAATGTAATATTTGACAAATCGTCACCTCAGAATAATAAGGTTCTATCTGCATTCTGACAGATTTTGAGATATCATTCCACATACTTTATACTTTTTGTTTTCTAAATAAAGTTTGAAAAAATGTACACAACTTTAAAAAAAAATCACATGATGTAAATAAATCACAGAATAAGAATTCAGACAAAAATGTCAGATAGAACCTTATAATTCAAAAGGGACGAAATGTGTTCATTTTCAAAGATTATAATCTTTCGCCAAACTGACAGCTGTTTTAAGAGGTCACTGAAAATAAGCAAAAGGGAAATTAATTTTAAATGAAAGCCACAAAATAGTTGATGGAAAGCCATCCTGTTGAGACTTGCTTGAGAAGAGTTTAAATGGATTGAATTTGAAATGAACTCAAAACAACAGAAGACACATATAGCTCAAACAAGCTTTATTTACATGTGCACCATTTTTTATAGAAACTAGATTACAATTCAAAATGGAGTACACAGGAAAAATACTCACAAACATCTAGTAGAGAAGCCATATGACTATAAGATAAAAGGTAATAGAGCAAAAGTAATAAGCAGAAGGAGTTGAGGGAGTACGGCTACTAACAATGTGGTAAAATGTTGAAATAGTGGTATTTGCTGATTATCATGACGGGTGTAGGAAATAAAACCTGTATTGTTTGAGGATGCTCAACTGGTTGTAAATGGGAAAACAGGTGTCAGTCATCTGGAAAAACAAGAATTTTAAGGTGTTTATTTCTTTTTCTAATGAAAGAGGTGTAAGAATACATGCACGTTTTTGAGACAGTAAAAATAGTGTCCCAGAATTTCTTTTATTTAATTTTTTTTTTTTTTACAAGGATTAGATGTCTTGTATGGGCAATTTACCAATTCATTGCATCCTGGATATCATTAGTTAAAACTGAGTTTAAGTTTGTCAAAAGCTTTAGGGTGTGCGATCTTGGAGTGTAGCAGGTGTATCAAACATATGGCTAAAATTATGCTAAAACTGTGCATTTCATTTATTATATCAGTATTTTGTACTAGATTTTACTTTTTAGCTGCAGTAGGATAGATAAACACTTTCAATTACGGTGTTGAATGTTCTTGCATCTAAACTTGTCTTGTCAATGATGTTTGATGAATATTCCCGAATTACCAAATCTGCAAGCATACAATCAATAGATATGTCAAATAGATCATTTAATCTGCTCTGCTTTTGTTTGAACACATTGTTGGTTATTAGAGCAGCTTTATTCATTCGTGAAATGCATGTACTGCACATGAACTCTGGAACAGTTAAATGCATACAGTAACGTTTTGTTTGACACCTCTGCTGTAAGCCATGTCTGTCCCAACTCCCCAATTAACAGTTGCACTATTTTACCCACTACATTTCATAAGTATAGCAGGATGTATACATATATATGCATTGCACATGATGTATATGTACATATGCACTGAAGGGTAACCCTCTCCAAGGGACAGAAACACAGAACATTAGGATTTGTACATGATTTGTGATAATAGTTAATCATTAAATTGAGCACAAACAAACAACAAAGAATCATAAAGTGACAAACCCCCCATAAAGACATCAAGAAACTGACAATAACACAGGATGGACTCCTGTTGCTTCATCTTCTTACTTTAGAAGACTGTTGTTTATGTTCAGATGTCCCTAACACATTTATGAAACTGTGTACAGCCAGGTTGCAATTAATTCAAGCTGAGGCCCTGATGTTGTAATGGAGACCCCACTCTCCCCTGAGCAACAGTGATGCATTTTGCATACAGGGACAGAAAGTCCCCAAATTTCACTGTGTGTGTTTTGTGATTTTGGCTGCCAGCATCTCCTACATTTTCAAGTAATTTGGCAAATGTATAAAAGATAGCTTATTGTTTTTGCTCAGTAAAGAAGACTTCCAGAGGAAAGGCCCATCCATCATTAAATGCTGCCATGATGCTAATTGCTAATGCTAATCAATTATACTATGTCCTCATGGCCAGGGAAACACAGACGGCCTTAATAATAGGACAGGGCTCAACACTGATCATTTAGCACCTGGTATGGCATGGAAATGTCCACGATGCAAGTTAATATTTACTTAATCATTACATTTGGCTACATTTATATGCAAGACGTCCAAACATAACTTTGCTGGCTAAATAAGACGCTTCCACCTGCGAAATGGACTTCATTTTTTGGTTTGTTTTGTACAGTTACAGACAGTACACACAAATGAATTACTCCTTATATGGTTACATTCAATCACAAAAATGTATTACTTCAGTATTATTATGAGGCAACTATATATCAGATTGGGAACTAACTACTGTATGGTAACAGTGAATTAAAATGAAAGCAATTGTTGAAGTGCACCGTGTCAAGCTACATTGCTCCACCTGAGCTCTGTTATTTTCCAGGTTAACTCTCCACCTCTATATAAATCAATGACTACACAGTTAGTGCTTAGAAGATGACAGAAATAGCCAATCATTTAGCAAAAATGTTAGGGAAAACAGATAGAGAGACCCCCACAGAGGAAACTATGTTTCAACAGGCAAAGGGATAATTTTGAACATTTTATAATGTTGCATAATGATCTGTGAGTTTGCTGTTTGTTTGTTTGTTTCTCCAATGGGCAGTCTTTTGTTATAGTCTCGGCCTGCTGAACTGAAGGTAAACATCATCAGCATGTTGTAGTCAGATGGACCTGTAAACAGGCATATCATCCAGTGCTTGCCGCAGACAGCAAACTTGGCAAAGGATACTTCAAGTCTGTTGGATGTTTTTTGTGCGGGATATTTGTTTGTAGTTGTTATTCTCTGCAGTTCTGAGCCTAGATAGAAATAAAGAAAAGCAATACTCTGTAATAAGAAATGTAATAAGAAAAACAAAACACATCCTGTACAGTATAAGGGGCCATTCAAACAAAAAGTGATTTTGCATTCCATTGCACTGCTTTTCCATTGGTTTATGTAAACATGTGGTACACAGACAGCTTTGACTGATGTGTTTGTGTCTTGGGTCTTTGCAGCAACTCACGCATTACACAGCGTTCCATAAAACGCAGTGCTCAAGTTGAAAGAAGTTTAAAAAACAGTGTCTCTAGACCTTTTTTCCATTCCACAGTGCTGCATCCTGCCTTTTTAAACACAAAAACTTTGTCCTGTTTGAATGGCCCCTATAAAAATTGTTCTTTCCTAATCAAACTGAAATTTGTTTGTCAAATTGACATTTTGTTTCTCCATGACAAGGACAGCTACTGTATGACTGTATATTTTGGCCTACCTAAGTGACTGCCATCAGCCAGGCACCCAACTTTGATTGGATTGCTTCGTCCCGGTGAAGTTTCCCACAGGATTCAAACTAACAGCGTTTTGCACCAATGCATCAAAATTAAAATCCAGTCCATCAGAGTCCATTAGTTCTGAGCGAATTATGGAATCCACATCGCAATCCAGACTGCCGTTAAACATGTCCAGGTCCAAGTCTGATGGAAAACGATCTGTTCCTGAGGGTTGACAGATCCCCACCCCGTTACTTCCATTCAGCCCAGAGTAAATTGAAGTCTCTGTCATCAACATGGAGGGCTGTGGCTGGAGGTGCTGTTTTGCAGAGACTAAATTATTAGCATTGTTAGCTAGACTTTGCGCCCTGTTGTTGGAGAGGGAACGCAAAGAACCCTGAACATTGGAACCCTGTTGCTTGTTCTGCAGGTGACTGCTTCGCCCATTGAGCACAGAACTGAAGGATGACATCATGGGATCATTACGCAGCATGAGACCATTGCGAAGACGGGAGTTTTGTGAGGTGACAGCAGCGCTGGCCTGTGATATGAGTGGGTCTGACTGTGTCATCATGACGTCACTATGACTGTGCATAACCAGAGAATCAGAATTCAGCAGCTCCTGAAGTGAGTTCCCGAAACAAGAAACACTAGAGAATGATGTTTGCTTGTTTTCCTGGATGGTCTGCATGGGTGTCTGACGTAGGACTACTGCTGAAGGCCCAAAAATGGTGTTACTGAATCCTCCAGTGTTGTTGCTCACAGTTTGGGATGAAGAGGAGCTTGGGGGTGATGTGGTGCTCTTGGAGCCAAAACTGAATGCAGAAGACCCTTGAACTGCCTGCACATGTGTGGCAATGTTGTCCAACAGATCGACCATTAGGTTGTCAGCCTCATTGAGATTCATTGTGCCAGTCAAGTCAGCTAGCCCTGGAAGTTCAGCCGGGCATGTTTTGGAGTTTGATGAGGACACTGAGGGAGGTGAAAGTCTGCTGGGGCTGGAGTACAGCATTGGAGACAGGGGTGGGCCATCTGGAACCTCATCAAGCTCTGGATTGGCCAAGATAGGTGACAGGCGTCCACTCAGGGTGCTAGCGTTGGAGTTAGTTCGTGATCGGAAGTCAGTCCAACAGGATTCCAATTCATCGCTGCTCCGTGAAGTGGGACTTCCTGGCCACTTGGACAGACCACTAGTAGACACGTTCTCCAGCGAACCCTCTTGGGCAGCCTGCAGTGCTGCCTTTTTCTTGGCTGCACGCCCACGTGCAGTCTTGGTATATTTGTTACCATTGTCCATGGAGACTGCACGTCGCCTTGGCGCTTTACCTCCCCGCCCCCCTTCAGGATTGATCATCCACCATGAGCTCTTTCCAGTCCCCTCATTCTGTACACGGATAAAACGGCTATGCAAGGACAGGTTATGACGGATGGAGTTCTAAAAAGAAAGCAGACAGAGAGCAGAGAAAATGTGGTTATTATTCATACCATCACATGATTCAGGAAATAATAAATTTGGTCAATTGTTGTAAATGTTGTAATGATTCATTTTCAGGAGTTTTAGAACATAACATGTATCTTAGATAGATTGATCTAGATGTCCTGTGACTGACTGACTGACTGACTATCTATCTATCTATCTATCTATATATCTATCTATCTATCTATCTATCTATCTATCTATCTATCTATCTATCTATCTATCTATCTATCTATCTATCTATCTATCTATTTGCCATTTATGTAACATACAAGACACCAACGTGATGCTCCAACCTAATTTATGATATCTGAAGAACAGCTACTTTTCAGAACTAATGAATAGGAAACAAGTGGAAAATAGATGCCACTGTGTATTACACATACAATGTGACCTCCAGAGGCTGAGAAAGCACAATGTGCTGTGTAACTATAGAAACTTGGCAGAGGAAACATATTACAGCTGGTTACTTTGGCAGAACAGACAGGTTTCATTTCTAAAATATTCTCTTTTTTCCTTCAATAATGCAGAAGGATGCACTGTTATAACTATCAGACATAAAGAGCTGAGTTCACATTGATGAGCACATTTCTCAACTGAACTATCCCGTCCTGTGATTCACAAGATGTGTGTTGAGCTATGAGCAGTGATACCATGGATACCGGTGTTTACAGTGCCAAGTTTCTCTAGAGATTAATGACATAATGTTTGTGCGTGTGAGGGAAAAGAGGCAGAAGGGTATGACTAAAACCACAATGGAGCAGCGTGTTGTGAATGAAGTCATTAAAACAAATTCATTTTCTTCCTCCGCTCGCTTGGCAGCTCTAAACAAACTTGTGGCACTGACACCAATAACAAACTCACAGTACATTTTCTCCTTTCTTTCCATGCACATCTCTTATTTTAACTGCTTCTTTAAACTTTTCCTTACTGCGTAATCCTGTTCTCAGGAGAGGACCTTAATAAGTGTTTATAGAGTGTTTGTGTGTGTGTTTTGATTGTCAGAGTATCAGTGTCTTTGTGGTTAACACTTATCAGAGATATTTGTGCAGGAAGCCCCCAGTTCAAACGTACAAACTTTAAGAAACACAAGTGCAGTGCACACAACCTGTAAACCCTATAATTATCCTCTCAGTCAGAAAACACATACACACACTTTCCTTAATCTGTAAAGCTCATCCTTACAGCCTGAAACTAATGGGACAATATCAGTTTTCACCTGTTGTGTTTAAATTTAAGCCATTTTGTGTAAATGTCTAGTCAGTACGATGTGTATGATCTCTCTGCACACGTGTGTGTTGGGGAGGCTGTTAACTGAGCACCCAGCTGCATTCAGAACCTCTCTGGAACACAGAGACCTTTTTGTCCATCAGCAACATGTGGTTACAATCCATCAATGTCAGCAAACACGCAATGCACACACACGCAACCACGGCTTCGCTCACATTCTTCTTCTGAGAGATGTGTTTTAGTTATCTTGTGCTCTCTGTGAATGTTATTACGCTCTGACTGGTAATTTTTGTGATGTCAGGAAGCCAGTGACTATACAAACCTGTAACCAGCAGGCACTTGCACTCAAATCAACCAGACCAAAGCCATAGGGATATAAACCTGCCAGCCCTTACGAAAAAGTTAGACTGGAGAAAATTATATTGATTCAGAGGACATTTTAAATATTGAGATAATCTAACTGTACGTTTGTCACTATTTTAATATTGAGACCAAGGCTGGGCATAAAATAAATATAAATAAATAAATATAAAATAAATAAATATTGTATACAATAAATGTTATAAAAATATAATGTTATAAGGTAATAAAAAGGATATATTTTTTTTACCCTCTGACAATATTCATCATATATTTTAACATTATGTACTCAATTTTATACATAAAAATACCACATTAGACTTCTTTGAAATGTTTTTTTCATTGTGATTTATTAAATCAGAGTTTTGAATCTATATGATTCACATAAATGAATCAAAATGACTTTAACATGATTTTTGCTAATTAAGTTTAAAGGGATACTCCACCCCAAAATGAACATTTTGTCATTAATCACTTACCCCCATGTCATTCCAAACCTGTAAAAGCTCTGTTCATCTTCAGAACACAATTTAAGATATTTTAGATGAAATGGAGGCTTGAGACTTTTTTTGTAAGCAAAGAAAACAAAAATAATGACTTTATTAAATAATTCCTTTGTCAACGGTCTCCTCTGTGTCACTCCATATACCGTGCTGTAGGGCTGTGCGATATGGGGAAAATATCTAATTGCGATTTTTTTTGACAGATATTGCGATTGCGATTTGATTTTAAATTTGCAAAGTCAAGCTACAGCTCAGTACTGTCAATAATGTGCAGCACAGTATGAGTATTATTACACTGCTGAAAAAAAACAAAACAACAACAACAAAAAATTCTTTCAGTTTCCATGAAACCTTTTTGTTTTTGGCATTATTCCAATAGGAATTACTGTAGTTCTATCCAATACAATTCCCATTATAACCCTGAAATCTTTCAATTTTCAATTGTGTTTTGGGAGGGGTTCTATATATATATATATATATATATATATATATATGAAATATTATATATAGGCTTTATATATATATATATATATATATATATATATATATATATATATATATAGCCTATATATATATATATATATATAGCCTATATATATATATATATATATATATATATATATATATATATATATACATATATATAATTTATTTATTTTTTTCAGCAGACAAGATTATAATGGTATAACTAATTTTATAGAATTAACTTAGTTACTCAATTTCACTGAAAATATTCATTTTTTTATATAAATGGAGATTTGCAGTGCAGGGCCTCATGAGAATATAACCGAGCATTACGAAACAGGCTGTGTGAGTGCGGCAAGTGTGAACGGCTCGTCCGTGATGTTGGATTTGCGCCACGTGGGGAAGAGAGGGGCGAGTATGAGAGACATTCAGAGACACAGGCTGAATTGGGAATAGCGAACATGCAATAAGAGATGCTCTTGATATGCATTGTGACGCAGCTCTTGTAAATTATCTTTTTTGTTCGTTGTCTGTCTTTTCAAAGCTTAAGTTACATAATGCTTTTCTTTAGTTTTAATTTGCCTAACTATTGACCTGACCATGTAGACGCCATAATACCACTCTGTCTCCCTCCTGCTTTCCTTTTTTTTTTTTTTTTTTTTTAAATGGTGGGCATTTACACAGTTGGCTAGAGCAGTGCTGATTGGGGAGAACGAAGGGGCGCTCGCTCTATTGGTTAGTAAGTCTGTCACTAAAGGCTGAAGTCATGCATATGCTCTGGAACAGACTAACATCGAGTCCACATCGCAGGCTTTTGTGATTAGCAAATCACAATGTCTCAAATCGCAATTTCGATTCGATTAATCGCACAGCCCTACCGTGCTGCATATGCTCTTTAGTTTCCTCCGCGCCACAAGGATACGCTGTATTATTTCAAATCAAAGCTAAATACACGTAGAAACAGCGCATCCCAGCACAGTGATATGGAGTGACACAGAGGAGACCGTTGACAAAGGAATTATTGAATACATTTGTTATTTTTGTTTCCTTTGCTTACAAAAAGTGTTCCCGTCGCTTCATATAACCCAGATTGCAGGTCTCATGGAGCAGATGAAGTATTATGACGACAACTTTTCATACCTTTTATGGACCTTGACACTGTTATTTACTTGGCAGTCAGTGGGACAGTCTCAAGCCTCCAGGTTTTCATCCAAAATATCTTAAATTGTCTTAAATTGTCTTAAAATATCTTAAATTGAGCTTTTACGGGTTTGGAACGATGGCTAATGGGGGTTAGTGATTAATGACAACATTTTCATTTTGGGGTGGAGTAACCCTTTAAATCAAGATGATAGTAAAACATTTGCCTTAACTCTCACCAGATGTTCACAATGTTACACAACATAATATATTGAAATTATTCTGAACATATACTATTCTATATACTATATAACTCAATGGAATATATAAATTTTTTACATGTGAATGCAGTTCCTTAAAAAGCTTGAAAGCCAGTGAAGAGCAATTCATCTCTTTCTCTTATTGGAGTTCATACACCATGCCACATAACAAAACACAATTCACATCTTCATGAGGACCCATAAAGTCCTTCCATAAATTCCACCCTCTTCCCCCCTCATCACACACATACCCAGCATTATTTCAGCAGCAGAAGCACACACTTACTGCAGTAACTCAAATCAGGGCCAATGTATGAATACGGGTTTGGCAGCCGAACATTTCACTGTGGTTGCCTTTCAATGACATACAGTGTGGAGGGCAGTGTGTATGCAAGTGTGTACACAGAAGTTACATTTCCAGAAATCCGCAGAAATAGATCTTATTTCTTAGTAAACCTTAGAACTGGCTTTCTTAGTATTTGGTCCATGTGTGCTTTTATGTTTGTGACCAAAAGGAAAATAAAACATTCAGAGTCCAGTGTTTATGGTTTTAGCATGGGTCAGAGCAGAGGACAGTTAGAAAAAGACAAAACAATTTTAAAAGAGTTTGTAAGGGAAGGTGTACAGGGCACTTGAGCAATTTTGAAATAAATTTAAGCCAGTGTTAATTTCACACCATTTAGTTTTAGTCATAGTTTCTGTCTTTTCAGAAAATAAACCATATTTATGATTGATTCTTTGATGAATTGTAAACAACATTTATTTGAAAAATCTCTTGTAACATTATAAAGGTTTTCTTCTGTCACTTTTGATCAATTTAATGCATCCTTTGAATGTTAATGTATATTATATACTATGCATATTATATACACACACACAAATAGGGTCCAAGCACACTGACCCGCACCCTCCCACTCTCGCCTCATCCCATTCCCAGCTGCCTTGACTGCTGGAGAGAAGAAGAGAACATTCCATTCCATCCAACCAAAATGTGCGTTTTCCGGCCAGCACAGGACATCTCTCCTTTTGTGTGTGTACATCGTATTCCAAAGTGTGAGTGTGAGAGAGACTTTGTATATGAATTGACTGAAAACTGTAGTGGACTGCATGTGGAGTGGGGCTAGTTCTCTTGAAAGTACATTCTGTGTTTTCTTTTGTCATTCTTCTGTTATTCTTCTGTTCTTTCAGAGGTTCATACGTCCCATGCAACAATATAACAGTTTTTCTAGCTAAGTGCAAAACACACAAATTAAAGTGATTGTGCAGGTCATGCATGACTAACCAGCTACAAACCATTACATAACTGCATGCAAATCTAAGGGAACATTTATTCCTTTCCCTCCAGAATTTTACACAGAACTAATAATTGGAGCAAATGTTTCCAAAACATGACCAGTACAAAGCATTTTAAGCATGTTTGACTACCCAAGTATGTGTGTGTTGTGTGCACATTGCATAATGTGCCATGTTCAAAGACCTCCTTGTTTATTCTAGGACTTTAGATCCAGAGGGTGGTGGCCTTCCCAGCCCACTCTGTTTAGCCAATCACATCATTCATATACAGGCACGCACAAACACACACCAGCTGTACAGCTGACTTCACTGTAGCACTGTCATCTGTGCTGTCCAGCAAATGTACACAATCACTCCTAATTTCGATTTCCGCACATTTCGACTTAGTATTTATAGCTTGCAAACATATAAATATTCATAAAAAGACATGCTCACTCTGATTCAAGAACTTGACAACCACTTTCATTAGCACGTCACAGCTATTAACATATTGAGACGTCAAAGTATATACAAAGCCCTTCCTGTCAGGTGGTTATGAATGACTGATAGAATTGTCTGGACCACATCTTAAGCTCAGCTGTTTCGGGTGATAGACTACACAGGCCACACAAAGTCTAGAAATCTAAAAGAGGGAGAAAAAAATTTGAAAAAAAAGTTGACTATGAAATCCATTAGAAATATGTACCTGGCCTTGGATTTGAAGTTCATCATCATAATAAACTCCTCATACATGCATAAAATACACACATGCATGTGTGACGGTCCTTTCAATGCATGTCTATTGTGGACTTCGCTCTGCTGTTCACCTCACTTCTCCAAACTCTTGCTCCACACCCTCTTTGGCATCTCTCTTGGAATATGAAAGACCCACGACCGACTCAACAGATAAACAACACTGAACAGATATCAGCCACACATGATATTTTTAGCTCCAATTTGGAACACTATGTCCCTTGATGTCCTAGGTTAACCTGGCCAAATTGATAGAGCAGGGACTTATTTATTCATAAGTCTTCAGCAGACAGGTCTGCTAGTATAAGCTAGATTTATTTTTCCAAATGTTATAACAGAGGGTGTTTTTTTTTTCTCTCAGTAAAGCAATAAAACTAGCTCTTATGGCTCCAACAAATCTGTTCTTAATCATTGCTGTATTTGGTTCTGACTTTATCGTGCCAGGGACCTGTTTGTCCAGCAAAATGCAAGCAGCATGTATTGAACAAGCAACATGTTTTTTGGAAGACTACAGCTGCGATATTTACCCCATTATAATGGCAGACAGAGCTTGTGAGATTTCGGCGAATAATTGGTTTCAAAGGTTTGCCTCTGTAAAGTTGTCACATGCACAGTATTGCGTGACACTGTTGGGATGATTCACTGATGAATACGGGAAATGTAGAGTAATTTAACAAAGACTCATAATAGAACAGGTGTTCTTTTTATTCTAATAATATACTCTTAATGAATTTGTTCATAGTGGTTGTTGTCGTCACATTGCTGTGGCTCTCGGGAGTTACTGAAAACGTCTTTATCAGTGTTTGGCTCCATCTCTATGCGAATGTTTGTCGCTCTTATGCACATCTGGGCTGGATTTAAAAAAGACCCTATTCTGTTTTATTTTTGTGGGTGTTTGTGTGTTTGGGAATGTGTATACACTGTGGCTTTTCTAGCTATGATCACAAAGATGCAGCTTGCTTAAGGGCAAGCCTGTGTTCCATTTGGGTTTACAGTTTCATTGTATGACTAAATGAATTTCATGATTTGGTGTTGAAGTGGATTGTTGTTTAAGACCGGGTAATTAGCAATCAAAGCTTACTAATGCCATGTCCAAAATCGCTCACTAATTCACTAATCATTGGGGAGGCCTGTTTTACATTATTTAAACATGAGTGAGACTTAAAAAACATGGGGCAATGCAAAAACAGAGCATGATGAGTCCTAAACAAGTCAAGATGACAAAGCCCTTATTAAAGGGGTGTTGATACGCAGCATCGCAACCTGCACATAATTATAGAATTCTGTGCAGTCATTATATGATTATTGGCCGTTTAAATGAAATGTGACACATCCAATCAAATTTGATCTTTTGTTTTTATTTCATTATTTTATTTGTCATATTTTATTTATTCTTGATTTAATCTTGAGTAAAAAATAATGTTTACTTTAGCAATTTAATAAATTGAAAATTAAATTAAATGACTAAAATAATTATAATTCTATATTTATAAAAAATAAATGACCAAATCTTAGTACATTATTTATATAAAATATGTATATAACTTTTAAAACTTTTTACTTCAGGATTGCTTTTACTTGATAGATTTTGTTGAATTATTAAGTGTTATTCCAGTTTGTTTCTCTGTATTTTGTGTTTTCATTTTCAGTGTTGTGCTTGCTTGTGTTGTAAAGTGCTTTGAGAAAGTAATTTTTAAGCACTATACAAAATACATTTATTATTATTATTATTATATTTACAACTGTTTAGAAAATGAAATTGTTCACTCAGAATTCACTACAGAGTTGCCGGAATTTCAGCGATTTCAGATGCAGTTTTGGTGCTTTTTGAGGAAACATGGCTGCCCTGAGCTCAACTTTTAACCCAAAAAAGCATCATCAGAGGTACTACTAAAATTGACCCCCAGCCTTTATATACTAACCAGTAGCTAAACTACTGCGTGTGCATCTGTGCCTGTGTGGAAATATTTGTGTAAAAACTTGCATTTTACTTTGCTGAGCTCGGTAGAGTATGGAAAGCCAGCACCCCACACACATGTCCCTGCAAACACTAGATAACAACAAAGCAGCGTGTCTTTATCACACCTCTACATGCAACACTAGTGAATATCACTGTATGACGATCATTTACAGTAATGCCTGCACCACATGGACGTCTAATTCACAAGGGTCTCAACGGACCTAAAAAAAGAGACAAAGAAAGAGGCATTACAGCAGAGAGTGTGTCACAGGGTTTTCTGCTGTACCAGCAATTCTCACCCCCTCCCCTAGTTCCTGCTGCCTTGACTTTTGGGCAGCATGATTTCCTGTTTCTGCTGATATGTAACACACAAACAGAAATACACTTGCTGTTGCACATGCATGAACGTGCACATTGTATCACGCACAAATCTGGATACTAATGCTCGGACTTAAAAAAAAAAAAAACACTTATTCTGTGATCAGGTGACCTACTTCTAAGTTATATCACACATGCACACAGCAGCTGATAATCTCATGGGAGGTTTACTAAATATCTAAATAATGTAGGAATCCACTCCTCTGGCTCTTATACCAGTTCGGTATTTTGCTGTGCTTGCACTTTTACAGCACACTGTTCTGGTTATGCATGCATTTGTTTGATGGAGATACAGTAGAGGGAAATGGAGAAGGACGTTATCATTAGTTGATGTGGCTTCGGATAAGGTGACAAGTTCATGTTCTCTGTGTACACTCTGTAGCCTGAAAAGTTCATCTTGATTGGTATAGTAAGTCGTTTTTCATCATTAAAGTGAAAGTGCACCTAAAAATTAATTTAAAAGTTTTTTTCTATAGAGTACAATGAAAGGTATTGGTTATTGAAAAATCTATGGACCAAAATCAAATTAAATAATAATAAAATGAAACGCTTATATATATATATATATATATATATATATATATATATATATATATATATATATATATATATATATCACATGACCGGCTTTTTATCTCAGTAACCCTATTTTTTGGGGCACTTTTGCTTTCAGGATAAATTTATCATTGCTTACTGTAAATAAATCATTTTTACAATGCATCAGTAACTAAAACATTTATGTCTGCATGATGATGAATCCACACCACTATATTGGTGACTGCTATCTAGACCACCTTGACATAAACCAAAAATTGCTGATTATACTTTTAACCTCCATAATATTAAAAAGAGCCAAGAGTGGTGCCTGCTAATGTCTTCCTTCAAAATAAACCAGACTGATTAGATGATTAAGGATGGGGTCACTTTGGCTGCGTACGTGTGTTTGGATAAATAGGAGATTACAGCTCTAAACATAGAAATATCGAGACGTGCAAGAATACGCATAACATCCACCTCTCCGCCTCTGTTTTTTTTCCTCTACTCATTTGCTTTCTCATCTAGTATACGCTGTAACCAGAAAAGGCTAAAAGAAAAGCTTTTTTTTCCTCAAGCCAATCACACACTAGTTGAGTTTGAACAAAACCCCCGACAACAACTCGATAAACAAAAACAAACAAACAAGCGCATGTTTTCTTGTGCTCGGTCGGTGGCTGTGTGTCTGTGACACGGCTGGTTTAATTAAACAGCACAGTCCCTTCTCTGTGTATCTGGCTTAGGAGGCTTCGTTCTGTCACTTATTCGCCCACCTCCCTTTCTTTTCTCATGTCTCTTTGTTCTGGTTCTCTGAAGCACACCAGGTTTAACCACATGCTCACTAATGCTGCAGCCTTCCCCATCATGATGACACATACTGAAACACACCACACGGACATGTGCTGTGAGCTGTCTGTCTATTGATTTTCCCCCTCCCCCTCCACACTTTCTCTTTCGCTCTCACACTTTCTTTTCACAGAGATGTATGACAATCCCTTGCACTGTATTCAAGGGGTCAAGGTTTGCCTGGTTACCGTGCTCCACTTAACTCTGTCTGGTAGATGCTGTAGCTACACAAGCTGCCTGCAAAGACCATTTCTACTCTGACAGCCATGTAAAAGCAGTCAAGTATTCTGACAGAATACATATATTTGATTATCTTTTTCCCTAAATGGGAATGCATATTGATAGCTCA
Organism: Carassius carassius; assembly: GCF_963082965.1. Classification (NCBI taxonomy): domain Eukaryota; kingdom Metazoa; phylum Chordata; class Actinopteri; order Cypriniformes; family Cyprinidae; genus Carassius; species Carassius carassius. The sequence goes on along the minus strand of NC_081772.1, from coordinate 10,539,032 downwards.
CTCTAGTTGTTCTAGACCTTCTTGGCAGCGGTTTGTCTACTGTAAATGTGTAAATAAACACAGTTTTACAGGTGTGGGTAATAAGAATAGGGTTTGACCTAGGAGTCATAACCACTTAGCTGTTGAGTGACATCAGGAGAACATCCTACAGACCTTTGCCCTTGACTTCATTACTATGTCGCAGGTCTGGTCTTGCTCTTAGACCTCACTTCCACAATCATCAAGAGCTTTTCTACAACTATTTCCTATTCCAGACCTCATATACAGTATGTGCATTGGCCTTAAAAAGTATCTGGACATTTATGTTATACTAAATACCGCCTTGGGAACAGTCTGATCTAAATAACTACAAATATTAAAGTTGGGAGAAATTGTCTGGCATCATTTGTTTGTAGAGATGGCAATTAATCAAAATATTTGCAAATAATCCTACATTTTTTATGGAATTAAATATGGTTCAAGGGCGTGATTAAATATATATTAATTATATTTACTATTATTTATATTATTCATACTGCCAGTAATATTAATAGTATTTTTCTTTATCGAACATGCCCCTTGTAGCCTATTTTTTAAGTGCTACTTAAATGTATACTTATTTTTTTAAGTTCACTGACATTTTTTATTTTTTTTATTTTACCCATATATATTAGGTCTGAATTATGATGTCTAGGGGCATGATTAACCCCTGAGATTCCAAGTCAAGCCACCTAGAAGACCGCTTAAGGTAAATATAGCTTATTATGGACTGGAACGCATATCTCCATGGCAGTGGTATCTCAGCAGAATCTTAAAGGCTGTTAGTTAAGTCCTCAATAATAGATCAGTCTCACAAGTAGGCCATTTGGTATTTTTCCCCTCCTCCTCTCCTTTTCCTCTCCTTTCTCCCTTCTGCCATTTTGACTGGCTGACTCTTGTAAAGGGCTTTTCTCTAGTGGAACCCAGAACAAAAAGCCTTCCAGTAACAACTCATCTACTGCGCTGAACTTTCTGGCACGGCTCCAACGCATTCACACACACTCTCCGGCAAATTGGACTCCCTCCAGAATCATGAAACACGCACACTCATAGTTGAACTGGGCCTCTCTCTTGAATTAGAAAAAAAGCTTTGGAACCCCATATAATCAAGACATACTTGAGTGAGCACATAGCACTGGTCCACTAAAGAACACTGATACACGAGCAGGGTGCCAATCCAAAGGCTCAATCTCACCATGAAACCCCTTTTGAAAGAGGTCTACGCAGTAATCCCTCCAAAAACGTAGAGAAACGGGGGTAGGAGGAGCAAAAAGTGCTGTTCTTCAGTTGAGGACTGGAGCTCTAATACAACTTGAAAAACCTGAATAGCAGCCCTCCTTCTGACATATACTGTACATGTACACCCACACACACATACACACACACTTTTACTCAACTATCCTCCCTAAAATAAAAATACCTATATTTATGAAATGTCCTAAATGGCTTTAAACTGACCTCTGACCAAAATGACATAATAGAAGCAGTGCACCGTTGTTACTGCTCATGCATATGTCTTTAAAAATAGCAAATGCATTCACCCACTCAGTGACTTAGGCAATCATTTGCTGATTTAAATAGTCATCAGAAATGGAAGTAAGGTTATGCTCTATTTTTATTTGCAGACATACAGAAGTAGCAGTCAGATCACGAGCTGAAAACCCTACAGAGGTGTGCAGGATGTTTAACTCTTCACTCATCTGCTTACAGAGTAATAATGCTGAATGCTTAACTGAATAATGCATGGGTACTCTTAAGGTGTGGCTGTCAGCTGATGCTTTTTTTTTTTTTACTCTCTACTTGTGTTTCAAGGTGTCAACGAAACTCCTGTGTAAACACTGGATTTTCTGACAAAGGTTATAAGGTTCTGACTGCTGTTTAAAACAAATAAAAACAAGATGGATGGATGGATGTCTAGGACAGGCAGACAGACAAAAGACAGCTAGATTCTGTATTCAGTAAGGCAAGGTAGCCTGTATATAGTGGGTAAAAAGAAATCATATATTTCTGCTAAAAGCGTGTGTCTAGACAGTATGTGGGCTGTATGAAATCTTGCCCAACAACAGTGATTCATAATACAGTGAAGTGTGGATTGTGCCCACCAGGCTTTTAGTAATTTTGTATTTGGGTATGTGGGCATGTTAAGTGTGTGCGAGCTGGTTCACTGTAAAATGCGCAGACAGAGACACTCATGAGTCTCTTTGTCAGACCCTCTCACCACCTCTCTGTCTAGACATCCAGCGTCTGGAGATACAAGAGAGTTGATGTTTTCGCCTGTGCCAGGTTGCCTAGCACATGTGTGTGTGTGTGCAGTGGGAGCTTTTTAGATGGGATAGTTATTCACTGTGGGTAAGCTTAGCAGCTCAACAGACTTTCTGTGCTTTTTGTAGCACGCCTTAGAGACTCAAACTAAATTCCTGGACGTGCCAGAGGGAAGTGCTTTAGAAGTGCATGGGGCACTTTCAGGGCACAGTTGTTAAAGACAAATTCAGAAGTGTAGTTTTGGAAAACACTCAAAACCTGCTTCTCCCCTCATTCCCTGGCATCGCTCTCATTTTCACTGTAAATCCACTTCCTTCAAAAACATCACAGCTTTCCAAGGTCTGTTTAGGTTGCCAGTGGTACATCTAATTAAAATAAGAGCAGGAACCACTAAATGTGACAGATTGATGCTTGCATCCTTGTGTATTTTTATTCAGTGACAGAGCTGGTTCAGAGGTTCTGTCATAGTAATCAGCAATTGTTGACGTCTTTTATGGAAACAATATTCATTTTACAGGATTAAAAGAGTGGCCACGGAATGCAAACCAGTTTGGCGTTACAATCAGAAAAGTTGTTCCAAATGTTTGTCACCAATCTTAGACTAAACACTAATGCGTTTAGTGTCGTTAATGCGCATACTGCATAGAAGAGGACTCACGGTCTACTCCTCCCTCTGTCCTCTCCTTCACTCCCTCCCTCTGAAACTCTGAAAGAGAGAGCTGGAGGACTGCCAGAGTACGCGACTGCACAGTACACACACATGCACACACACTAAAGCACAGCTACACACTGGCCTACATATACTTCCACTGCGCTGATTGAGTGCCCCACTGAACTTCTCCAGCCAATCGCAGATGGGGAGGAGTGCAAGTCAGCCAGAAACAAAGCAAAAGAGTTAAAGCAAAAACGAAAAAAATAAATAACTCAATCTGCTCACCAAGAATGGAAATTATATGTGGGAATGACGGGGCACCTGAATGATGTTAAATTTGCCTAAGAAGAAAGCTCAGTGGACCATGAAGATGGTAGTGTTGGCCAATCAAATATACACTCTGTACCTTAACACACACACAAAGAAACATGAACTCCTGGATAAACTTACATGCAGCCGCAAACATTCAACAAAACACTAAAACAGGGTCATCAGGAGGTCATATAAAAGAGCAATGATTCCCTACCAAAGGGCTACCTGAAAAGGTACATGAAAATAAAAAAAATATTTTAAATATTTATATTTATATTATTGCAAATATATATTTTTTTATTATTTTTTTAAAGTATATTTTATAAATGTAAATAATAATCTTGATAAATCAGATGTTTAGATTAAAAAAGCAAATAAATGAATATCTTGTGTGCAAGGTTATAAACTGAAGTGAATGACACTATTGTGAGATATTATTACTGTTAAATTTGTAATTTATTCCAGTAATGACATTATAGAATCATTCCTCCAGTCTTCAGTGTCACATGACCCTTCAGAAATCATTCTAATATGTTAATAAAACCTATTATTGTAAAAGTTGAAAATGTATTTTTGTGGAAGCCATGCATGATATTCTGTTCAGGATTATTTGATTAATATAAAGTTTAAAATAACAGAACTTATTTGAAAATTGAAGTTTTTTGTAATAATGTAAAAGTCTAAAGTATATTTAATAAATAAAAATATTATATAAAACTAATCATAAAATATACAATTTGTTTTTAGTGTAAGTGAACTTTTTACATTTTTGTTTCTTTTTCTCTTCTTTCTTTTTTTCTATTATTTTTCGGTTATGTATTCTTAAAGGATACACATAAAAGACTCATGCTGGTCAGCAACTGGTAGAAAATCAAAGCTCTTTCTTCATCCTTATATTTATCTTGGCTGTTTTGACCAAGCTTTACTCTTCCCCTGACTGTCTCCACCTTTTTTTCTTTTTCGTGGTGTAATTCCTCTCTGCATTGAGCAATCTGGTGTGATGCATGGTGTGATAGTGAAGCTGATATAACCACACAGCAGATTACACTATGATCCTTAGTTTAATCTCCACTCGCTCTCTGTACGCACACACTGTATGTGTACATACACACATTGCACACTAAGTCAGCTCATATGACCAACCACCTGATTAATCCTCAAGTTTAGAGACTAATCCACACACTGCACATCACACCACTGAGAAATTGTCTTTACTACGCATACTGTATACAATATGCCTATAAAAAACAACAAGTCAAAATAACTATAATGTATTAACCAGAGGTTGAATGCGTATTCAGACGAACACTACAACTCAGCATAACACTGCATGTCAGAAATCCTGACATGTTGTTGTTCCAAGCCTTTTGTGTTCTCCTGGAAAATCATTGGATCCCACTGCACAGCTGCAGGAAGAGGGGAAAAAAATAGAAGGGAGCAAATAGCTGGGTGGAAGAAAAGGAAAAGTAAAACAAACAGGGGGAAGAAGTGGGGAGAGGAGAGACAGGAAAGGCACACTAACCCATATTTACCAAGCAGCACTGCGAGGGAAGAAAATCTGTGGGGAAAGGCAACGACTTTAGATCGACCACTCAGACCAATAATGCACACACTATCATGTGTGGCACTCATATTGCAAACACTAACACACATCAGCGTCATATTCTCACTCGCACATGTGCAAATCAATCGGTCTAAAAGCCCTTTCAGTCGACAGCTGATGTCATTCCCAGCTAGATCATCAGCAATCCTCTCCCACTGGACCAATCTCTATCTATCCGTCTGTCTCTACTTCTCTGTTTGCTCTCTCTTTCTTTTGATGTAGCTTTATTGGAAAAAGTGCACAATGTGGGTAGTGTACGACTTCACATGAATTAAAAATCATTTTAGTGATGTTTTTTCCAAGATTGTAAGATATTGTACTTCACTTTACAAATACCAAACCTATACAAAACCCACTGCTTTTTACATTACAACACCACAGCGACCAGTTTTACTGCATCCAATACCACAATCAGTGGTAAATAAACACACAACATTCAGTGAGAAGCAAACATAAACCACGTATATGAGCAACCGTATATCCTCTACAATGCCAGTGTTTCAGCAGACTAAGATCTCTTCATACAGTGTTGAATAATGAGCTGTTTGTATACAAACAATGTTGATACTGTATGTTTCCCTCAAGGTCTATACACAACACAGGAGAGTGTAACCTCGCACCCCCACCCACCCCTTCACAGTAATCTGAGAGAAAGAGAAGGAGGCAAACTTAGAAAAAAAAAGAGAAGGAAGAGAGAGAAGGCGAGGGGCCTCTTTTTCTGGTACCCCATGTAACCCCTTATTGGGCCTCTACACAGAGAGAAATAAAAAACAGAAAGGGAAAGTTTAGTGGTAAACCTTTCAGTGATAATAATAAAAATTGTGTGTAAATAAATACACACACAAACACACACACACATTACTACATATGGTCACTCATGCGCACATGCTTTCATCCAAAGAAAAGCACTATCTTTAAAGCATATGAGCAAGGAAATGCATACTGTTCCCAGAAAAGGGATGTGTGTGTATGTCTGTGTCCATTTGCTTGTGTGCATGTCAAAAGCATCAACACTCCCTGCGGGAATGAGAGAAACAAGGAGAAACAGACTCAGAGCCTCTTAACTACTCCTTAAAAACAAAGGGGGTGTCGTAAAGGGTATATGAATATACTGCTCTGTGAACCCTGCATGCTTGGTTTGCAGGATTCAGAGAGTGTGACTGTTTGCGAGTGCAATCAATGAGGAGCATGTTTGCTCATTAAACCCTGTGACCCTCAATGCCATTCAAGCAAACTATTACTGTACACTTCAGTTCAAAAGTTTGGGGTCAGTAAGATTTTTTTTATGTTTTTGGAAAGAAGTCTCTTAAGCTCACCAAGGCTCCATGTATTTGATCAAAAATATAGTGAAAATAGCAAAACTTTGAAATATTGTTACAATTTAAAATAACAGTTGTCTAGTTTAATATATTTTAAAATGCAATTTAATATGCCAAAAATTTATTTTCAGTGTTGCAATATGCTGATTTGGTAATCAAGACACCTTTCTTCTTATTGTCTTGTCATCAGAGTTGAAAACAGGTGTCTTAATATTTTTGTGGAAAACATGCTAGATTTTCTCAGCATTTTTTATGAATAGAAAGTTCTCAAAAACAGCATTTATTTGAAATAGAAATAATTTATATGTCTTTACCTTGACTGTGTTTGATCAATTTGTGAATTATTTATAATTGAAGCATTCATTTGTTTTAAAAAATCTTGTTGTCAAACTTTTGAAAGATAGTGTAGCAACTTCTTTAATCAAATCATACATTATTTTATATTAATTTTATTAGTACTGTGCATTTTTGTGTCAAGAACAATATCATTTTGTTTGACCATTTATCACCCTCTCAACCCCTTTAACCACTTTGTTGCTGCTGTGCTTAGAAAGAAAAGGTTCAACCAAATATGAAAATTTTGTCATCATTTATTTACCCTCAAGTCAATAACATTTATAGTGTGTTGGACCTGCTGTAGACTAACTAGGTTAAATCTTACAATGGTTTTTTTTATGGAGAGGGATTGACTGGCGCATATGCAAAGACAGAGAATGATCTTTTTTGAGCATGTGCAATGCAAAGGAAGAACAAATGAGAGACAGATGAATACAGACAAACAGTGAGAGCAACTTGTCAGTGTTGGCATTCTGACTAATACGTACATGAGATACCCAGGAGCTGTAGAGCGATTTCATGCCCCCATAAACACCGCAGCACAAATAGAAGTATAGAGAGAGGGATGGGGGAGGAGGGCAAACAAAGGTAAATGGAACAAAACTTAGCAAATCTAACAAAAAAATGCAGGGAGTGTTAGAGATTAGAGCAGCTGCCTTCAAATTTGTGCCAAAAGGCATGTGCTGCATTACTTTAGCCCAAAATGTTCCTGATATACTGCTTCCTCACTCTGACTGAGCTGGCTGATAACAAACTGCTGATGTGTACAGCAGCTGGAACCGTTGCAGGCTTTACTGCTAAGTCAGCGCTTCGGCCCCATTCAGCTTGATCCACTGGCCTCCACTGACATCCATATCCCCAGAGCTGACCCCGGGGCAGGTTAAAGACAGGTGTGTAAACACTGAAGGTGCAGTGAAAAGAGATAAGCCTCTGCTGATAGTGAGCAAGGCAATGGACTCTTAAACCAGATAACAGCCATGTGCCGATGACCTCACCACCTGCAGAACGTCTGATGGGCCTGTTATTTAGAACACACTGTATTGATAAGAGGTGTTGGTCTGGCACAGTGTCACAAACTGTACTCTTATGACATCAGTTCATGGAAAAGACTTTGACTTTAAGAGAACTTCAGATTGAGAAAAATTCCTGCACAGTTTAGCTCCAACCCAAATTAAAAAACAGCTGTTTTCTATTTTAATATATTTTAAAATGTCATTTAATTATTTCTGTGATGGTACGGTAATGCTGGATTTCCAGCAGCCATTACTCCAGCCTGCTCAGAATGTCATAGTTCACACAAGCAATCAAGGGAGATATTTCTCTAAATGTGTTTTTAAAAATCAAGCTTTTTTTTTCAAAAAAACTTTTTAAGTAAAAATGCAGCAAAGCGTGACACAATCACAGGCAATCAAAAATAATTTGAGGTTTAATATACTATGCAGTATTTGGACAAATGAGATTTCACAGTGGAAGCTACCATGTGATTTTTGCAGCTATAGGATAAAATGTGAAGATAAATGAAATCGTTCAACTTGGCATCTGATCAAACCTGTAGCTCTGTAAAGTTTCCTAGACTTTTGACTAAGTGTCAGGCATCTACTTGTCAGGCTCTGTCAGATACATAAGCCAACATAAATTTGACTACCAAATGTCCATGTGGCCTCTGGTGTTATGTCACAGAAAATAAATTTGCTTAGTCAAGGAGAATAGAAAGTCTTACATCATCACAAACCCATATTTAGACACCTGCTCCACAATCGACTCAATCTACCATAATCTGGGTTAATCAATCCAATCTTTTGTCTAATCAATTGTCGACACACGCATATCCACACCAAATCAGACCCTCTGCGTCACCACAACCAAGCTAATAACCGCCAATCCTGTCTGACAGTGTTTCTGTGTTATCTCTCAAAGGGCTGATGACTGAGATTGTCGCTGAGTATGTATTTCCCTAAAACTGTCATTTCCTTCTGTTCACTGCAATAATCACTCTCTACAAAGCCACATCTCTTCTCATTACTGCTGACTTTGTCTGGCCAAAAGCTCCTGACATAGAGATCTAGCTTTATAGTGCTCAATTAAAGTTTAAACGAGAACTATTTATCTGCACCGTGACGGGCAGACCTAAGTAATTGGAAATGATGGGTTGGGAACAAAACAAATTAAAGTTTCAAAAGCCTAAGGTCAAGAGCTGCAAGCAAGCACACCTTTAGAAAACTGAGCGGGTACAATAAGGGCAAGGAAAAGGTGGGAAGAAGCACAGGCTGAACTAGAAATGCATTCAAATGTCTTTACCGCAGCATATCTGCTTCTGACATGCTGATGTAGATGCTGTCCCATCAGGAAGTCTGTGTTTTTTTTTTTTTTTTTTTTTTTATCAAATGTTTTCAAATATGAAATGTTCAATTAAATTGATAGAAAATGGCTTACTTCCGTGTTGCAACATAAGGTGGATGCTTTACTGTAACCATAGCAAAACATCTATGACCCCAGTGACCCTCACTTCAAGACCTCTCATGCATATTAACATGACCAGACATGTATAAAAGCACAAAACATCAACATTAAGACATGCCACACATGTACATGAATTAACAGTCATAGCCACTGCAATATCTGCACACACCTCCCACACATCTTCTCAGCACTTTCAAAAGGAAATTCGCCCTACAGTACTTATTTTTCTAAATTAATATTAGATCTCATTGTGAACAATTAATCAGTTTCATTTATTTATTTATTGTTTAGCAACATATGCAAGACTTCTCCAATTATTTCATCCACTCAAACCCGTTCTGACAAGCTTGCATTCACCTGCCTCTATCCACATCACAAAATCCAATCAACAACAGATAGATAAAATCACATGTATAAAACTTCCCATTCTACACTTTTTCATTTTTGATAATCCATTACTCTCTGATGTACATCACAATATGGAAGAAAAGATCAGTCGCTATATAGTAGATATTATGTACATGTATATGCATGTATTATGTGCATAAAAAACATATGTTGTATTTGTTTACCCCTCCCTCTTGACAATAAACAGATTACAGGGAAAATCTTAAGTAGTGCACCTACATCCTGGAACTTTGCAGAGTGAAATTCGCAGAATACATACCCTCTGGAGGGTGACTGGAACGCTTTCATCACTGTGACTGAAAGATTTCTATTGGGCCTAGTTTGGCAGCTCAGCATATTAAGTGTTCCAGGAACAATTATGGTGCAACGCAATATAGTAGTAGCTTGTTCTTTTTAAGTTACATAATCTGATTATATTTCAGATGTGAGATAAACAGCAGGGTTACGCAAGGTAATAACATAGCAAAGAGGATAGAGACGAGTGTGTGTGGGGGACACGAGATTAAAAGCAGATTAAAAGCAGTGAGCAGGCAAATGTGCATGTGTGTGTGAGAGAGACCCTCAAGAGATATCTCTTAAAACTTTATAAAATTACCCAAATGAATGCTTGAAGCACTGAATAATTTAAAGGCTGAATTTTAAGAGTAAAGTACCTCATTTGGCACAAGAGGAATGATCTGTATCTGCTGGAGCTCATTGTGAAAGAAAACGATAAATCAATAAAATCTCAATCACTTGTACACCTGCATAAGAAATCTTTTCAAAAACACTAAATTCTTCACAATCACATTTAGTCTGACCATATAACCAGATCATTAAATAAAGACACAGCTTTTTCCAGTAACATTTAGTCCAGAGAGTAGGAGAAGGGTGCTGTAATGTGCTATAACAGTCTCTCTCTCTCTCTCTCTCTCTCTCTCTCTCTCTCTCTCTCTCTCTCTCTCTCTCTCTCTCTCTCTCCCTCTCTTTCTCTCTCTCTTTCTCCTGCAGAGTCACACCAGTATGTTCAACAGAAACAAAGGAATGTCTTTATGAGATCACATTTCATCCAAACCCTCTCATTAAAGCAGAGAGGACCAGTGACCCGGTAGCCATAGTGATGCAGCTTATCATTTTTGCACCTGTACTTGGTCGTTGTCTGGATAAGACATCTTAGACCTACTTTTTTTTTTTCTTAATTTAACTCATTTTCTATTCTTAATTAGCTAGGAAACTGGCCTTTCTTGCAGGTTTTGAAACATTTTACTGTAAAATGCAAATATTGAGAGGGTTGTGGTGGGTCTCAATACTTATGTTTTCATCCTTCAAGAATCTTTTTTCAAGTATAAAGCATCTATCCATCAATACAGGGTTTAAGTGAAGTAGTTTTTTATCGCAATGTTGAGATATTCTGAGGTTATGTTAAAACCAGCACCTAAACTCCGTACACACAGATCTGCTCCGAGTTGTAAGACGTTTGCTGGAATGTGTGTCATATTTAGAGCTCAAGGTAACGCATGAGCAAAGATCAGTGGGACATGTTTAGACATTTATCCACATATCAGAAATGGCAGCAGGGACCACTGGTTCTGATAGAGACCAGGGGGAGGTGTGTTTATTTGTGTAAACTCATGCTAGAATTGAAGTTATAGTATTTGATCATAAAACATGTTTGACTGACAGGTAATGTTTTGCATAGCAGTTTGAGAAACATGATCGTGCTCATATACTGTCCTGAATGTTAGATGAGTCAGTGTGTAAACAGTTCCACGCTGAGCTGGATTCCACATAGTTTGCCGTTGCCACAGACCTGGCATTAACTCTCCTTTTACTATTATAATTCATGGCTATTTATGGCCAATGGGACAGGCAAGTGGGGCCTCATACTGCAAACTCAGTCCTTGACCTTGCACCCACAACCCCACCATACACCCCCTCCCCCAACCCACCCTGGCTCTGTAAGTGAAAGGCCGATATGTCTTGTGCTGGCTTTGCCCATGGCCATGACATTCCCTCTGAAAGCAGTCCTGCCTGGTGACTGCTAAGAAGAAGCTTGTGCCATTTTGAGTTGTTACACAATTCCTAATGCCATTCAACACCTACATAAACAGTCTGGGCAGCTTCTAGAGCGGGTACATTTCTTGTGCCAAGTTTTATGTAAGCCATGCTGCATAGATATGAACATAAAGGCATTTAGATACATAGGCATGTTTTAGGCTTGGGTCTGATGATATAGTATTTATTGCTTTTAAGAATTATCACAAGACAAAGTCCATTTAAACTAACTTGAGCAAATAGTTTTGTCACAAATTTTCCATACTGAGCATGGCTAATTTGCTGTTTATTTTTATGCTGGCATCTAAATAGTTTGTTTATAGGAGATGTCACTGAGCTTGCTGCACCGCTGAGTCATGTGCACGTGAACCCTCGAAACCTTTCCAGTTCTCTGTGCGTGAGTAAGCGTGGCAAAACATGCCAGAACATGTGTTTCTTGTTGTGATACAGAATGAAAATGCTGCACGGAACAAAACAGACACTTGCCCACCTTATGACACGCATTATCTAGCACAGTGGACCTCAGCCTTGTTCCTGAAGGGGCCCTCCAACAGTACACATGTTGGATGTCTGCTTAAAGTGAAAGTTTGCCCAAAAATTACTTCCCCTCATGTCATTCCAAACATGTATGACTCTCTTTCTTCTGTAAAACACGAAAAAAAATATTCTGATGAATGTAGTCAACCAAATGGTTTGAGGTCCCATTGGCTTCCATAATATGGACAAAAATAAATGCTATGGGAGTCCATGGGACCCAAATCTGTTTGGTTACCAACATTCTGCAAAATATCTTATTTTTTGTTCCAAGGAGGAAAGAAAGTCATACAGGCTTGGAATGACATGAGGGTGAATAAATGATGACAGAATATCCCTTCATATCTGATTAAACTTATCATTAGAAGAGACATCTAAAAATGTGTAGTATATGTGGTGGCCTTTAGGACACAGTTGGGTAGTGGAGCGCTTACCTTCCAACCAGCTGAACTGTTGCTGTCACCTTTGTCTTTAAAGTATGGGACGCTTCTGACCATCCAGTCGTAGATCTGGGACAGTGTCAGTCTCTTGTCTGGGGTGCTCTCTATGGCTTTTGTGATAAGGTCTGCGTAGGACAGGTTGCCCCATGCGTTCCTCCTTGAAGATGACTTCCGGGGAGTTTGCTGTTGGCTGCTCTGACCGCTTGTCCCTGGACTCGCTGTTGCAGAAGTGGGCTGAGAAGAAAGTGGGGAGCCTGTGTTCTCCTGACCGCTAGTGGGATGCAATTCCTCGGTCAAGCTTGGGCTGCCATTGTCCTCTCTTTCATCCACACTGTTGGCACTGATTGCCATAGCGTTGTCATCCTCATCATCATCTTCCTCTGGGATTATATCTGTGTCGTGGGAAGCAGGCTTTGCCGAGCTGGACTCTGGCAGAGGCCAAGTGCATGATCTCGGCCGTTTCTGTGGCTCAAAATCTGGATCGATGGCTACCTCCAGAGAGGACAGTGGCTCCAGGCTCATCTCTGCCATTGCCTCTACCAGCCTTCTCTGACGCTCCTCTGTACTGTCTTGATCAATGATAAACAGGCAGTGGGAAGCGGTCACAGTCGCATTCCATGAATGCACCTAAATATCTAAATGGTGTTTAAATGCTTCTTGAGCGACTTGTGCAAATCTTAATGATAATTGATACCCCTCCCTGTGTTTCAGAAAGACAAAAAAAATACAAATTATGAACAACTTTGCATTATATATGTATATGTACACACACGTACATATTGAAAAGTGAAGTGAAGTGAAAAAAAAGTGGTGTTTAAATTATATAATTTGCATTATAGAAAGCCAGACAGATAAAGAATATGCACTTTAAATGTAACATTTTGCCATCCAAATAAGTAAGTTTTAAGCTACTGTTTCAAAAAAAACATTAAAGGTTTCATCGTGTTTAATAGGTGTCTGATGAATCAGTGAAAATTAAAGGCTTCTGGAAAAATGCGGTTTGCGCGCGCACGCGTATGCGTTGGTACGCGCAACACTCACGTGAAGGTATAAACAAAGATTAGCGTGTATACTGTACGCAAAGTGCTCCGCTTTCATTGATGGCACATATTGCTCGCTACACTTTCATAATGACACACTCTGACTCAGATTATTTGTATTCCAGTTGAAATGACCGCACGAATGAGATATAAAGCCACTGTTATTGTGAAGGTGAAGAATTTAGGACTTAAATATATAATTGCCATTCCATAACAGTATTAAGTATCATTCAGTATTAATAATATTATAGCTGGCTGGATTCAGTGAAACAGCGTGCATACAAAGTGGACCAACAAGCGAAACATTTGAAATGTCTGTAATGTTTAAAATTAACTGATATATCCATCGTTTTCAAAGCCGAATTAACAAAACTGTGATTTCAAAGACAATTTAATCACTTCTTACTATGTATTTGCTCACACTGCGCACGTAAATCGCAACTGTCCGCCAAAATTTCGTGACAGCACAACTATTGTACCTAATGTAAATAAATCCATTAGCCTACATTAATATGAGCTCATGCATGAGTATACATTATAATAATAGAATGCAAAATGCAATACCTCAACACCCGTTTCTCTTCTCTGTGTCGCACTCCACTCACTTGGTGCACTGATGTAATACAACTATATCTCTCCAGCGCACTTCGCCAGTAGCCACGGACAAAGCGCCACAACGTCACTGCACACAACCATCACAAGCAGCAAGTCGCTGTAGTGACAAAAGAATTGAATTGTCAGAGCCAAGGAACATTCAGCGGGCTACAATTAAAACTCCGTTATGTCAGATCAAGACTCCTATAATAGCGAGGACAGAACTACGCGTGCTCATAGACCGTTCTGATCGTTTTGTGGTGTTTGCCAGTTTGACCCGATGTCTCTTTGCATTCCGATGACTCTTTAACAATTAAAGGTAACGTTAGAGACGCAACTATCGCTTAATAACTGTGCCTTGTTAGAGCGCGCACCTGTGCATCCTTGTCACTAACGGTACACTGCAAAAAAAAAATCCCATCCAGAAAGCCCCTTCTCTCTCTGCACCAAACTATCTAAAGGCACAGGAGGACTATCTACTCTAATCGTCTGTCATCACTCAAGCCAGCTCAATTTAGGACCGAGTGACTGGAGAAGGGCGAGAAGAGGAACGCAGCCTCTAGCGCTGACAGGGACCTGCCCCCTAGATTCCGCGCATTGGATCGCCTCTTAAAGGGCCAGTGCTCCCCATCACAGCTGCCAACAGGAGAGAGGACATGTTCAAACAAGTCACTCCAAGCACTGAGAACCCATATCAGTTGATCGGTTTTCCAAATATAGATACAGTTTGAGAAATTGTAGTTAAGACATGCAAACAACATTATTTATCTGGGCACATTATCTGGAATGTGTTGTAGATTAGAGACTACACTTTCAGGTAACACAAGTAGCCAGAATTAGATAGTAGTACAGTATTGAGGGAGTTCGTGTGACAAATTTAGTTATAATCAGATGCCTGATAAGTAATATCTTAAAGGAACAGTTTAAGTGGACAAAGTATTATTTTCTTGAAAACATGTTCGAAGCATGTCTTTATGGTGGTTTGAAATGAAAATTCACCCAATTCACCATGAAAGTAGCCCATGTTTTACTGGTAAGCAATTTTTGAAGGCATAGAATTGTGTTATTTATTTATTTATTTTATTTTTATTTATTTTATATTTTCGTGAAGAACAGCCTAAAAGTGAAGTCATGAAATTGTGCTCGTAAAATAACATTCACAATCATGTTTTTGGCATAGTGAATCACTCCCATTATCTGCAAGAATCAATGGAATTTGTCATCCATGTCATCAAACACTGAGTGACACATCTAAAGGCAAAATTTAACTGAACACAAATTATGTTTCAGAACTATAGCAAAACAAGAGTTCAGTTCCAAATCTGTATTTTCACAATACTAGGAATAGACTGCTGAATGAGTCTCCGAGAGTCACTGCATGAGGACATTTTTTTTTCGAAAATATTTGGTAATGAATAATAATAATAATAAAAACAGTTTTACTTGCTCTGGGTCCAATGACAAATGTTGAGGCATGTCTTGTATTTACCATCCACTGGCCCTTTAATCCCTGCGTGAAGTCGTCCTTCATGATACGCCCCCTGCTGCCAGCCTCTCTTTATTCAAACACATGACGTAATTCATAATAAAGAAATTTGCTACGCCGTTAGCGCTCCTCCAGTGCAGTGACGTCTGATCAAAACACGAGCACATCTTGTTCCTGCAGATGAATCGTGAATCCAACGATATTTGTAAAGGAATGCGCTCTCTTCTTCCACATGTCTGCATCGGCACATAATAACATTTAGCGAGATACATGCTGATTAATTATGACATGTATGCAGGTTCAGAGTCTGAAGTAACGTTACCTTGTGAAAACACGCAGAACTGATTACATCATCGCACGGTTTGTGTGGGATATTAAAGGGGTGCTTATCTGTGATACTATTGCATGGCCAACAACAAGTGGCACTAAAGGCTGTTTTCTTATTCAGGCACTAAAGATTTAACAACATTGTTTGCTCCTCCATTCACTCCTTATCTTTTCAAAATCTGCCCTCCCCCCTGCTGTCTCCCTTTCCTTTGTTCCTAACCCTGCGTGGATGGAAAAGTCTTCAAGTGACCTCTACAATAACTGTGTGTAGACACTAGCTCTTGTAAATGTCTAAAATGGTTCCTCGATACAATAGACACTAGCTATATTTCCAGTAATGTCAATGTAGATTACACCTATTGTTATTTGGAAGCTGAAAGTCTATGTGTTGCTCCAAGGTCTCTTGTGGGACATGTATTTATGGAACTTATTTTCCTTTAGCCTGTATAAATGTTTGTCCAGTATCCCTGAGCATATGGTAATAGATGTATTGTGCAGATTTGTTTGTAGGTGTAGGTGCCTAGTCTACTCTCTGAGAGGAACAGATAGGAAGCTGAAAAATGCTTTGCTAGTGTCATGTAAAACAATAACACAGAGGGTGTGAACAGGCGACATAACTATCTTCCACTGCCACCTTCAGCCCAAAATGAGAAATGACAGAAAATAGACCCTTTAAATGTTAAGATTTTGAAGAAACTGAATTGGTGACCGTTTTTGGAGCTTATGCTCACCATGATTGGTTCCAAGACGAAAAGAATTAACAATTTAAGAACTGAAGTCCATTTCCACCACATAAGAAAAAATGTCGTAATTGTAACTTTTTGTTTATAACAATTATTATTATTTAAATATGGAAAAAAAACACTTCCATATTTAAGGAAGCGTAACTGCATACATCTGCATTAATAATGAAACATTTAAATATAAATTTTGCCATTTAATTTTTTTCTTCCTCAGAGAGAAAGTGTATTCCAAAGTACAGTACATAAAGTACTAAATACCACAGAATACATTATCCACTAGAGGGTGCTAGACATCTTATTTGACAGTATGCATTCTCCTTTTGCAGTCCATGAGGTTAGGTTTGCATATTAATGGGGATGTGTGAGCATATGGATGATTCCACTTGCATTTGAAGTCATAAGATACAGCTTGTTTTGGTGATGTGTGTTTGTGGTGATGGAAATGTACCAACCCAAATGTTTTGGGAGACTCTTCTTTGGACTCTATTAAGAGGTAGTTGGTAACTGCAAGGGAGTTTCAGTTCATGTTTAATCCCCACTTAGCCAGTACCGTTCTGTGTGCATCTCTGTGAGGCGAGATATTGTCCTCTGGAAGGCAAAGACACAATGAACAATGTCAGCCGCACACTGGCCTCCTGAGCAGAATAAATGCCGTTCTGATGAGCAATTACAAATGTTTTTCTATATAAACAATATAAACAAAAGCTAATTTTAAAAATTAATAAATAATAAAATAGTATATAAATAGTACTAAAATAACACTGTCATGGACTGGTAGAAAGCTTTTTCCCTTCAATATTTGTATGCATGCAATATTAAAGGAGCATTGCGTAGGTTCTGAAATTTCTAACCGTTACTGACACCAGTGGCCGTTAGAGGAACTGCAGCCAGTCTCAAGCTCGTTCACAGTGCGCAAGCTCTTTTTTTTTTTTTTTTTTTTTTTTACGAGGAGTGTCTGTGGGTGTCTGAATTGTGCTGGAGGCTGGTCGCTTCTTGCCATCCGCAGAGTCCATTTGAAAACACTATTGCCGCTGCTTACTATAATGGCTGGCGTGCCGTACGGTTGTAAGCCCAAGTAGACGAGAACGCGCATGACGTCACATTTTGTGAATTTTCGCACCAATTCGGCCCGACTCCTCCACACACAATTGAGCCTACAGTCTGATAGAGGCAACTGTGGTGGACAGTCGAGGTGTCATTCTTTTTTTTACATCATGGTTGGCTCATACATGTACAAATTAAAACTCTATCTTAAAGATTTTTTTTAAGTAAAAACCTCCACATAGCTCCTTTAATGTGTGCTGGTGACATTTATGGTTTATAGTTCAAGTAGAGTTAGAAAGTAATTCCTATAGGTGGCACTGTTAGGGTGTCATCATCACATCAGTCCCTGATCAAGGAGGTATCTAATGGTGCATCGTCCAATATCGCCACTCTAACCTGAGAGTTTAAACACAGAAAGTGAACCATGTAGATAGGCTGGTGCTAACAGAGTATGACAAAGTTATTATGAAACAAATGTATTTGAGGATTACACATGAAGAACAAGTGTTTTCGATTCTGAAGATTGACATGTTAAAGGCCTATGTAAGCTTGAAGGAAGTCAGGGTTAGTATGTGTTTTAAAGAGTGATTACCTTTTGGTCATAAAAGTTGTCCTTCTTCGTGTCCTGGTCCTTCATTCTGATTCAAAAGGGAAGGACATTCCTTACGATGACTGTGTCAAAATGCCGTGCGATTTCTAAATTATCATCTGCACCCAGTGGCTTTAAAGAACAGATAAACACAGAAACTAAATGAGTTTGAAAATGGATTAACATGAATGATTAAACTGAGATGTTTAGCCATTAACTTTATGATATTTAGTGAGCTATTAGGCTTAAAATTATCTTTCTCATGAGCTCTTGCTTCATTTTTGATTCCTATTCATTGTTATTAAATGTAGATCTGATCATGATCACTACATTATTCAAAACAGAATAAAATTTCTGTAGATTTTTACTGTTTTAACTGTATTGTTTATCAAATAAATGCAGCCTTGATGAGCATATGAGACTTATTTCAAACCCCCCAAACTTTTAAATAGTGTGTATTATGTTTGGAAGTATAATATAAAGTTAAATTCATCTGCTTGAGCATCAGGGGTCTGAATGAGAGGGAAACTTCACTGATGTCTCTGAAGCCTTCGCACATTCCTTTTTTCCCCATCCACCTCACTTATCTCATGTGCTTATTCCCTCTTGAATTTTTGTCTCTAATCTTCTATTTCATCCTATATTCTGTATTTTTTTCTTGGTAATGTATCTCTGTGGTAACTAAGTGGAAAGGCACATGAACACATGCTGACACAGTCCCAACTGCATTAGCCTGACCATGAAGATGAAGAAGTTGAGGACTCTTTAGACAAATCCACACACGTACATGCACACACACACACACACACACACACTCGCTCACACTCTCAGTACACTGGAGTGAACAGCGCTCTCAAAAGCACTGAAGGACGCAGAGACAGTGCCTCGGCTCCATTAGAGAGCAGCTTTCCTTCACAAACAAAAAAGGGAGCATCACACTGGTAAACCAAGTCCAAGGTTACATGCATAAACAAGCACACACATACAAGCGGACTTAGAATAACCAAAGACAATGCTAAAATTATAAATTAATGATTAATTGATTAATAAAGTTGTAGAGATGTAGAGACATGTAGAGGTGTATTTTTTTTAAAGAAATTAACACTTTTATTCAACAATGATACATAAAAATGACCAATAGTGGCAATAAATGCATTTATATTGTTACAAATAATTTTTTTTAAATGCTCTTCTTAATTGTTCTTTTAAACTTTTTATTCATAATAAAGAATACTGAAAAAATGGTTTTCACAAAAATATTATGGACAACTGTTATTATCGACAACACTGTTACTAATAAGAATGTTTCTTGAGCACCAAATCAGCATATTACAGTTATTTCTGAAGGATCATTGAAGAACACTGGAGCAATGGCTGCTGAAATCTTTTTCAGCTTTGCAATCACAGAAAGGCTTAAAATACTTCTAAAATGGAAAACAATTATTTTAAGTTATTTTATAAATGTAATAAACTTAATGTAGGTGGAATGACAAGCTCCTGATATTTTTGTGTTCTTTTTTTGAATATAAGGTGCCAGAATGCTGTTCCTTCGCGGTTTAACAACTGCCACAAACCAGATCTTAATTCCTCATTTTATGTCCTTTTCTACACACTCACTTGCTCACACAGCTCTTGGCAGGTGCAGTGGTTCCACGGGTCCTGCTTAGGCTTACTTCAGTACCCTTGGCTTGATTACTATCAACGCTTAAAGGTTGACAATTGAAATAGAAAGATCCAAAACTTTAGCAGTGAAACGATAAGGTCGACACATAAAAACAGCCAACACTACAAGATCAAACCTCACACACTAAGTCGAGAAACATCCACTCTTAACCTTAAAACTCCCATCTATGCAAAGGCAAATTAACTTGCTTACTATCATTTTGTCTGCACGCCAGTTCCTCAACCAGCGTATTGACAGCGTGCTCTGCATCAGGCTCACTTGATCTATGGAAAGCGAGTGAAAGAGAGCGATAACTGAATATGAAATTAACCAGGTTTGAAGTGGACACATCAAACAGTGCGTGCTGAAGGCTTGTGTTTGAATTTTCACAGCGACTCAATAGAACAGGATGTTGGATTCAAAACACAAACACTGGGAGAGTGTGAATAAGAGGGCATAATATTAACATCCTCTAAAAGAGCAGCTGTTGAGATAAAGAGTTTATAATAAGTCAGAAAAAGATGCACAGTCTATATTTATATTAATGTGCACTCATATGTAATTCTTTCTCTTGCCATTCATTATCAGTTCTGTTTTCTCTTCTTATTTGGTAGAGACCAGACCAGTTTCTCATTGGAACACACATTATTAAGGTTGACCAAACATGAGAAGTTAAGATCCTGGGTTCCCCCAAAACCAGATGGCTTAACAAAGAAGCTTGAGAGTTAGAGGTGCAACGCAGGGCGAGAGGTATTCAGCACTCTTACCAGGCAAGATTAACACAGGCCAGAATAGAGGGTGACTTTAAGGACCCCAGGGATTAGACAGAGACGGTCTGAACCACAGTGCTGGGCCACTGACCATAAAAGACCCAAGGGTCAAACTGAGAAAAATCACAACCTGAATGAAGCGACTAGGAGCTATTATTTTTAGCACATTACACAGCGAGGGATCCTTTAACTATAGAGAATCCCACTATATAATGTGCATTAGGAAGACATTGTATTGCCACTCATCAAAGCATCCTCATAATCTGTCGCTCTTTCTGATCACGGAAACGTGTAAATGGTGACTAGTTTGTATTGCTGTAAGCTGGCCTTAAAATTGTAACAAACCAAAAATGAAAAATTGCAAAAGAATTACTCAGCTTTAGGCCATTCAAAATGTTGATGAGTTTTCTTCTTCATCAGAACAGATCTGGAGAAATTTTCCTCATTACTTCATTTGCTCACCAATTAATCCTTTGCAGAGCAACTCCAGTCCATTAATGAATTTCTTGCAATGTGAAAAGCTGCATGTTTGTAATAAACAAATCCATCATTAACTTATCTAACTTTACTAAAAGGATTTTTAAAAGGATTATTATGGATTATGGACTCCTATTTTGGTCAGAAGTAAGGGTTTAAAGTTAAAATGGCTTACTGATGGATTTGTTTGTGATGTTTTTATCAGCTGTTTGGATTCTGACGGCACCCATTCACTGCAGAGAAACCATTGGTGAGCAAGTAATGTAATACTTAATTTCTCCAAATCTCATCAGATAAGGAAACAAACTCATCTACATCTTGGATGACCCGAGAGTTAGTAAATTGTCAGCAAATTTAAATTTTTGGGTGAACTATTCCTTACGCAGCATGCCAATATCTAACTAGAGAGAAGAAGAAAAAACATGGGAAGAATATGTTACCTTTCATATATTCACAGTGTCACAGCCTCAAACAAGCCACTCAATGTTAAAACACATTGAGCGTGCTCAGTGTGCTGATATCAATTAAATGTGCAAGAATGTGGCCAGCTGTAAATTGCCTAAAAATGATGGTCTGATCATTTATGATGGAAAGCTGTCGCAGGATGATGGTAATTACCCAGACAGCACACAGGATAATACCAATACCTGCTTAAAATAATACAATTAACTTGCAAAGCAGATCAGAGCATTGCTGGCGTCCATGGCCGGCCACACTTTGAAATGCAAGCAGCTTCATGCAATGCCGACTCATTCCAGCCAACCCACGCCAGTCATTAAACGGCCTCCATGTCTATCACGCTCTCTCTCAGTCTGTTGCTCTCATCTCCAGGAATGATCAAAGCTGTCTTTTTTCTGTTTAGCACGTTTTCGCAAAAACATATGGGGTTGTGTATTTTTACCTGTTAATAAAATACATCAAAACCCAGACAGAGCAGAGGAGGAAACATGAAGAGAGAGAGAGAGAGAGAGAGACATGGAGATAGAATGAAAGGATAAATAAATTAACTGAGAGAATGACTTTGTCTTTACCTTGAGTATGCCAATGAAAGGTACAAAAGCAGCCCTCTGAAGCTCATTTTTGTACAGTTCTGAGAGAGAAAGAGCATTAGAGGGAGAGATGCTGGTTAGATTCACTCTTTAGCCTACTCATAATGTCATTTTCCATCTATGATTGGCAAATAAAGTGTCTATTGATGAGGGACGGAAGGGGAGGAGGGACAAAAGCGACGAGGAGAGGCAGAAATTGATTTCTGTGGGCAGCTCAGGAGAAATGAAATTCATTACATTCCCAAACAATGAGCTCAAGAGAAGAAGTCTCTCTCTTTCTGAACAGGCAATAAACCTGCATCACGGTGAATGGAGACTTCAATTAGCCACATGGGCATGATAAGCCACACACACACACACACAGACAGATGTAAAGAGACCATGATGAGGATATGCTGCTGTCTGTGCTGTAAAAGCTTGTTAATGCTGCTGTGGGCAAGAAAATATAAAGGAAACCGAAGTGTCATAAGAGAGGCATGTTGAGTCTAGTGAGACATGTTCGGACAGTTCTCACCCAAGAAATGAAAGCATGCTATAGCGATCTTACTATGAAAGAGCAGTAAAGCATTTCCATAGGCATCTGGAGGCCACTCTTTTAAGTGAGTCATTCTTTTTTTCCTTTCTTTTTCCAAGAGCAATGCAAACTGGGATGACCCTTACTTACTGAGAGATATTTTAAAGCACCCTATATACTCTTTTTCCTTAATATCCACTTATAATGTTATTCAACACTGTTTTGTACAGTTTGCAAATTTATTATGTCCACCCCCACCCACCCCCCAGCCCTTAAAATTAAAAGGGCTATTTTTGCTATATATATTACTCTCAACAATTTTCCATATTTATTAATTGTTATCCTTAATCCTTATCCAGAAACATTACAAAAACTGAAAAAATCATGGGGTTTTTGAATATTGGCCTTGAAATTAAAAAGGTTAAGAATCACTGCTTTAAGATGATTCTGCAGTAAGTAATTTATTTCTGACATTTTAAAATACTGTTAAAACATTATTCAGATATTTCTAATTAAACTTATCTTTGATGATTCTCAATCATCTGTTGTAGGTCATCAAATAAATGTATTCATATATATATTAACACCACACAGACAGATCTAGATACTTCTGAATGAATTCTACACTCTTTTGGCAGCTCAACTATATTATCCCGGTGCATAACTAAATGGTCGTTTAAAGATTTAGGAAGTGAAGTGCACACTCTTCCACATTTGTACATCCATTTCCCTCACTTTACCTGAAGAAATGGTTTTAGACGACGACAAACTTCCAAGTTCAGACATGTGAGCCTCTTCCGTCCAGCATCTTTATATCAATAAACGAGCAATCTCTTTCGGTGCCATCTCTCTCCCTCCCATCTTTCATTTGTACCAGTCTATCCATTAGTCACCTAATTAAAATGGAATAAGATGGCTATTAAATTTTAACATAGGCTTTGTTCTCAGTGGCTGGTTAATGACAGGAGAGCGTTTTTTATGTTTTGTACTCGGCACACAAGGCCACTTCATACAACGAGACATTAGTAGCGCTCCAAGACAGAGACAGAGAAGAGAAAGGCAGAAGGAGTGTCTTATCTCTACCCTTATCACTCCCCCTCTCCAGTTTAATGTAACATCACAGCAAATTGCAAAATACGGCGTCTGTTGAATCAACAATGAGGCAGAGGAAGAATGGTGGACAGAGATAAAAGACCCACTGCTCATGTTCAAGCGGGTATCAAATAAAATTGCCTCGTTTTATGATGAACAGCATATGGGGTGAGAAATCTTTGATGGTGGCCAGGTTTAGGGGGAAGTTGTGGCCCACTGCTCCGGGTGTGTGTTCACAGTGTGTGTGTTCACTGCTCTGTGTGTGTGCCCTTTCGAATGGGTTAAATGCAGAGCACGAATTCTGAGTATGGGTCACCATACTTGGCTGAATTTCACTTTCAATTTAAGTTTACACATGATTTAAATGGATAGTTCAGCCAAACTTGTCGCACACATCATTTTAAACCTGTATGATTTTCTTTCTTCGATGGAACACAAAATGAGATATTTAGAAGAATGTCCAAGCTGCTTTTTTCTTTTGACAGCTTTTGCCACCATTCACTTTCATTGAACGGAATTTAACAGCTTAGAGATTCTGCTAGATATCTGCCTTTGTCTTCCACAGAAACCAATAAAGACATAAAGGTGAGTAAATAATGAAATCAAATTTATTTTGGGGTGAATTATTCCTTATAACAAAAAAGCACATAGGAAATGGTTTGCTGATGAACTAAGGGTTTAAAGTTCAGATGGATGCTGCAATCGTTGTATTTCAGCCCTGAATAACACTAGATTAGTTTCATGTAATCCACACAGAAGCAGCCAATGACAGGTGTTGGTAAGAAAGGACGAGAGCAATAAAAAGCTGAAAAGGAGTGAGAGACTTTACGTGGATTATCAATAGACCTCAAACATCATGGCATCAAAATACACATATTAACCAAAGAGTGACTTAAAGGGGAGGTGAACTTTAAAAAGATGTAAAAAGGAAGAAATAAGGTCCTGACACATGAGATCGTGCAGAACTGGATTAGAACACGAGATGGATGTGTAGTTTAGGAACATGTTTTACTTTCTGGACACACAAAAGACTGAGAAGAATGAGAATGGTACGTTGGTCTATTGTTGGGAAGTTGGTAGCAAACAATACAAGGTGAAAAAGTAGAAGAGTCATGTGTGCAGTGTAGGTGACAGGTCAGTATCAGAAAACACTTAACCCTGGAAAATGATGGAGGGAATGAAAGGAATAAACTGCTTTTACTCTCAGATTTGTTTTTGCAAAAATGATTATGAATTATGAAGTCTAATTTAAATAAATACCTTTACACTTTTGGATCTGTGATATTTGTTAATGTTTTTGAAAGAAGCCTCTTTCAAAGGGTGCATTTATTTGACCAAAATACAAGAAAATGGTAATATTATTAAATATTATCACAATTTAAAAGAACTGATCTGTATTTTAATATTTTTTTAAATGCAACTTGTTCCGGTGATGGCAAAATTGAAGTTGTCTTCAGTCTTTTTTCAGTCTTTTCAGTATTCTAGGATGTTTTGTAACATTGTAACATTGTAAATTATGTAGTGAGACAGGTACATTTTTAACTTAACTTTTCAAGTTTCAGTTTATTCAGATCGAAAAATAAATAACTGCTTAAATAACTGCTTCAGAATCACAGCATTGGCTATATCTACCACCTGGAAAATAAAATAAAAAAGACAAATATTATTCATTGTACGGTATTGTGAAGAAAAACATTTAGTATGGCAACACATATAATCTGCATCAACATTTACTTTTCCTGCTCATGTAAAATACAGCATACCATCAGTTAAGTTCATAGGAATAGGTCAAACTGAATCTTTGGCTCTGAATTCTAGAAACTGCCAAACTGTAATAAGATGAATGAATGTGTACACTCACAGAAATATTTCACCCAAAATTTAAGATTTATGTAATTTTATTACATGACAAATTCCCATTTATATTTTTTTCATAATTTGAACACAAATCTACCAAATAAACTTTATACGATTTATTTTCATTAGGATAATAAAACCTATTTATTTTAAATGCATAATCCTCAGGTTTATGTAAATAGTTTATGTAAAGTGTAATTATTCTTAATTAATAATAAAAAGTTTATTTATTTAAAATACATAAAGTTTATTGTATAAATTGCATAATAATTAAGAGAACTAAATCAGGATAATTGAAAAAGTTAAATAACATTTATTTGAATCATGTTTAATGTATGCTTATATACTAAACCAAATTAAACAATGCATCACATTTATGCAATTGTTTCCCCATCTTATAAAAAAAAAAATAGAATTAGACAAACACAAAAACAACTCTATTAGGTTATTTGTGAACTTACCCACTGTGCAAAGTTACGTCCAGTGGACGTCTTTTTATGTCTTTGCAGACGTTGAAAAGACGTCCACTGAGGAGCCAGAATGAAAGTTTTTATGACGTCTTTTTTTGACGTCTTCTGTACGTCTGATTTAGACGTTCACAGAACCTCCTTACAAGGTTAAAAACTAGTTAACAAGTGGTCAGTGGAAATATTTCAACATCATTTAAGTTTCATTTAGACATCATTTATACTGTTTCTGGACCAAATCAACAGTCTCAGGATGCATTAGATTTAGACTCGTGTTATTTCAATGTAATTTCCAGACACTGTGTTTGTCCTAAAATCAAGAAAATAAAATAATCTTCATGAAATAATGAAATAACTGATGATTGAGCATGTGGTAAAATCAACTGCAAAACAAAGACATTAAATCTCTGAAGATCTCAGCAGAGGAGGATCAATTTACATCATTTACATCAACATCATTTGAAGTCACCATTGTGGTGGACAGTGTTTGGTTTAGTTGGGATCTTGGTCCTCATTCTTCTTGTGTTAGCTTGTCTCTGGCTGTTATAACTGTGTGTTATAAAACACTTTTATTGTGGCAGAGAGCATTAAGATCAAGTGCTAACATCTTTATTTTAATGTTGATTAAACTACAGCACAATAAGTTATTAATGTTTTGTTGCACCTATGTATTTATTTTCATGGACAGACACCTTGTAGAAATAAAGAATGTACTTATTTTTAAAAAACACATCATGTAGTCACACACAGACATCAAGATTGTGGATATGCATCACATCAATGATGACAATTAAAACTAAAAAGGCTGGAAAATAAGGATGAGTTTATCTAGAGAAGCTCTTATTGAGAATTAACAGAGGTTTAAATGTTGATATTTGATTCATTTGAAGTCACCATTGTTGTGATGCATATGCTAAATCTTGATGTCTGTGTGTGAGTACATGATGCTTTTGCTCAAAATATTTCAAACGCATGCATTTTGTAAGTATTTTGCTCTTGGTGCCTGTACTGCAGAGTCATAAGGTTTAGGAGATCCATACAAACAAATCACCAACAAAGAGCTGATAACACATGAGCTCTCTTAAATTTGTCTTTCTGTGCTACAACAACAGTGTTTCACAAACACACAGTTATAACAGCCAGAGACAAGCTAACACAAGAAGAATGAGGACCAAGATCCCAACTAAACCTAACACTGTCCACCACAATGGTGACTTCAAATGAATCAAATATCAACATTTAAACCTCTGTTAATTCTCAATAAGAGCTTCTCTAGATGTCTGACAGAAATAAAGTCAATCTAATGATTCCATGTTTGTGGAGATGTTTGATCCTCCTCTGCTGAGATCTTCAGGGATTTAATGTCTTTGATTTGCAGTTGATTTTACCACATGCTCAATCATCAGTTATTTATTTATAGTTAATTAT
Organism: Carassius carassius; assembly: GCF_963082965.1. Taxonomy (NCBI): domain Eukaryota; kingdom Metazoa; phylum Chordata; class Actinopteri; order Cypriniformes; family Cyprinidae; genus Carassius; species Carassius carassius. Next base: position 10,511,514 of record NC_081772.1, on the reverse strand, counting down.
TTCATAAAGATTATTTCATAAAGATTATTTTATTTTCTTGATTTTAGGACAAACACAGTGTCTGGAAATTACATTGAAATAACACGAGTCTAAATCTAATGCATCCTGAGACTGTTGATTTGGTCCAGAAACAGTATAAATGATGTCTAAATGAACCTTAAATGATGTTGAAATATTTCCACTGACCACTTTTGAACTAGTTTTTAACCTTGTAAGGAGGTTCTGTGAACGTCTAAATCGGACGTACAGAAGACGTCAAAAAAAGACGTCATAAAAACTTTCATTCTGGCTCCTCAGTGGACGTCTTTTCAACGTCTGCAAAGACATAAAAAGACGTCCACTGGACGTAACTTTGCACAGTGGGTAAGTTCACAAATAACCTAATAGAGTTGTTTTTGTGTTTGTCTAATTCTATTTTATTTTTATAAGATGGGGAAACAATTGCATAAATGTGATGCATTGTTTAATTTGGTTTAGTATATAAGCATACATTAAACATGATTCAAATAAATGTTATTTAACTTTTTTAATTATCCTGATTTAGTTCTCTTAATTATTATGCAATTTATACAATAAACTTTATGTATTTTAAATAAATAAACTTTTTATTATTAATTAAGAATAATTACACTTTACATAAACTATTTACATAAACCTGAGGATTATGCATTTAAAATAAATAGGTTTTATTATCCTAATGAAAATAAATCGTATAAAGTTTATTTGGTAGATTTGTGTTCAAATTATGAAAAAAATATAAATGGGAATTTGTCATAAATCTTAAATTTTGGGTGAAATATTTCTGTGAGTGTATTAATATATTAAAAAGGTCACTTTTAATTTCATGCTGACTTTAAAGCAACCTATACTGTTGTTTCCATTCAGTTCTCTGGGCAGGACTGTCAAACACTAAGGGAGCGAGCACAGATGATTTAGCTGAAGATGAGCGAGGAGCAACTCTCTCCCCTTTGCCCTTCCTCTGCCTTGAACTAATTACCACAATTGTGTGCATGCATGCATACTTGTGCATGCGTGTACATGTAAATGAATGAGCAAAAACCAGGTGTTGTTACATTTTAAAACCAAAGCCTTGGCCAAGGTCCTGTGACATCACACGCCCGCACACAGATGCAGGACAGACACAAAGCCACTCCACCTGACTGTAAAATGACCACACAGGCTTTCTGCTAGAGACAAGGACAAGTGGCCCAAGCGCTGAAGAAGGTAAATAATTGAATACATAAATAAAGAAATGAACAGCGTTTTGAGGTAAAATCAGTGGCACAATGACAGCCAGATGGCCACACAGAGACAAATACATACACACACAGATGCGCTCCCATTGTGCTCTTGAGGGCCTGGCATGGCTGTCCCTGAATCTCAGAAGCGAGAGGATGAGTGGTTCTTTCATTATTATCATTTTCATCATCATCATTCATTATTATCATTTAAACGTTGCCTTTTTCACAGCAAAGAGCTGTTGCCTCACACACATCTGCAGCAACACTGGGCCTGCTGACCCTTCCTTGACAAAAAGGAGCCCTTTAGTCAATAACACACAATGAGACCGACCATGGTCCGCTCTCATCTTCTCCCACGTTTCTGCTACTTTTTCAGGGTTGAAATGCATTTAGTCAAAGCACATATAGAGTTTCTCCTCGCTTCGCATTGATACTTTATCAGCGTTTGCATATCTGGCAACGAGGGGCCAAATTTGGGGCTGGGGATGTTTTTGTTATGTAGAAGATCTCCTCATTCACTGAGCTGTACTATTCTTAGAAGGACACACTTAAGACTGCCATACCCCCAACATATGTTGTTTTTCTTATATTGAAGTGTTTCCCTTTTTTGCATATTAATCCTCCAGCTCCATCAAACCCAATTAGCATCTTCTATAGTGGCCTTACGTGCGACAAGGTGGAGGGCATGCGTGTGTGTTGTCGGAAGGGTGGTCGGTTACAAAATGAGGTGCTATTGCATAAATTGGATCCCATTTCCTTTAACCGTCCTCTTCTATTCTTTATTTCAAAGGAGTCATTTAATTATGACCTTTTCATCCGTCCTGTATTTGTTTTTTGTTTGTTGCACAGGCACCGCGACACTCATGTGTGAGTGTGTATACACACACACTTTTAGTCTCAGGGTATTGATTGCCAGGTTGAGTGCAAGAAAGCCCTCTGTGTGGCGTTGTTGTGGACGACAGCGAAAACAACACGGATATTCAAATGAGCATCCAATTATGCCAGCAAAGAGTCACTTTTGTGTGGTGCACACGGGTGCCAAATTGCACTCTTTTGATCTTAAATCTTTACTTACACAACTCTGTCGATGAGTAATTTCACCCGGCGACTGACAGGGGCCTGAGACAATGCCTCAAGCGGTTTCTGCTCGCTCTTTCCTCTTTCTATATCTCTCTTGGTCCTTCTCTCAATACCTTGCATTCATTAAGGGAGTGGAGAGGGACAAAAGGGGAAGGCTACAAATTACTGATAATGATGCCGGACTAATGAAGAGAATGGAGAAATTTCATTAGCATTTAAGAGGCATGGATACATGCGACCCGCCATAGTTGTTCTCCATTACCCCTCACTCAAGGAAGCAAGAGAGACTGACTGAAACTCGATGCCTCATTTGCATACTTAAGTGGCAGTGGCTCCTGATTGGTAATGGGCTGTCAGCTTCTCATTTATGCATCATAAACAAAATCTGTGTGCTTTCCATAATGCGCTAGCGACGATTGGCGAGCAGATTGACAGAAGGTAGGCTTTCGGGCAATATTAACTAAATAAATATATATATAAAAAAACTAAACTAAATAAGCTTTTAGCTCTGAGGTAAACATTTAAATTTAAAAGCCGTTAAAACATAAAAATAGAAGTCTTTCATCCTTAAGGTAGAGAAATCTTGATTATCAGAAATTAAATCTACACAGGTTAGTGGAGTACTGTGTGTAATATTAATAAGATAACTGGACATTTTTTTAATAAATAGCTACCACACTGATTCTGAACCAGAGAATACTAAACGAGATAATAGTTACTATGCATATAATTATTTAAGGAAAATATTATCGATTGAGAAATGGACTGATTTCTGAGTTTAAAATGGCAAAAGTTTATGTGACATTTCATTTAATAAATCTTTTTGTGTTTGCGAAGAATAGTTTTCTGTTTAATTCTTTCTCATTTCGGTTACCTGTGGCCTCAGCATGTGTTTTCTGCTTTGTGTGAAGGTATCTGACTCCACTAGATGGCTCCAAAATGAGCAAGCCTTATATCTATGAAGAGCTATATTCCACACTCTAGTCAGATAAATATACCACAAGCATGCTGATTCTTACTTACAATATTACATTTGGGATTTCTGCAGCTTACATTATTTCCCTCACTCAGAAAATATGCATTGAATTGCAGCTTAGAAATTTTTCAACAATTTCACAAACTCCTCACCCTCCCAATTTCCCTACTCCTGCCCTCACCTGAAACCCAACAAAGAATAGTAGACAGGTTTCCCCTGCGATCTCCATAGCAACCTGGAAAGATGGGGTCATACATTGTCATTTTACCAATCTGTTGCTTTGGCAGGCTCTGTTTCAGTTTGTGGATCTTTTTATTCATCAAATAATCCTGAATTTTTTTTTTATCACAGTTTCAAAAAAAAAAAAAAATATATATATATTAAGCAGCACAACTGTTAACTATGATAAGAATAAGAAATGTTTATTGAGCATCAAATCAGCATTTTAGAATTAATTCTGAAGTATCATGTGACATTGAAGACTGCAGTGAAGGCTGCTGAAAATTCGGCTTTGCCATCACAGGAATAAATTACATTTTAGCATGGGCTAAAATAAAAACAAATTTTTAATACAATTTTTGAAATATATATATATATATATATATATATATATATTACTGTGACTGTCACACACCTGGACTTATTTTGTGTGTTTTTTCCCCTGTGACCCAGTTTCTGTCTTCCGTGTGTGGTTTTGATTAGTTCCCAGGTGTGTCTAGTCATTTCCCCATGTGTTCCATGTCCCTGTTAATTTAGTCATGCCATCCACCTGTGTTTCCCCAATTATCCCTTCTACTTAAGCCTTGTCCTTTCAGTTCTGTTTTGTCGGGTCTACTAGTCTACTTGTCTACCTGTCCACTTGTTATCTGTTACTTGCCACTTGCCACCTGTTATTTACTACTTACCTTGTTTATGTTTGATTTAATAAATCCTTGTTTCGTTTATCCCTCGGCTTCGTGTTCCTTCCAGCAGCGTAAGGCGTGACAGAAGACCCGACCTGAAAAAGTTAAAAACTGCGTGTTTTTCCTCCGTTTTGTTTTCCGTTTTTTTTCACAGTCTTTTTTCTTTGCGTAGTGTCATGGATCCCCTCTATCGCCCCGAATACCTCCTCCTCCTGCTGGAGCAGGAGGGACTGTCTCTCGAGGACCATACCAGACGGTTTCTCTGGCTAGCTAATGCCACCAGCTACCCGGACCACGCGCTTCGGGTTGTCGCCCGAAGATGGTCCTCGGGAGGATTTCGCCGCATTTATAGAGTGGAATCTGGTGAGAAATGGGTCACCTCTCACGGTCGGCCCAATGGAGGATCTCGCCAGGTCCACTCTGGACCCAGAGCCCAGCCTACAATCTCCCCACGGTACGAGGCATAAGCCCGAGCCCACCGATGACGGAGAGCCAGAGAGCAACCCGTCAGACCAGGTGCGAGAGCCGGCGACACTGCCCACCACGAGGGAGCATAATGTGGAGCGCCAAATGGGTCAAAATGTGGGGGTTTCCTATTCACCTATGTCAGTTTCTCAGTTAAGCCCAGGACGGACTCCTGATCTTCCGTTAAGCCCAGGACGGGCTCCTGATCTTCCGTTAAGCCCAGGAAGGGCTCCTGATCTTCCGTTAAGCCCAGGAAGGGCTCCTGATCTTCCGTTAAGCCCAGGACGGGCTCCTGATCCTCCTGTAAGCCCAGGATGGGCTCCTGATCCTCTGTTTAGCCCAAGACGGGCTCCTGATTCCCCGGTAAGCCCAGGACGGGCTCCTGATCCTCTGTTAAGCCCAGGATGGGCTCCTGATTCCCCGTTAAGCCCAGGACGGGCTCCTGTTCCCCCGTTAAGCCCAGGACGGGCTCCTGATCCTCCTTTAAGCCCAGGACGGGCTCCTGTTCCCCCGTTAAGCCCAGGACGGGCTCCTGTTCCCCCGTTAAGCCCAGGACGGGCTCCTGTTCCCCCGTTAAGCCCAGGACGGGCTCCTGTTCCCCCGTTAAGCCCAGGACGGGCTCCTGTTCCCCCGTTAAGCCCAGGACGGGCTCCTGATCCTCCTGTAAGCCCAGGACGGGCTCCTGATCCTCCTGTAAGCCCAGGACGGGCTCCTGATCCTCCTGTAAGCCCAGGACGGGCTCCTGATCCTCCTGTAAGCCCAGGACGGGCTCCTGATCCTCCGGTAAGCCCAGGACGGGCTCCTGATCCTCCGGTAAGCCCAGGACGGGCTCCTGATCCTCCTGTAAGCCCAGGACGGGCTCCTGATCCTCCTGTAAGCCCAGGACGGGCTCCTGATCCTCCTGTAAGCCCAGGACGGGCTCCTGAACCCCCGTTAAGCCCAGGACGGGCTCCTGAACCCCCGTTAAGCCCAGGACGGGCTCCTGAACCCCCGTTAAGCCCAGGACGGGCTCCTGATCCTCCGTTAAGCCCAGGATGGGCTCCTGATCCTCCGTTAAGCCCAGGAAGGGCTCCAGCCCCAGAGCTTACTCCAATGCCTGCTCCTCCAAAATTCCCACCCACTCCTGCCTCCTCCTCCGCTGTCGTCTGGCTGCCCCTCTGCTCGCCCTCAGCCTACCATCATTGTGGTGCGAGCTCAGCGGGACCGCCATCCTACAGCGACGCCTTGGTCGGCGTCTCCCTCACCTCCGCCTCCAGCCTCTGAGGCCTGGACTCCGCCTCGGCCCGTTGACCCGTCGGCTCCACCATGGCTCCTAGCTCCTTCCTCTCCGCCGTGGCCCGGCAGTCCGCAGGCTCTGCCTGGCTCCCTCGTCCCTCCGGCTCCGCCTTGGTCTGGCGTCGTCCTTCCTATGCCTCGGGACTCCACTCCTCCGGCTTCGCCTCATCCCTCCGTCCCTCCGGCTCCGTCAGGCTCCTTCATCCCCTCGGCTACACCTCTGTCCTCGGTCACTCTGGCCTCACCGCGGCCTTCCGGATCCACATCGCCGCGTCAGTCACCAGAGCCATCTGTTCCGCCTAGGACCTCCGGCTCCTCCCCGTCACCCTGGCTCTTCGGCTCTCCGTCTCCGCCTCGGGCTCCTCCTCCACTTGCTCCGTTGCCGTGGGTCGAGTCCCTGGAGTCCGTGACCATTCCTCCTCCATGGCTCCTTCCACCGTCGGCCCCACCTTGGGCCGTTATGGCTGTGGCCTGGGTCCTGCTGGGTACCTCCTGCTTCACATCCTTCCTGGCTCCTCCCTCCGTCATCTCCTCCCTGGCTCCTTCCTCTGTAGTCCCTGTCTGCTGGCCCCCTCCTGGGAGGCTGTCCTCCACCGGAACCTCCTCCCAAGTTCCCACCCACGCCTCCCTTTGTTGTTTCTACGGTGCGAGGACGCACCTACCGGGAGGGGGGAGTACTGTCACACACCTGGACTTATTTTGTGTGTTTTTTTTCCCCTGTGACCCAGTTTCTGTCTTCCGTGTGTGGTTTTGATTAGTTCCCAGGTGTGTCTAGTCATTTCCCCATGTGTTCCATGTCCCTGTTAATTTAGTCATGCCATCCACCTGTGTTTCCCCAATTATCCCTTCTACTTAAGCCTTGTCCTTTTCAGTTCTGTTTTGTCGGGTCTACTTGTCTACCTGTCCACTTGTTATCTGTTACTTGCCACTTGCCACCTGTTATTTACTACTTACCTTGTTTATGTTTGATTTAATAAATCCTTGTTTCGTTTATCCCTCGGCTTCGTGTTCCTTCCAGCAGCGTAAGCCGTGACCGTGACCAATATTACTAATTTCTACTGTATTTTTGGTCAAATAAATGCAGCCTGGGTGGACCCAGAATAAACTTCATTCAAAAACATTTAAAAAATCTCACAGACACCAAACTATTGAATGGTTGTGTACTGTATATGACCTTTCATGATGTGTCCACACTTACTTACTGCATCTTCTATGTGAACACTGTTGTTTCTTCTGCTTTTCACAAATGAATAAAAATGTCCATCAGCATTGTTTTCTCAGTGCCTCTTGTTTATAAAACAATAAAACAGAATAGGTATTAATTTGCCTCTCCAATGTAAGGTCCAGTCCAATCCCTCCAAAGTCGATGCATGTTTAAAATGACTGATTATTTTGTTCCCATAGCTAAAAAATGATCTCAAGCTTACCAACATTACCATAGATATAGGAACCGTGAGGAGAATGTGGCTTTGAGGACTCCTGTAAAACAAGAACAAATATACCATCTTCTTCAAAGCTGTAAAAAGCTTGTTTGGTTAACTCTGCAGATTCTAGCCTACATAGCTCATATCATAAAACAAATGTATAAAAATGCACAAATCTAAAGATCATAAAAACACCTGAAGGTTTTTATTTTGTCACCCACTAAGAAATACAATTATTTTTCAGGAAATTTAAAAGCATTAAGAGTCCCATTGACTTAACATTTCCAAACAATGTCAGCATTGCATTCAGCTTTAAGAGTACAAGGGGTTTGATGAGCTAGTCCAAAACTGTCTGTGGCTGCAAACAGTTGATTATTAAGGAAAGACAGAGAACCGTATTCTGATTTTTTCCTGGTTGGGTGAATGCTGTTTGAGCAGTGAAGCGCAGCGTTCTTGGATGACAGCGTGTGACTTCTCACTGACTTCCAGAACTCTCTGTAGCTCGTTATTGTGGATGGTGGCAGTGGTCCAGTCACAGTAGAGTGGACAAACACAGTGAAGACACTGAGCGAGAGCGGACACAGGCCCTCTCAGGGACGGGTCCACAAGGTGGAGTCATGCTCTACACTTTCACAGGGGAAAAGTTCAAATCCCAACACTCTTAGTTAGAAAGTCTGTTTTCCACTCACTTTAACAAATGAACTGTTGTTTACTCTGGTAATGCTTTAGATATACAATGACTTTGGGATTTTAATACATTTTTTAGGAAGGAATATCTTTGGTTAATATATTAACCAAATATATTTGGTTAATAACGATTAACTTTTAAATAAAAAGAATGCATTTATTCATCCCTTGCACTGTTCAATTCACCCTATGCACAAAACATTTAGCTTTTTTTGTCCTAAATAATCACCACAAGAGCACATTGCTGTACATGTTTATGTTTATTTCCCCTTATTAAAAATGGAGCTGGGAATCTCTTTCCCAGACAATAGCGACCTCTCATTACTGAGACGAGGGGTAGGTGGGGTGTCCTGACTCAGTAGGGGGCTATGCTGTGATCCAACAAGTGCTTGGTCTGGTCTTTCCTCCAACTCTCCACCCCCACAAACACAGACAGTCTGCTTTGACCTACAAATAACAATCCCACAGCAAATAGTGAATAGTGAAGTGACATTCAGCCAAGTATGGTGACCCATACTCAGAATTTGTGCTCTGCATTTAACCCATCCGAAATGCACACACACAGAGCAGTGAACACACACACACACACACACTGTGAGCACACACCCGGAGCAGTGGGCAGCCATTTATGCTGCGGCGCCCGGGGAGCAGTTGGGGGTTCGATGCCTTGCTCAAGGGCACCTAAGTCGTGGTATTGAAGGTGGAGAGAGAACTGTACATGCACTCCCCCCACCCACAATTCCTGCCGGCCCGGGACTCGAACTCACAACCTTTCGATTGGGAGTCCGACTCTCTAACCACTAGGCCACGACTTCCCCAGAAAAGGCAATGGCACAGTGCAAGCGCTGGGGTCTGACTGAAGGTTGGACTGCTAAGCATTTTCTTCATTGTAAAAATTCACAGAATACATTGCTCAGTTACGCACATACTATACGAACCACACCTCCTGTGTGTCATTAACATCTCTGTCTTCTTTTTCATTTGATTTTACTTTATTCTCCAGTTCTGAGGTGGGTTGACTCTGTAAACAGACCTAAAGTTTGAGAGAGAATTATTGGGAATGTTGTTATAGTCTGTCATCACTCATAACTCTGTTTAACTGTCCTAACTGAAGAAGTGCAGCTCTCTGTTGAACGTCCTCTCGCAGTGAAGTGTTAGTTTACTTAAATATGCTGATGACATGGCCTTGGTAGAACTTCTCACAGAAAATAATGCAGCACATGAGGAAGCTTATTTTAGCCAAGTCACTTTATTGCAGGATTGGTGTCAGACTGTTAAATTGGAAATTAACGTGACTAAAACAAAAGAACTTAGAAGACAAATGAAACCAAGAGGGGCCAGTAACATCAACCCTGTTGTACTTAAAAGCCGGCCTGTGGAAGTAGTTGAAAATTTTAAGTACTTGGGTACAATCATTGATCGTACTTTAAGTTTTAATGTCAACTCAGAGAGTATTTTTAAGAGAGCTAATCAGCGATTGTTTTTAATTAGAAAACTGAGGAGTTTCAGGGTCTGTCAGCATATTCTTGAGATGGCATATAGGGGCCTTGTAGAAAGTATTTTACAGTTTAATATAACAGCTTGTTATGGTAACCTGAATGTGAAAGATAAAAACAAGTTTTCTAAAATTGTTAATACTTTAGGGAAGGTGATTGGCAAGTCACAAAGGCAGCTTGGGGATGTATTTGATAAGGCGGTACTCAGGAAGGCCCGACAGATGTCAACAGACACCCTACACCCCCTAAACTCAGAGTTTGAATTGCTTCCATCTGTCCGTAGATTTAGGGTCCCAAGGGCGAGCCGGAACATCTATAAGAGATCTTTTATTCCCCATGCCATACAGGAACTTATTCTAAACTGAAATTGTTTTAAAAATGTGTTTATTGTAGATCGAAACCTATCTTATTTTAATCAGCTGCGCTGCTTTCCATTTTCTGTTGTTGTATGTTGATGGTGGTAGTATTGTACTCTTAACTGTGTGTATTTTGATGTAAGTTTAAATGTGGTGTCATTGATGTATTTCTGTTGGAGAAGTCGAAGACAAATTTCCACTAAGGTGGACAATAAAGTCTAATGAATGAATGAATGAACCAGAGCGGACAAGTCTGTCAAAGTGGCTGATGAGTCCGAACAGCCCAAGGTGCTGATGTAGTATGTCCTGCAAAAAATAAACATTTATTAGACATCTATTTAGTAAAGTATTTTTACAGTGCTTACATCACATAATACTTGATAATAATACATTACTAATTCACATTAAGACTTTGTGAATATGTTTTATTTATTGAATGCAGAACAACAGAACTAAAAAACGAACAAAGGTATATGGCAAGAGAATAATGTTAGCATGAGTAAAAGATGACCATTTAAATTTTGGGGTGAACTATACATTTTAGGCAAAACATACAAGTGGCCATATCTTGAAATAAAATATGGTCAAAATATGGATGATAATGAAATAGTAATGAATGCATAATCAAAAAAGCCATACTGACCAACACCTTCAAATTAAAAAAAAGATTGTTCAAAAGGAGATATTTAAACTTAAAAGATTTAAATTTGTGGAAAGATTCAAGAAATATGCTCTTATATGTAAAATAATACAGCACAATAAAAAGTTTGACAGACTGGTTATTCGTTTTTTAAATAAATATAATAATAAACTCTCTGTCTCTCTTTCTCTCTGACAGCTTTATATCCCTTTATGTAGATCAGATACTCTGCTTCTGCATGGTGCTCTTTCAGGTTTATGTGAGTTACATTATATGAGAAATCTATAATGTAGCAAACACGTTATTACATAAGAAATGTGTCTTTATAAATATAAACTGAGGCAAAACCTAAATCATATCTCATTCATGAATAAATGCAAGATATTATACTGCAGGCTGTTATAAATCGTAATTGAGAATTTATAGCATATTTTTAACATTACAGATTAACATAAAAACTGCACTGTTGTTGCTTTGACTGCACTTAGAATGCTGTCACGTGAACCTGAATGAATGACAAATATTCAGTTCAATTCAAGTTTATTTGTATAGCGCTTTTCATTGCAACGCAGCTTTGCAGAAAATTTAGGTTTCTATATATTATATTTTGTATCACTGTACAAAAGTTGAACATGACAGATTTTCTCCAAAAACTGCATTGTACTTGCTTTGCTAACATTTATCCAGTCACCGAGTATTTTGGCACGTGACCGTATAAACGCTAAGCATTACTCTTGGACGGTTATAAATAGTCATGTAACATAACATTTTTGACTTCAAAAATGTAGCCTGCCCTACACCAATAAGTACAATCTACTTGCTATGACAGCTTCCATCCAATCAAAGTACAGGGATAGTACCACGTGACCGTGTCGGTATGTCACATGTCAGCTGTTCCTCAGCTGATCGGAAGTGTAATCGCTTGTTTGCTAAGACCTAACAGAAAGCCATGGCTGAGGCCATAGCAGATACGAGAAGGCTGTATACTAAACCACAAAACCTGAACGATGCGTATGGGCCACCGAGTAACTTTCTAGAGATTGATGTTGCCAGCCCCGAGACGGTTGGCGTCGGTCGGAACAGGTTCACGACATATGAGATCAGACTGAAGGTGAGCAGCCAATGCTGGCCTGATCTCCTGATCTCTGCCACACTGATCTGATCTGATCTGATCAGATCAGACTGATGCTTGAATATTATCTTAATGCGATTATAAGGAGTGATCTATATTGTGATAGACCATAGTGTAGTATGGCTCGCGTTAGTTAATAATTCCATGACTTCTGTTGACTTGCGCGTCCAGGTATAACTTTATAAAACTTGATGGCTTGCTAAATATTTCCATGACAGTGTAATTGTTCAGCTTGGTTTTGATTTTGATTTAACAAAGCATTGAGGACATCTTCGTGTTTATCAAACCCATATAACTTTCTTTCTTGACTGGAAAACAAAAGGAGATGTGAACAGTTCACTTTTATTGAATGGAATCAGGTTCATTGAAAGGTGGCTGAAACTGGCAGTTGTTAACATTCTACTTAACATCTCCTTTCTTTTGAGTTCACTAATAGGAATGAATACATGTTTGGATCAAAATGAGGGTGAAGACAGATTATTCAGGTTTTGGTGAACTATCCGTTTAATTTTTCCACTTGACACTGACCTAAATATTTTCTTATGCCTGAACATAACAACTATAAACAACTATGTTGTGTAGTCGAGTACCGTACGTAGTTAAGTTGGCATGAAAGACTTTTAAGACAAGTTTCAAGGAATTTCCAGTAAGATCTCAAGTATATAGTCTTTGTATAAGTCCAAGATAATGGTGCTTATAACAATAATGATAAACCTGGTTAACGCTGAAGTACTGTGCACATGTTCTTTATCAAGTGAGACCTTTCAGTTTGCTAGTTAAAATGCTTTATTTATTTACAATTTTTTTTGTTCTCACATATGCCTTATTCAATCAGGAATTGGTTTTATGCCTGTTTCTTTAAGTTGTCTTATGATCAAATTCTTCTGAAGCCACTGTGTAGATTATGGCATATATTTTCCACACTTACACAAACCATTCCTAAGACCAGAGTCAGCTTGCCCATATGTGTGCTGATAAAATGCATACCCTTTGGTTTGTTGGCCAAATTATTCTGAATGCTAGAGGAAGTTTAGAACAGTGAGACAAAGACACATGTGGCTTCCGTCTGCTTTGTGTATGTGTGTGTCTGTGCATGCACGGTTATGCATTGAATCAACCTCCTAAATTCCCAGACTGTTATGGTAAAAAGGTGAAGTTATGGTACATGTAATTTGAATTCTAGGTATCCAGAGACAGCTAAAATTGCAAATGTTCATCCAAAAGCAAATGATGCCCAGACAGAGCAATGATACAATTTGGGGCAGTTGCTGATATTAATATGCCTAAAAAGTAAGATGAATTCTGATAGCATATAATGTGAATCAATAAGATCTTTGTAAACATTGTACAATGCTACTTACAAGCTTCTAGCATTATATTTAGTGTTTCAACACTATACTTTGCTTTCTGTTTTGCATTACTTCAGATTGCTTGTGCTTTCTGTTTTAAATTACTTCAAATGCATGAGAAAATCATTTACATCAAAATCATCAAGCAGGCCAAATCAGAAAGCAAGCTGACTCATGTCATCATTTTGTTTCCAGGGGCATTCAGTATCTGCCCCTGAAAAGCAGTGGGTCAGTTGGTGCAAGTAGTGTAATTCCTTTCAGGGTTTTCCCTGTATAGAGATGAAATGAAAAGAAAACAGAACATAAAAAGATTAGAAAGCTAAGAAAGGGTTTTTTAAAGGGAAAAGTGTTATGTATTTTTTATTTATATTTATTTATTTAGCTAAATATAAAAGGCTACAAAAAACTTATCTCAACAACATTATATGACACAAATGCAAAAAAGTTATTGCAAACACTCAATGGTGGTTTGAAGGGAGATTTGTCTGAAATCGTTGTATTAATCTTATAAATAGTCTTATGTAACTTGATGCTAATGTTAGCTCAGATACACCTGTTACCCTTCTGTGCTTAAATTTCATGATGTATTCTATCAAATAATTTACTTGATGTTGTAAGAAAATGTTTTGTTTTCTAGAAATCCAATTTTTAATAAGTGGATAAATGTATATTGGATCAAAGCGGTGTGTACCAGGAGACTCTTAAGGACCAGGAGTGGATCAAGGTTTTCAATTTAATGCAATGTTTAACGACCTGATGTTATGTTTACCTACACTGTATAAGGGCCCCTTTTAGCTGTTATGTTGTATTTAATATAATGTTCAACAGGTTTGGTTTGTGTTGCGTGTAAGAAGTGTTTGCTTCTGCCAGTTAAAGGGTGGGTACAATGTGTGCATGATGTCAATGTCAATGTCACCTTTATTTATATAGCGCTTTAAACAAAATACATTGCGTCAAAGCAACTGAACAACATTCATTAGGAAAACAGTGTCAATAATGCAAAAATGATAGTTAAAGGCAGTTCATCATTGGATTCAGTTATGTCATCTCTGTTCAGTTAAATAGTGTCTGTGCATTTATTTGCAATCAAGTCAACGATATCGCTGTAGATGAAGTGTCCCCAACTAAGCAAGCCAGAGGCGACAGCGGCAAGGAACCGAAACTCCATCGGTGACAGAATGGAGAAAAAAACCTTGGGAGAAACCAGGCTCAGTTGGGGGGCCAGTTCTCCTCTGACCAGACGAAACCAGTAGTTCAATTCCAGGCTGCAGCAAAGTCAGATTGTGCAGAAGAATCATCTGTTTCCTGTGGTCTTGTCCTGGTGCTCCTCTGAGACAAGGTCTTTACAGGGGATCTGTATCTGGGGCTCTAGTTGTCCTGGTCTCCGCTGTCTTTCAGGGATGTAGAGGTCCTTTCTAGGTGCTGATCCAGCATCTGGTCTGGATACGTACTGGATCCGGGTGACTGCAGTGACCCTCTGATCTGGACACAGACTGGATCTGGTGGCCACGGTGACCTCGGAACAAGAGAGAAACAGACAAATATTAGCGTAGATGCCATTCTTCTAATGATTTAGCAAGTACATAGGTTGTTATGGGAAGTGTTTCCGGTTCCGGTTTACCTAATTAATGCAGCCTAAAAATCCTTTAACGGATTTGGATAATAAAAGCATATTAGTATGTTATGTGTATGCCAGGTTAAAGAGATGGGTCTTTAATCTAGATTTAAACTGCAAGAGTGTGTCTGCCTCCCGAACAATGTTAGGTAGGTTATTCCAGAGTTTGGGCGCCAAATAGGAAAAGGATCTGCCGCCTGCAGTTGATTTTGATATTCTAGGTATTATCAAATTGCCTGAGTTTTGAGAACATAGCGGACGTAGAGGATTATAATGTAAAAGGAGCTCATTCAAATACTGAGGTGCTAAACCATTCAGGACTTTATAAGTAATAAGCAATATTTTAAAATCTATGCGATGCTTGATAGGGAGCCAGTGCAGTGTTGACAGGACCGGGCTAATATGGTCATACTTCCTGGTTCTAGTAAGAACTCTTGCTGCTGCATTTTGGACTAGCTGTAGTTTGTTTACTAAGCGTGCAGAACAACCACCCAATAAAGCATTACAATAATCTAACCTTGAGGTCATAAATGCATGGATTAACATTTCTGCATTTGACATTGAGAGCATAGGCCGTAATTTAGATATATTTTTGAGATGGAAAAATGCAGTTTTACAAATGCTAGAAACGTGGCTTTCTAAGGAAAGATTGCGATCAAGTAGCACACCTAGGTTCCTAACTGATGACGAAGAATTGACAGAGCAACCATCAAGTCTTAGACAGTGTTCTAGGTTATTACAAGCAGAGTTTTTAGGTCCTATAATTAACACCTCTGTTTTTTCAGAATTTAGCAGTAAGAAATTACTCGTCATCCAGTTTTTTATATCGAATATGCAATCCATTAGTTTTTCAAATTGGTGTGTTTCACCGGGCTGCAAAGAAATATAGAGCTGAGTATCATCAGCATAACAGTGAAAGCTAATACCATTTTTTCCTGATGATATCTCCCAAGGGTAACATATAAAGCGTGAAGAGTAGCGGCCCTAGTACTGAGCCTTGAGGTACTCCATACTGCACTTGTGATCGATAGGATACATCTTCATTCACTGCTACGAACTGATGTCATATAAGTACGATTTAAACCATGCTAATGCACTTCCACTGATGCCAACAAAGTATTCAAGTCTATGCAAAAGAATGTTGATGTTGCATGATCAGGATGGTACCACCTCCACCTGATTTTGAGCCAGGAAACCCCTGTCTTCCTTATAGTTTTTAGAAGATTCCTAGAACTAAGCATAAAATTTAACAGCTCTCAGTTGTCCTCAGTATTTTTGGGACTCATATTGGTCCAGACATACTGTTGTTTTCTAAGAGGGCGTTTATGTATCAGGTGCCGGTTAACTGTCTGTACTTCCACTGGTAGTCACACAATGCATTACTGCTTATTTTCATGAAGTTAAACTCAAGTTTGAACTGTATTGCTAATGGTCGAAGTTGCTCAAATTGCAGAAATCACCAGAAATAACTTTGTTGCTGTGTGTGAAATGTCTCTTTAGCAAGGATACATTTGACTTAGGTGTGGGTGTGTAGCGAAGTTAGAAGTCATCCTAGTGGTTAAAGATTAAGGTTGGAAAACAAAAGATTGCTCTGACTATTGTAGGGCTGCAACTAACGATTATTTTGATAATCGATTAATCTGTCGATTATTTTTACGATTAATCGATTAATCGGTTTATGTACATATATTTTAGTTTTTTCAATTTTTTCCCCAAGTAAATTATTAATAAATGTTATTTATTCTTCAGCATACATTTTTAAGAGATTTTAACCATTTTGCACTGTCATATCCTCATCAAAAATAGAGTTGTTTTATTGTGTTAGTAATCCTTTGTCGAGCTCTTCTGCAATCAGAACACTGACCCATACTCTAGCAAATTTCACAAGTAGATTTCAAATAATGTTTTCACCATGGCAGTCCTTAGAGCTCCTAAAGTAGTTTAACATCCCGAACAAAGCTTATTAAGGAATCTTTCAGAACATATTTTCACGAAGAATAAGGATAAAACAGAATAAAATTGCAGTGCATTGTATTTTATTATTTACTGGGAAACAGCTTTATAGCTTTTGCTGTGAAATTGTAAACAATCCTTCGAAAAAAAGTGCCAATGGCATGAAACCTGAATGGAACTCACAATTTAAAGTAAAATCCATCAGAAGGTTGTCCAGAAAAAAAATTGGACACACAAAAAACCTGCTGTGTGAAAAAAAGCAGTGAATACTTAGGAAAAAAAAGTACATTTCAAATATCTTTAAACATTTACCTCTCTCATTCAGTCATAATTAGGCTGCACGACTGAATTTTGAACTGGTAAACGACAAACTGATCACAGAACAGGTTTGTAAAGCTTAAAATGTTAACTGTTAAAAAGCAATGTTATCAGCTTTTACGACTAAACATTTGCAAACAACATTGTACTGGAGAATCTGCACAAATGAAAGTCTTAGGGGCCGTTCTCAAATCGCGCCTAAAAACGCATGGAAAACGCTAGGCGCACCGCTTTCTCCTTCTTTCCAAAGCGCTCGGGCAGAAGCGCCCCTGAGGCGTCTGCCTTTGCTAAGCAACCATGACGTGCTCTCTCCTTGAAGACGCGGAAATTTCAGCAAAGGATAAATGGATTTGCAGCTCAAAAAATCGCTTGCAGTAGCTCTGCTACTAAATTTATTTCAAAATGGAAATCCATATACAACTATGATCAGCTGTTCCTTTCATCTTGACTGAGCTTTTAACGTTGTTACGGGAAAGGATGAAGCTGATTGGCATTCTGAAAAGTTGAAATGTTTTTAACTCGATGCGGTGCGGTGTTGGAAATAACGAACTTGAGCGCGCAAAAGTCGCGATATGTGAACGTCCCCTTAAACAGTTCAGTAGTGCAGAGTTTACAGGTTACTCTTCTTTTTTTAAAGGCTCAAAGTAAAGTACTCCCACATCACGCTTGAATGCTGCAGAGACGCTGTTCGGGAAGCACGTGACATAAAACGAGGCCAGCTATTGGCTATTCGCTACTTCTCCTGCTGTACTGGCTGAGTAAAACCTCCGGTGGCTCATTACTGCCACACTTTGGTCACCGCAGATTTGAAATATGCACGAAATGAGCCGCTTACGGCAAATAAAAGTTATTTAGCAACGAATCGATGACTAAATTAGTTGACAACTATTTTAATAATCGATTTTAATCGATTAAATCGATTCGTTGTTTCAGCTCTAGACTATTGTGCACTCGCTGTCCCTGCAGCTTAACATTGCAACATTACCTGAAAGTAGTGGAAACAAATTTTCGCATTTCTCAATTGTTTGTTGGTCTACAATTGTGTTCTATTATCTGTTCTACTTTATTTATTTCTTGACATTTGTAACAATACTCAAAGGCTTTATACTTTCAGAAGTTATGATGAAAGATGTAATATTCATCGGACTCAGGTGTTGTTGTTGAAACTCTTCCCATCTACTGGTAACTAATTTTTTTTCTTCCCTTAATAGCCTAAATTCTCCTTTGAAATGTGATACTTTTAAATTTAAGGTGCTCGTCGAAAGGAGGCGGGGGCGAAGATAAGACATTGTCAGAACCCCTTGCAGTCCTAAGCAGTGATTTAACACAACTGATGAGTTGTGACAAGTGCTGTTGTGTCTGCTAATAGGCCACTGTCTTCCCTGCTTTCCTATAGTATTTTTAGCTTTCTCCTACCTACAGAGTGAGCCACCGCCTGCCATTAGCCCAAATCTAAAGCTACTGTACTTGATTAGCATATAATAATTAGCATATGCGTGTAATCAGTATTATTGTGTGTCTCTGAGTCGACGGAGACCCTGCTTTGCATAAGGGAACACCCCACACATCCCTCTCACGCTATCGCTCTCTCGCTCTAGCCCTCAAGACCGCGAGAAAGAGAGGAGCTGTCAACTTTTGATTTGCTACTGAAGTAGCCCAATCGCAACAATGAGAGGAGATAAAGAGATTCTGTTTGTATTTGTCATAGTAACACTGCCTGTGTTGATTACATGCTTTTGCGTGCCAAGGGCACCATATTTCTTTAACGCTCTTTCGCACCATCCATGCACGCTTTCTCTCTTTCGCTCGGTGGCCAACCATTATCCTTTCCATCGTCATATCCCACATCCCATAGATGATCCTGGCATGGTTAGTGAGAGAAAGAAGCCAAGCCATATTTGTGTCTGTGTGTCTTGGAGAGGGAGCGAGAAGCTTCTTAATCCCTTCTTTTAAAGTGGAACGTGTGAATGACTGTGGGGGTGCAGACCTCGTCTTAACCCCCTGCCAAACCCACCCCCCACTGGATTGCACAAACATGCCCATCCCCCGTCACCTGCTTCTCTGGTCTCATCTCAGGGCGGGCATATCTCTTCCTCAGTTCAGATAGTGATGGATTTTTAAAAAAGCTCTGTTGGATTATTTTTTTTTATCTGTAATTTAAATTTAAAGGTAGAATTTATTTACCCTCATGTCATTCCAATCTGAATATCAAACTGGCATAATATAAAAAGTGAATATTTCCAACATAATGAATCAGTAGCATTCATTTGAGCAGTATCCGATTTATGGACACATCTTGTTGTGTGAGTACAATCTTTGTCATCAGACAATCGATTCGGTTCACAAAACCAAAACTGAATGATTTGTTTGTGAACTGACTGACTCAATCAAACCTAAATTTTGTGTGTTCCTATAAGACTGTCATATGACTCAGAAGATATAAAAATGTACCACACAAGTTGCACGTACAACTTTTATGATCCTTTTATTGTTTTGCATCCTCTTTAAAGCCTCGATTCCCATTCTTGTAGTTGGAAAGTGCAACCAGTACAGTTCTTCAGAATCTGTCCTTTTGTGTTAAAGAGAGAAAGTCAATAAGGATTGAAATGACATTAGGGTGAGTAATTTATGACAATTTTAATTTTGGGAAGAATTGTTCAGGAGATTTTAATGCAGTAACACAAAGCAGGTATATAGTTCTGTTCAAAGGATACATTTAGTTGATTAATAAAGACTTTTGTTCATTCATTCATTCATTCATTCATTCATTCAAGGTCTTTTGAACTTTCTGTTCATCAATTCTAAAATAAAGCACTGTTTTCACAAAAATATAAAGCAGCACAGCTGTTTTAACATTAATGATAATACAAAATGGTTCTGATCACCAAATCAGCATGTTAAAATCAAACCAGCAACTTACTCAGGTAATTTAAAATTCAGCTTTCACATCACAGAAATAAATTGTTTTAAAATATATTAAGATAGAAGAGTTATTTTAAATTGTAATAATATTCGACAATAATACTGTTCTATTGCATTTTTGATCAAATAAATGCAGCCTTGGTGAGCAAAAGACACTTCTTTCAAAAACACAAAAAAAATCTTACAGACCCCAAACCTTTGAAAGGTAGTCTAACTTTTCTGTTTCTGCCTGATATTTGAGTTTGTCATACTTCTTTTTGCTTATGAGATAGGAAGCTCAAATAGAGAACAGTTGCTTTGTGTCATAATTTGAAAAAAAAAAAGTCCCTTTAGTACTTTAAACAGCTGAACGTTGACTTCATTGCCTCTAATCTTTCACTTTATGGTTTATGCAAATTTGGAACTGTGATATATTCACTTGTTCCTGGAATATGTCAGTTTTATTGGGTTTGTCACAGGCAGTTTGAGCTCATATTCACATGACAGCACATCATAAGCATGGTCTCTTTGGTAATGACTTTCTGTCGTAGAAGTTCTGTTTGTTGGCTTCATTTCATATAACTTCATATCCGATCCATATTGTGACCGTCTCACCATGGCTTTAATTCTTTGTTTGTGGCCACCTTGTTTACAGTGCTAAAGTTGCGTGACATGAGACCACTGATGTTGTTTACAGACAAGAGAATCCTCAGCCCCCCTTCTGCGTTTTTGTATACAACACTCTCTTTCCCTACCCATCTTTCACTCTCTTTCTCCTCTCTTCACCTCCTCCTCCTTGTCATCCCCCTTTCATTCTCTTTTCCAATTTCCAAAAAGCCCTCTCTCTCATTCGCTCTCCCTTTCTGCAATTACTAAAAATGGCTTGCTTGCTTGCCTGGTTGTCAGTCCCAGTCAAGTGTAATCCAAAGTCTGCAGCATCCTCCCCGACAACTATTTTAATGGTAATGGGCAGCATATTGTATCAAGGCTACCATATCCTACTTGAGATGACAGTATCAAAAGTGGGAGTTGATGCTATGGGAACAAAGACAGGGGGCAGCTTTTTGCTAGAGTGATGGTGTCGGGCGGGTGTGTGTGTGTGTGAGAGAGAGAGAGAGAGAGAGAGCAACTTGTGTGTTAAACACAGAGGGGGATGATGGTGGGGCGTGAGTGCTCTTATTGTCCCTCTGTCCTCTTCTCTTTGGAGCTATGATGCAATGAGATTGTATTGTGCTTCCATTTTTGCTACTTTTATTTTGAAAAAGAGAGAGCAGAGCGGAGAGATGAAATGCTCGCTCTTAAACTTGACTTGATCCGACTCGCTAAAAGCTAATGCATAGCCACTGCAGAGCCCTTCGCAGGGTGAGGTGACCCCTCGGCTGTTTTTTCACTGCCCTCGCTCTCCTCCTAATGAGGATACATCATTGTCCCCAGCACACGCATGCATCTGAAAAAGAGGAGAGAGACCTGGATTCTGCCATCTCCTCATATCGGCATAAGCCATGTGGAAGCTTTTAACAGTGCAGAAGAGTGACTAAAAGAAAGAACGCTTTTAGTGCAGCTTTCACACAATTGGCTATTTTGGGGTGTTGTGCATAAAACGGACTTGGTCTGTATTTCTCTGTCTCTCTCCGACTTTGTCTTACCCAGTCACTCTGTCCCATTCTTTCTGGGTTGTTTTGTTTGTGTTTTTGACACTTTTAAGGTATTTTTTTATCTAATTTGTTTGTACGAGATGAATGTGCTTATAACATTGATCATACTTGTTGAATCTTGAAGCCTTTTCCTCTGGTTAATAGACATAATTCTGACCAGTGAAAGGGCAATTTCCACACATGCTACTTTTTATTATCTAATTTTAGTCCATTTTGCAATCCAAACTGAGCCAAGAAGAATATGTCATGACAATATAGTCCTCTTTATTTATTTTTTTCATTTATTTTAAACCGCCTTATTGACTTACAGCCTTGTTTATTATTATCAATGTCGAAAACGGCTTATTATATTTTTGTGGAAACAAAATCTTCTTTCAGGATTATTTGATGAATTCAAAGTTAAAAAGAACAGCATTTGAAATAGAAACACTAAAAATAAGTTGCTACCTTAAATTAAGTCAGTAAGTCATTATCAACTTAAATTTTATTAAAATGACTTAACATCAAGTAAAATCTCTTTTATAACTTCATAAAGTTGAAACTGGTTCAACTGTTTTGATTAAGTTGAAGTAATGGAAAACATGTTGACATGTATCATTTTTTACTCTGAATCTTTTGTAACATTTTAAATGTCTTTACTGTCACTTTTGATCAATTTAATGCATCCATGCTGATCTTTTAAAAACATTTAATTTCTTAAAAAAAGAACTTATTGGCTTAAAATGTATCACTGTGTCTTTGGTCATCGCATTATGTGTGTAAAATGTATTGTTGTTATCCAGCCACAAAGGGTTTTTCCTATTAACTCTGAATGTGAAAATGCTATGCGATGTTACAAACATCTAGATCAGAACATATTTAAATGTTTAAAGGATTAGTTCACTTCTCAAATACAGTTTCCTGATAATTTACTCACCTCCGTGTCATCCAAGATTTTCATGTCTTTTTTGTCTTTTGTCACAAAGAAATTAAGGTTTTTGAGGTTTTTTCTCCATATAATGGACTTCAATGGTGGTCATTGGGTTAAAGGTCCAAATTGCAGCTTTAATTGGCTTTACATGATCCCAACCGAGGAATAGGGGTCTTATCTAGTGAAATAATTCATTTTCTTAAAAAAAAAAAAAAAAAAAAAACCTTAAAAAATGTATATCCTTTTTAACCAAAAATGCACCTCTATAATACATTTATGTGTAGCAGGACATTGAGGTTTCACTGTGTCTGGGCTACTTCTGATTGGTTAGTGTTAGGGGTTAATTTTTGTTAAAGCATTCACCTTTCACCACACCACATTTTGCCACGCCCATTTCTCTGTCCCAAGTCGCACCCTAAACCCTCGCGTTCTTCCTCTGAGTCCACACGTTCGTGACATAATGCCGCTTTGACTGATGATGACTGAGTAAATCACGCCGAGCATAAGGATACCGCTCCCCACAGTGGAGCAGCAGCGTGGTGGGAATCACTCGTCTGTCAGCAACTGTTGTTTGTGGATCAAAAATAAGCAGGTAAAATGCATATTTTCTGAACAATTGCTTCTAGCATTTAGAACTTTGTTTTAAGCGTCATTGTTTAGTCATTAGCCGTCTCATCTCGAAGGTTGCATCCTCTGTAGGTCAAATCTTCTAAAGGATATGTATACGGAGTGTCCTCAAACCAGAATTAAACGAGACGGCCTACACATTTATAGTGTTGTTGCACACTCACGCTAGTTAAATGAAGATTAAAATTTTGAACATAAATTTCATAAAACTAATTGTAGAAATCAATTTATTATAAAATTATTATAAGATTATTGCCTCCGTTCAGTTTCTGTAGCTAACAATATGAAAGAGACCCCTAACTGTACAATTCCAGAGGCAGGGGCATCATGCATTCATGATTTTTGAGGGGGCACATTTGGGGGGGGGGGGGGGGGGGAGTATAAGTCATTCTACGAAAGCACTGTATAACTGATATAGGCTTATTTTTTTTATTATTTTTTTTCCTTTTTATTCAAAACAATTCCAAACATGCTTAATAGATCAGGAAATATCTCGTTTCTCAAATATGTGTAGGTAAACGCGTTTTGCACCTTTATAGATTATTTGATCAATATATGGAAATTTAGTGTAATCTATTAACTACACATAAAAACCTAACTTTTTACTTAAGTGCCATATCATGCCATAAAATATTTTTAATACGACTGAATTTGCATTTAATGTAAATTTTAATAACAATATTGTAAGATACTTATTTTAACACTTTCATTTTACAGAGAGTAAAGAACATTTACATTATCAAAAAACATTTTCATTCAGTCTAGCCAGAGTTCAGGCACTCTCAAAAACTCCCATTAAAATCACTGAAGCACTTTACATTATGAAACGAATATCTTACATTCGTATGCACATCTGCACTTTTTGTTGTTTCTGATGAGAGAATTCGCTAAAATAATTCAGTCAGCGAGCAAGTGAACAAAACACCGCGTTTCAGTGATGACTCTTCTGGACGTCTCTCATTGGCCATTGCATCCATAAGCGCAACAGAATAGTTTCTGATTGGTTATCATGAAGCGTTGTACGAACGCAGATTTGAATTTAGCAGCTGATGCTGTGCACTGAACGATCTAATCACACCGCTGTGATTGTATCAAATATATAAAAAATATTATTCTGCAATTTTTTTTTTTTCGTTTGGAAGCTGCATTTAAAATCCACTTGGCTCAGAAATCTGAGGGGGCACTTGCCCCCTCACTTTGAATGGGCACGACGCCTCTGTCCAGAGGGTTAACCAAATTGAAAATTTTTCGCCTGGCTATAGCAAAGTACTGTTGTTTATGGTGACACAAAGAATTGCGTAACCTTCGAAATGAGACGCAGCAATTATTACACTTGATCTTAAATGTGTGTTTTTAAACTTTGATGTGGACTGTTAATCATTTAAAATTTGATAATGATTTTTAAATTTGAGGTCTTGTTTTAGTTAAAGGTGGTGTAGTTATGTTTGTTGCTTGACACTAGTCAAGTCATGCTCCCTATTTTGTTTGCTGTTGCATTTTGTCGAATAAGCTACTGCACCATGGTAATACTTTTAGAATAGGGTTCACTTATTCACTATTAACTACGGCTTTTCCCCAAAAAAAATTTTTTAGTTAGCTGCTTATTAACAGTTAGTAAGGTAGTTGTTAAGGTTAGGTTTTGTGTAGGATTAGGGATGTAGAATTAGGTCATTAATATGTGCCTAATTAGTACTAATAAATGGCTAATATTCTAGTAATATTCATGCTAATAAGCAACTAGTTAAGAGACCCTAAAATACCAACTGTCCTTTCTTTCATTCATATAATGAGGTGGATGGGGATGAGAACAAAACAAAACTGATTCAATTCAACAAATGTAGTAAGATGGAGGTGGTTACTCTCAAACCAGTACCAACCGAATGCCATCTGTAGCCTTTAACAAAAGTAATATAAGTATAACTTTAAGTAATATGCCTTAATAGGTACATTGATCATTATAATAATAATAATAAAGTTGAATTGCATGCTGGTTTCGTCAGAAATCCTCCAAGAATAGAACACGTGTAAGCCAGTTATGTGAACATATTTGTAATTTGATCACCCTTGCTTCACTTGTGTACATTTGAAGTATTTATGGTACTTATAAGTAATAAAAACTAATTAAATGTTGTTTACATCTTGTTTTTTTATGGCAAACTGTTTTAATTTTATCTTTCAGGTACCAATGCAGAATATGTGCAGAATATGTGAATAAATCTGGAAGGAAATGGCTATGTAAGTTACTTTTCAGACATTACATTATATGAAAAGACCATACAAGTGTCAGATATCTCAGATGTTCAAATGATCAGAAGTTGGTCATTTTGGTTTTTGTACATTTTTAGAATTGGAGGTTTTTGATTTTTAGGGGTAAGTGTATTCCTATACATTAACACAGACCTTCTCTAACCTGTCCTGAAGCCCCACTATTTAACTCCAAGAACAATAAATAATAAATATATTATAAAAAAATAAATATATTAGCATCCACGGAAAAGGAATGATAACATTCTGTTTATTTAAGTGGTTGCTGCAGTTAAATAATCTGCTGCTTTAAGTGCTTGACCTTTTTATGTCAGATTAGTTGTCAATGTTTTTATTGTTCGGTAAAATAAATATCATATAGTCACCATAGCTGTGGTAATTAAAACTTTATAGTGGGCCTTGACTGAATATATTTAAATGAGGTCAACTAAAAAGTAAGATCAAATCAGATAAATTGTTTGTGCATTTAACTTTGAACTTTATTTTTTTTATTTGGATTCCCTAGGAATTTGTTGCCATTGAAGATACATAATCATGCGAATGCCTTAATTATTCAGTGTAATGTGTATTCAGTAGGGGTGTAACGCTACACGTATTCGTACAAAATATTTTTGGGCCTTTCAGTAAAACAAATACATTGTTTTAACCACTGCATGAGTGGAACTTAATTGGAAAAGTAAAGTTTTATATATTGTTACTCATGTTAAAGGTACAGGTTTTAGGACCTGCCACTAGAGGGCGCACCACCAAAACAGTAACAGTCGCGTGGTTTGATGACGCTAAGGAGGAGCGTGGAACGATGGGATTTGTTGTCTTCTACCCAACCGCTGACGGCCATCAGATGGAAAGATAAATCATGGATTTAACGTGAGTTCAACGATTTGCCCTAGTAGATTACATACAAAGTCAATGTAAAGACGCGATCAGACTATGGATCAGACGCATCCTCGCGCGGGTCTAGAGGCGTGATTACCCTGGCATGTATGCCCCATTATACTAATCTTGTTGATCGTTATAATAGCATACGTTTTCTGTAAAGATACGAATCAAAACAACTCACCTGTCGAGTAAAACACGAGCGAGATCGGCATCTCTTTCTATTTGAAGTTTGTTGCGAAGCTACTTCCGCGTTTGTCCACGACACTGTTGTCATGTGGTTTCTACGTCAGTAAAGGCGGTAACAAAGGGTAACTAACGTCATTGACAGGTGACTGCACTGCCCCGTGTCACTGTTTAGAATGGGAATTTTCTCATGATTTACAAGTGATTGAAAACATTAGAGATATTGTTAGTAAACCGCTGGACAAAATATATAACACTAGCCTAGTGGTTTTTGGATATTTTACTTCAAATATCTTACAAATTGTACCTTTAAGAAACAAAGTCTTATACTTTAAAATTACATTATTATTTTTTTAAAGGAAATTCATACAATAAATGTCCTTTTGACACTCTTTGATGTAGCATGACAGATCGCATATAAACGCTCCAGTTCAAATGGCAGTGCGATCCTCCCTTCCTCTTTACTTCTAGTTTTAACATGAAATAAAAATGAATGAACATCTCATGCCTCATGTATTCACTCAGTCAGTGTTTCAACCTTGGAAAGACAGCAATAAAACAACTTGTAAACAAAATGTCATGTAGCATTTTAAAAAATGACGTAGCATTTCATTTACCTCAGGCAAGTCTTCAGTGTCCACAGCTCATAAGTGCACTGTAAATTAAGTCAAGACAAGAGCATTTTGCAAAGTATTAGACTATATACTCATTATATTTTACTTTACCTGTTAGTGATGTCTTAATTATTTAATGTTTAAATAAATCTGTTATGAAACGAGTTATGAGAGGCACTGTGCAAATGAATATATTTTAACAAGAAGTAGATTTTTTATAATTTAGAAGTAAATAAAAAACTACATTATATGCATTTTACATGATTGCATACTTTTTTTTTTTTTTTTTTTAATTGAGCGTTGCTTGTTATATTTAAAAAAAATTAAGAGTTATTACATTTTAGTTTTGGTTCTGTTGTTAACTGTAGCCTTATAGTAGGCCTAATGTAAAAGAGCTCACTAAAGTTAGAGCATACGTCAAAGTAGATTTTTATCCCTAAGAAATTTTGATTATAACTGAGTTTGTTTAAAGAAAGAGCAATTTGTTCAATAAACCACTTTTTAATAAGAAAAAAAACTGTACCAAAACTGTACCGAACCGTGACATCAAAACCAAGGTACGTACCAAACCGTCAGGTTTATGTACCTTTACACCCATATTATTCAGTGATGTGACCAGATAACTTGATCGTCAAAGTCATATGTCTATGTTTAAATTCTGTGTTATATGCTTTACATTTCTATGTGTTCAAGTTGAACCTGAATAGATAATTAAACCAGGAGATGGACTTTTAGGCCCTTGACACATGCTCTGTTGTTGATAAATTGTCATTCTCAAGAATGTTTAAATTGTACATGTAATATATGTGATCAAATGTTTATGGTATGAAATTTACAGTAACTAATACTGTTTTTGGAAATGTGAAATTACTCAGTATGCATCCTGCTGTAATGATGACACATTGTGATATGATATTTAATGTTCATTCTGTAAAAAATGTGATAATGATATATTTCAATGTTAAGTAATAAATGTGATGGAACAGCAATTGTGGCCTTTTTAATATTACTTTTTAATATTTTGATATTAAAATTACAGGAACAAACTGTATTTTAATTGCTGAAAATGTAATGTATCTTTACTAGATGGTTCTTTTCTGTTATTTCACAAATCTTTTTCTGGCACCTCAGCTTCCTGAATATTTCCATTTATTTTTTTACTTCAGAAAATTACCGTCCAGTTTTTCTGTTATTTTAATATATATTTTTTTCTTTCTTTTTTTTTTTACAGTGCAACTGCCAAAAAATCAGTTTAACATTAAAGGAACACTCCACCTTTTTGAAAATAGGCTCATTTTCCAAATCCCCTAGAGTTAAACAGTTGTTTTTACAATTTTTTAATCCATTCAGCCAATCTCAGGGTCTGGATGTAGCACTTTTAGCTTAGCTTAGCGTAGATCATTGAATCTGATTGTACCGTTAGCATCTCGTTTTATAAATGACCAAAGAGTTTCTATATTTTTCCTATTAAAAACTTGACTCCTCTTACAAAAGTTGTGATTTTCTAGGCTGATATGGCTAGGAACTATACTCTCATTCCAAAGTAATCAAGTAACTTTGATTCCGTACCATGGGTGCAACTGGCGTAGTGATATTACGCAGCACCTGAAAATAGTCCCCAGCAACTCTGCTATTGCTGCAACTACACAAACTAGCTAGGGACTATTTTAAGGAGCTGCGTAATATCACTGGAAAATTAGCCTATTTTCAAAAAAAGCAGAGTGTGCCTTTAAAATCACGTCACTCTTGGTTTAGTCACAGTGTTATGCTTAATGACAAGAAAGCTTGGTTTGTAGCAGGTTAGTTGGCATCTAGAGAGAATTTAAAATAAGACATCATTAAATATCCCACCAAGCTTATGGAATTAACATAAAAACCACCCAAGAGAGCATAGCTGGCCATCAGAGAGTCTGTAAGCATTTGATCGTGTAACACTAAGTCTCATTACCTGTGATTTAATCATGTCATATCATTCCCCACTTACCAGTACGCTCACAGGTATTGATGGACCTCTTGAAAAGCCCCATCTTAGCCGCAGTGCAAGGCTGCTGTCTTAATGAATTGGGCTGTTTTCATCTGCTCATTGAGTGTTTGATGTGTAAGGGCTTTTGTCTGTGTGGTTAACTTTGGTTGCCACGGTAATCAGGCCCTTTGTTGGGCTGTTTTGTTTGCTTGTCTCAGGTTTGATTGAGATCATTAGCAGTGAGGGGAGGACAGTCAAACTCTTCAGAGTTTACATCTGCAGCTGTACAGTGTGACATACCCCTCCCTTCTCTTTACACACACACACACACACACACACACACACAAATACAACACTGCTCCCATCACAGCATTTTTGTT
This sequence comes from Carassius carassius, assembly GCF_963082965.1. Lineage (NCBI taxonomy): Eukaryota > Metazoa > Chordata > Actinopteri > Cypriniformes > Cyprinidae > Carassius > Carassius carassius. The sequence goes on along the minus strand of NC_081772.1, from coordinate 10,482,228 downwards.
GAAGTGTAATTAGTGGTGCTTGCAAGCATCACTATTACCGTTGCTCATACTTAAGGTGAGAGATTTGATCAAACTCCTTACCCTAAGTAGTAAACTTCAGTGTGTAACTATTCCTGTTAAGTTTGCATTAGGAAATTAATTGTTGCTTCAATCATGCTGCTTGTTGTGTAATGTTGCTTTCCTAATCGGTCAGATAGAATTTTCAGCTACAAAGTGATGAAACCGACAAACAAATCCTATTGGCTCACATTGAAATAGGGACAGGAGTTGTGTTTTTTTGGCTCGTGTCAGTCAGTAAGCAGGCACCCAGAACACCCTAGCAACTGCAAAGCAATACCCTGGCAACTAACCACAAGACCTGTCATCATGGTGGTGAGTTCTGAATAGTCAACTTCCACATTTTCTTCAGAAATGGTACAATTTTATATTTGGACACTTACATTCAAACTGTTTAATTTTCAGCAGTCATTACTCCAGTCTTTAGTGCCACATGATCCTTCAGAAACCATTCAAATATTTTGATTTGAGGTTCAAGAAATGTTTCTGACTGTTATTAAAGGAGCTATGTGGAGGTTTTTACTTAAAAAAAAAATCTTTAAGATAGAGTTTTCATTTGTACATGTATGAGCCAACCATGATGTAAAAAAAAAGAACACCTCGACTGTCCACCACGGTTGCCTCTATCAGCCTGTAGACTCAATTGTGTGTGAAGGAGTCGGGCCCGAATTGGCGCGAAAATTCACAAAATGTGACGTCATGCGCGTTCTCGTCTACTTGGGCTTACAACCGTACGGCACGCCAGCCATTATAGTAAGCAGCGGCAATAGTGTTTTCAAATGGACTCTGCGGATGGAAAGAAGCGACCAGCCTCCAGCACAATTCAGACACCGACAGACACTCCTCGTAAGTAAAAAAAAAAAAAAAAGAGCGTGCGCACTGAGAACGAGCATGAGACTGGCTGCAGTTCCTCTAACGGCCACTGGTGTCAGTAACGGTTAGAAATTTCAGAACCTACGCAATGCTCCTTTAATGTTGAAAATTTTTGAATTGCTTAATATTTTTATGGAAACCATGATCATTTTTTTTTTTTCTTTGGTGAAAAGTTTAAAAGAACAGCATTTTTTTCCCAAATAGAAATGTAACAATGTTTAAGTGCTACATAAATTACTTTTCTTTTTGGAATTAAAATACTAAAATTCTTCTTAATGTATAGAGATAGCTTTCTAAGTAAGGGATTTTTATGCTTTGCGTGTTGTTTGGCAACTTTGACCTGACCAGTCGTATGAGAGGCTGGTGGTACTACCAGATAGGGAGCGTTTTTGGCAAGTCTATTCAGATAAAATTATTATGTTTGCAATTTTATTATTGTAACTGCTAGTAGTCCAACAGAAGTAACACATTTTGGCCAGTTGCAGCTTGTCCTTTGACTAAGTGCCACTATATAGTTAATATATAATATTAATAATTGTCATCAACATCCATAGGCTTTCTACTCTTGAGCATTGGATTTTGTTTTCATTGACGTCTTGTGCCTTGGCCTGAATGACTTCAAAATAATACCTTCATTAGAAGATGATGTAAAGATGACATTTTTCTTTTGCAGATAAGGGGAAGAGATGATTTTTTAAATAATCTTGTCCCCTGTTATACTTTGTAAACACAATACTGAAGTTGTAGAGTGCAATAAGAAACATTCATGGGTCTTTATATTTTCTATGTGTGTGTTTTAAGAAATGTTCAAGATAAATGGGCTTTCACCCTTGGCCTAAGAACTAATTCTGTTCAATAACAAACTCTTCCTCTGTTTTGATTGTGCACCATATAATAGTTCTGAAACCATGACGTTATTGTCATGACTGTGTGTATTAAATGAACTGTTACTGTGATCAATTGACATAGGGATTAACTTATTATATATACCTTTTTACTTAGAATGTAAACCCAGTGCTCCAGCCATTCACAAAGTATTATCGAGCACCTCAGTGAGGTCACTACTAAACACTTCCTTGGCATTGCAGCTATCCTGCTCTCAATGACCGCAAGGGTTGAAGAAATGCCTAGATCAGAGTTATAAAAAATGCAAATGGTACTGGAGATCACAGGAATAGTGTGAGGATATAAATGATATGATTAGAAAACTTAAAAAGGATAGTTTACACCCCCCTGCGTCAAGCAAATCACCCTGTTTAGGAGTATTAATCTAAAATTTTATTCCCGTCCATGTGTTTGTTACTTCAGGTGCCTTTTGCCTCTTCAGCGTCTCTTTGAATGCTGTCATCATGCTGTTCTTTTATTTCATAAACACCTGCTTCTGCATTGACCCTGTTTTAGTTTCTCAGTGGGCCTTTTTGTGGACTCTACCTATTTATTTAATGCTTTACTCTAGACTAATAGTGAACTTGGTGTTATTGAAATAATGATGCTGTTCAGCTACACCATCAGTCTTAACATGTTTTTCAAACTACTTTTATTTAAAAATGTAGGTCTTTTTTAAACATTTTCCCTTAATCTGAGATGGACGTGGTGCTTCAGATGTTGTTTGTCCATTCTTGTTCTCCCCAGACAAACCTCCCCATCTTCAAGCTGAAGGAGTCACGTGTTCGGAGGAGATACAGCGACTTTGAGTGGTTGAGAGGAGAGCTGGAGAGAGAAAGCAAGGTGAAAGATTGGTGAAGGCTAGATTATGAATAAAATAATAGTGTTGATTTGGTTGGAACATGATGCACAAATGTTCAGGGTGAGGGATTGTATCATCCTTCTGTGCTGTTGTAAGAGTCCATTTCAACTAGAAACATTTGTGAGCACAGCTTTTTCAATCAAATTATGCTGTAGTTGAAGTAATCACATTTGAAGTGATTGTTAGAGACCTGATATTGTATTATTAGATGTATGTAACTTGAATGAAGTTTTTGTATTTCAAATAGGTGGTAGTTCCTCCTCTTCCTGGAAAGGCTCTGTTCAGGCAGCTCCCATTCCGTGGGGATGATGGTATATATGACGACTCTTTTATTGAAGAACGGCGGCAAGGCCTAGAACAGTTCCTCAACAAGTAAGTTACAAGTTCCTCCAGACCATGCATTTATGTTAACCAAAAACACATGAGGACAAAATTCCAAAATGTAACAATTAACAGGGATCCCTTCCAAATAAAGTATATTTTGTGCAGATTATGCACAGGATTCCAGGTGTACATTTTATCAGTTCATACATTGCTTGGCTGTCAAACTCATGACTTTTTTTAATGGTGTGCTACAATTATTGGCACCCCTGCAAATTCTTAGGAGTGAAAGTGTAACTAAGTATATTTCCATTCATGCTAGACATTTTTAATGTTATCTAAGTGATTAGAAATACTAAAGTGTAAGCCATGAAATAAAACTGGCCAAAGGTGCATGCACATTTGAGAAACAAAATGGTTTAGTGATGTTACTAATAATAATAAAAAAAAGTTATTGGTAAATACTTCGATGACAAAACATGGGGGACACAGAAAAGGTGGTGAACTAATGGAGGAAACCGTATGTACCCATGATGCAGTGTGAAAAAATAAATTTTTCCTTGCGATTTTATTCTCAAGTGTGGATATGACAAGATTTACATTGTCCTCTGCTGCGTGTCCTTGCTTTTAACTTATTTTAGCCTCGGCACATCTGAACTGTTTTTTATATAGAACACTGAAGCGGTTATCACGATAATGAAATACAAGAGTTTTTAGGTTAAGGTACTTCAGTAAAAAAGAAAAACAGACACTTGCCAGCCTTTGTGTCATCTGATGTCTTCCCTCACACTTTTTTCCTTCTCTCATAATTACCTACAGAATGATCGAAACTGATGAGAGGCCGCAAGTGCACCAGCTTTACTTTTTACATTTGTTTTATTTTTGATGTGTAATTTATGATAATTGCGAGTGAAATTACAGGCGTGCATACCTTTTCTCTACAAGATGTTGTGTGCTCTCCTGCTTATTTTTGATCCAAGGTGCTGTTCCCCCGCCGACTGAGACAATAAAAGTTACAGTTCGATTGTAATTATTTGCTGTGATTGCAGACTTTGCCATTATCTTTGTTTCATGTGCAAATGCGCCAGCTCTACCTGTTTGAATTTTAATACGAGACGAACAGCTGTAAATTAGGTTTGAAGAAAGAAAGGATATGGAGGTAATTAAGATGGGATTTTTTTCTTTTATCAAAAATTCCTGAATTAAATGTCATTGTTTGTTACTAATAGCATTCCCATCATACATCTAGACTATGTGTGAGTAGATTTGTACATTTCCTTGTCCCAAATCTGAAAATCATCCTCCGTCATCTTGACTTGTAACATTGTGAGCATCGTGTAATTTTAGAGGTGTGAGGGTCCTTTTTCTTCCAGTGGAAACTGGAATAGATTGAATGGTAAAATAATGAGTTTAATTAGCATGATGGCTCATTCTACTGTTTTTAAAGATATGCGTAATTAAATTTCGATATCATCGCTCTGAAATTTAAGCTGGATGATTTATGATCTGAAGAAGAATGCTGCAAAATGTCACAGCCTCCTAATAATTTCTAAGAGTTATATCTTGATTGGGGTCAAAGTTGATTCCGCCTTCTCTCTCTCTCTATCTCTCGTGCACTCTCTTTACAGTGTGTATACTTTCATAATATTTTTTATGGTGGCTAATATCCATTCTGTGGTCTGATTTTTCCAGAGTGGCTGGTCATCCATTGGCCCAAAATGAGCGCTGCCTTCACATCTTTCTACAGGAGTCGTCGATGGATAAAAACTACACCCCTTCCAAAATTAGACAAGCCTGAACCGGTCTGGACTCTACACGCACAAACACAAAAACATGGCCCACAAGCAATAAGAAATGTTTGAATCATTCTTAACTGGAACAGAATCTTAGCATAAACCACAGGATGTCCAAAACTTTTATGAAATGGTTGAAAACGTTCTCTACAATTACTCATTGTGCCACTTCACTTCTCCAAAAGATTTCTCCTCAAAGAGTGTTTCGGTCTTTTTGCTCTGATTTATAAATCCCTAATGTTAATATTACCACTTTAAGTCAGATCAAATACGTTCTTGTGTATATCAATGTGGTTAACAGTTATTTATGGTAGTCTTGTCTCAGAGCACCACTAACTTCAATTAGTATAAGATCAAACGAAACGAACAAATAACTATATCACAATTATGCAAGCACTGTATCACACACATTGGCTTTCCTGTGTTATTGTTACTGCCTACCTGTGTTGCTTTTAGTGCTGAAGAACATGTACAGCAGCTCACCATGCAGGATGCACTTAATTGGGAACCTCCTTTATATGTGATGGTTGATTGTGTGCCGTGTGTCCCACTTAGCTACAGACAAGCCTGTTTTTACTGTGTAATGGCGGTACACAGAAAGAGAAAGTGCTGCCTACAATGCATGTTTCAAGATTTGTATACTGCTGTGCCATTGTTTTGTTTATGAGAATTTTCCAATAAAACGGATCAAATACACACATGAATGATGTGGTTTGCAAAACTAAAGCACCTATGTTTGCTTCAACTAAAATATATTTTAAGAGATAGACAATTTGGTCTGCCTTTAAAAGATTTTTCTCTTCAACTGTCAGGAGTTTGTATAAAGTAAGTCACCATGGGGTTTTCTATGATCTCTGATTCATATAAATCATATTGGCAACACCTTTTGGATATATGAAAATCCATTAGTTTCGGTAACGTTTATTTTTTTGATAAATAGCATGCACCTGAACAAAAAAACTGAAAACCATAGAAAGAAAGACTTGATTAATTCAGAGGAAATGACTTGTGTTAGCTGGAGGAAAAGTATTAGTATTCTGTGTGCAGGATATATTAAAATAAATGTTTTCTCATTTTAGCCTTACACAATGCAAATAATTATACTATGTATTCATCCACAGAACATGGCCATTTGTCAGTATTTTACACTAAACAATATTAAAAACTGCATAAATTAATTTAGTTATTTGCTATATGCTTTATTCAAGTGTTTTAAAATGCACACATAACTGTAAATTGGGGTGATTCCATTTACTGATAAACAGATGTCTAAATGGAATGCATTGATTTTTTTTAGACTGAGGCAGGTGGCTTTGAAAAGGAGAATGGTATTAAGAATGGTTACTCAGAATAGAAAAGGAGTGGAGGAAGGAATAGGAGGTCATAGGACCCTGAATGCTCAGATACAGACAAGGAATCTCAAAGAACACAGGCAATACGAGGTTGTGAAGGTCAGTTCCTCCTCAAATGTCTTTTAAAAACAGTAGAGTAGAAGAAACTTTTTTTCATTTTAAGGCTTGGCTTGGTTCTGCTGTTAATTAATTGGCTAGTTGTTTCTGTATGTGTGTGCCTCTGTGTGTGTATGTAATATATAAAATATTTTAGGGTCAAAGTTGATTCATCGATTTACGAAAATGGTTTACAATAACTGGTTATTCAAATAGGGTAATTTGTTTTGTGTGGGTATTAATAGTGTAGTTTACTGAAACCAGATGACCTGAAGAAAAATGACCTAAAGTAAAGGGATAAACACTGCATTTATACTTTTTGGAAGCGTGTGTAGGTCTTTTTGTATTGTTTCTAATTGCTGTACAAGACACTGTAAGGTAAAGAGAAGGGCACAGCCGCTTGGCTCATGCAACCTTGGAGTTCACTCCACGTCAGAGCAGCCCATTAAAAAGGAACTGGGATAAAATGGATTGAAAGTTGTCATTGCAATCATGTTTCTTTCTATTGAATCCTCTCTATCAAAAAAATGAAGATAAAAAATGCAATTTGGGCAAAGCCCTTGATTTGTGAAAGAGTGCTTGAAACCCGAGCTGTGCAAAGCACAGCAACTTCATTCAAGGTCTAGGGTATTGTATTGGCAATGGTTTAATATGCACTTATGTGTCCCCATTTAATACCCCGTTTAGGGTACAATGGACCTTTCGCTGCTTGTAGAAGGAAGCCTTAGAAACCCAAAAAGCAGGAGGAGACAAAAATTTGAGTCGTTGAAGGACCAGGCGATCAATATTCAATATTTATTCTAATATCTTAAAACAACTTTCACAAAAATTATCACTGTACAACGAGAAATGTATTTACAGCCTACAAAAACAAATCCAAGTGCTGATCGTGTCTCTTTTCCAGGGTTAGTAGCTAGTCAAACAAAGGCTTCAGATGGTTACCTCTGACATGGGCCATGTATTGAGCAGAAACAGCTTTTTTAACATCAATAAAACTACTTTTTCAAATTGGGCGCACAGAAAACTCACAATGCCAAAATAACTGTATCCAGAGAATTTCAAATGCCCTGCCTGTGAACCCAAATTTCCTGTTAAGGTCACAGGGTGTGGGTGCTGTGGCTTTCCAGTCACCTCAATAGGTAATATGTGATGCATCAAGTCAGTAATGATCAGTCCTGCTCCTCTCTGCAGAGTTTAATTCCAACTTTTCATCGTACATTTCAAGTAAACCTGATGAGCTGGTTCAAGTGTTTTGATTAAAGTTGGAGCTTCTGCTAGAAGTTAAAACAGGAATGAACTTGCTCTGCAGTTCTTACTCATGGGCCTTTGGTTTTCAGCACTGTGTCAAAGGGACAGCGAGCTACTTCCTTGCAACATGCCTCATTGTTCCTTTTTTCTTTTTTTGGTTTCCTTCAAAGTTCTTGCAGAAATGTATGATAATGGTGCTGAAATCAAAACAGCATTGGTCATAAAGGTATTGGTCAAATGGACACAAAACATCCTGTTTTGAAATGAATGATTGTACATAACCTCACAGACACTCCATTCAAATATATGACTACAAACTAATAATTTTGTATTTAAATCTTGACAGAACAAGAACAGATTAAGCTTGTTAAATTACTTCCATAAACGAACTTAAATAGATTAAAAGTAAATCAATTAGAAAAAGTATTGGTTAAACTTTCATTTTTCTTTCTAAGCAGTAAGCTCAACTTTTAGAGATTCAGTCTTGTTTGTTCTATAGTTTCCCTGTGTAATAACATCTTTACATTGGTAGAGCTTTATTCTCCAAACAAGTGCGTGAAGTATCACATTAGGGTATCTGGTATCATCCACAGCGTCCCAGCGTCCATGTGAATGCCAAGGCCAAATATACATTTTGTTGTTTCTTTTCCCTCTCTCAGTAGCTCATATATCACTGGATTTGTACATGTCGGAGAGCAGTCGTGTGATGGGCACGTTTCCGATGGTCTTTTTGAAGAACACCTCTTCAATGGTGGATGAACCAACTGATCGTAGAGCAGGCAAGAGCAACAGCAGTTTCCCAAAACGACACGGCTGAGTGGGGTACCTGAAACGCAACCATTCGTTTTTTAAATAGGTCTACTCATATTCTACTCAGAATTCAGAAGTGTTCTCAGTTTTTCATTGCTCTTGCACAATAATTATTTCATGAGCTTTTTTCAAGGTCATTGTTTCAGGAAGTGATAGCTGTACCTGGTATGGATGTAGCTGTTTAGAGTCAGCTGGGCTTCGTCCTGAAGGGCGGCAATGGCACTGGCGTTGCGAAAGCTTCTCAATTCAGATCCACTGTGTGTTGGAACTGCAAGAACGGAAAAACGAAGGTTTGTTCGCCAACTGTTTGGCCAGTGAAGAAAGTTTCTATAATTATTATTAATAATAATATTTCGCTTTAATATTTAGTATTTTATTTTATCGAGCCCCACCTGCTTTAAAGGTGACGATGCACTTAAGGCACGCGAACTCGGTAGCGTCCAGTCTTAACTGTCTGAAGCGCGTCACGACCTCCTGCAGCGCCTGGATCTCTGCGATGATTTTGTTTAGCCGCTGGGAATCTGTGTTCTCGGTGTTCATTCCTAATTCGCGAGAACACGCAAAACATTACTCTTGTATGCATCTAACATTGGAAGTAGTAGTATTTTTACAGTACATAAACGTGACGTAAAATCTTGCGTAAATCTTAGGAGTAGGCTACATGTTGTATGGTCTACCTGAAACAGCTAGGAGAGTGCTGGAGTCCACTGGAATGGCCCACTGCGCTATGCCCAGCACGAACAGTTCCCTCCAGGCGTCTTCTAAAAGGATCAACTGCAAATAAATCAAAAATAATAACCTGCAATTTGGTTTGGTTTTACACTTGATAGCATATATAGCATACTTAATCTGTGTAAAATGAAACCTTGGCAAATAAGTGAAGATATTAAAACATTTGTTTACCTGGTCCGGTAGAGGCAGTGTGGAGAAGGCCGGAACGCTCTTGGCCCATTTAATGCTCATGAAGAGCAGGCGCGCGGCTGATTCGCACACAGACTCGGTCGCCACTTCATACAGGTACATGGGAGTGCCGCTAACTTCATGAGGATACTAAAAAAAAAGATTACATCATCACAGAAAATAAGCGAGGTTTTATGCATTCAGTTATGAGTTGAATTTTAAGTTCGTAATAAAATTCTTATTAATTGATAAAACATTTATTTAAACTATATATTGTTGAGAATGAAAACTTTTAGCCTACCTTCGGTGTGGGTTGGGCGAGTCCCACAATGGCCTGTCGTTCCGGTGTGCTTGTGACCGTGTTTAACTCCAGATTGTGAGGCTCCAGCTGGGTGACTGTAGTGAAAAACGGCGGCCCCGGGATAGACGTGGATGGGAAATGGGTCGACGAACCGTTCACCTCTTTATGCCCTCGGAAATACAGTGCCACCTGCTTTCGAATGGTTGAAGTCCTCGGTCCTCTCTCGTGCTGCACAGCTGTAACGATCAGTGACATGAGAAATGAGCGTTCCCATGATACCAAGCAGAAATCGTTTAAAAAATAGTTTAGGAGCCTGCAAAGTAATGCATTTGTTTTTGTTAGATTTATTAATTTTTTAAAAACGTTTAGAACATTTTCTATAGCATAATTTAATGATTTAATGAAGTTATGAATTATTTTACTTGCACATTTAAGACACAAAACACACATCTTGATGATTAGTCTACTATTTCTTTTCTACAAATTTTGAAAATAATTACTCAAATTAGTATTACTCCATTCGACATTTTTCATAAAAAGTTTAATTCAAAGACTGACGTGTTGCTACATATATATATATATATATATATTTTTTTTTTTTTTTTTTTTTTTTTTTGCATCTGTCAACGTGGATTACAGGCATCATAAAGGCTAGAGACAAAATCATTTTCTGTTCTCTAAAATTGATCGAAGTATATAAAAACGTCAACTGTATTTGCTAGCACTTACCATCTTTATTCATATTCACGTCTAGACACTTTTTCAAGCGACAGGCGCGACACTGATTTCTGTGCGTCTTGTCTACTGGACAGCCGCCCTGAGGAAAAAAGGAGGAAAGAATAAGGGAATACAGTAAGATTCGTTTAGCAGTAATGCCAGACAAACAGCCTCTTCTGCTATGCTCCGCTGGTCTCCACTCCACAGGTATGTGGGAATGGCAGAGTAATGACGACTATTGACTCGCTCCCCCGCCGCACGGCCAATAGTCTCATTCCCGCCTACCGCTCTCCAAATCCACCCATTCCTGCCGGTGCGTTAGATTGGATTACACCTGTTACACTAGACGGGGCAAAGGGCCCTCAAAGGCGCGGGAGGGGGCTCACTTCTGGCATAATCTTTCAATTATGAAAATCACTAGAGGTGTAATCTAGTACTTAGACTCGCTTGCTTAGATCAAATTAGCTGATGCTGTTATGGTTCAAACACAACGCTGTAATTGATTAGTAGCTCACCTGTGTGCCAGATTTGCAGACATACGTTCGGTTTCTCCTTATGCTTCTCTTGAAAAATCCCGAGCAGCCATCACACGCATAAACACCGTAGTGTTTTCCAGAACTTCGGTCTCCACACACTTTACATGGAATGTCCAGAATCCGACCTAACAGAGATGGAAAATACAACACTTATTTAAGGGGAAAAAAGCTAAACTTTGTCTATTTAAAAACATTGACACATGTTTTGTAAAATTAGAATATTTATAAGGTTTTGTAGGTTTAAAAAAATAATACTACTATAATAGAATAGTTTTTCACTTTAACTGGACAAAATGTTTTCGAAAGCCCAGTCCACACCCTCTTTGGGGCTTTTTCCAAAGGGTGGGAGCTGATTATCCTAATTAAGGCTTGAACACCCGAGAGGACGTCCGAACAAAAAGTTGGAGGTCTTAAAAGTACATAGTGTATTCTTTTAACAAATTGGAGCCTACATAGGCTACGTTTAATTAAATTTATGTTTAAAATTTAGACAAAGCTCATATTTCCACCTGGCCATAAATAGACACTAGAGAACAAAAATTACGATTAGGATGTAACCATAGCAACAGAAGGCTTCTCTTGCGCATTCGTTCAGGTTCAGTAAAGTGCGCTTTACCAACAAAACAAAAGTGGGCTATTCTTTTATTATTCGTCACTTTGTTAGATTTACTTAGACAAGTGTGTAACGCAAAAATAAATAGATAAAAAGTATTAATTTTTTGGTTAGTGTTTGATTTTCTGTGATAAGTTCCAAAATAAAAATTTCCTCAGACTGCGCCAGGTCATTTTCTACAGAAATTTCCTGAAAATCATTGTACAATTTGCACATTTGCCATAATAATCGTGCTAAATACTATGATAAAGGACGCACTTTTAATGAGTCTGTCCATAGGAATGTGTAGGCTAAATCCACAGGCCTAAATTAAGGGCGCGTTGGTGGGAAGCGTCATATCGCAGGACCCATAAAACAATGTTCAGTTGACGCGCACAATGGCGACATTAGGGAGAGTGTTAACTTAATGATTTCCCCATTGAGCCTCGTCTGACTGGCCTGGTCTCGACAAGCTGCCAACCCCGCTTCATAATAAAGCTCGACAACTGCTTTCTTCGCGCCGTCTATAGGCTCGCGGATTAGGGAGTGACACGGGAGAGAATAATGCGCACCGGCGCGTTTCAGCGACTCAAATGAAGTGTATGCAAATGAACTTGGAGTAAATGAAAATTGTGATTTTTCTTGTGTGTGCAGAACACTTTTTTTCTGTATTTAAGTCTGTCAATAGAGGTATATTTGCATGTATATGGGGGAGTCGTTTAGAGAAACGGCTATGTAATTACACTGACATATGTCCACCTGCTCATTGATTTTCCAGTGACCCGTCAAAAAGGGTAGCATGGGAATTCGGATATAGACCGGTAACGACGGAGAAGGAAAACGACTTCACTCTGACTTCTTAAAACAAGAAAAGAAAGAGAGAGAAAAACGATGTTGCATTTTAATGTAAAAACACATTTCTGTATGTGCATGTCAGATGTTCCTCGTATAGGTCCTTTCAGAAGTTAGAATTAGCCTATATTTTAATACAAGTTTTTGGTCATCACTTATAACGGAAAAGTGACTGAAGATTTTCTTGTGTGTGTATCTTATTTTAAAATTTAAGAACAGTGCGAGACTCAAGTAAACGTCTCGACAACAATGTAGATTAATTGAATATTTCATTTCATATGCTTGTATTTTGCATGAATGAAAGACAACACTTCTCTTGTGATGGAGACAACTTGTTCCTTTTGTCTCCGAGTCGTTTTGAAACTTGAGAATTGCTCCACAATTAGGCTACACTTTTTTTCCAGATTATAAAGCGCTTGAAACTAGAACGCCTGCATTTTAAGTGCATTTACAATTTCATTTTTTATGTCTGTTTAAGATAACTAAACCCATAAAACCAGACAGGGTTTTTTTTATCGAGGAAGTAGAAGTAAAGTCCTACTGTCCTCCATCCAGTTCAGCTGGTACTAGTACGTTGGTTAGAAACTATGAATTTAAGGTGGACTTGTTTTAGAGAAGGGGACACGTCTTTAACTTTCCCTGGTTGGGGGTCCCAGTCTGTCTCATTGTCCGCTGTAATTGTTTAAAGACATATGGCATATTTCATTACAGTAATCAGCATCAACCCTGGAACCTGCTGCACTGGATTACGTGCATGCAGATGTGTGAAACTCGGAACTTAATGGGCCTTCGACCACCCAAACGGTGGCACGATATCACCCCTGTAAAACAAGTAAAACATAAATATTTTTTATTTATAATACTCTTGTGAATTCTTAATATCAACTGGGACCCCTAGCCCCATTTTACACATAAGATCATTTTATTTATCAAATACGTGTGAAGTGTCAGAAAGTGTTTTTGAAGTAGGCATTCAAAATAATCAACGAAAAGTTTAGGCCTCAACGAAATTGTTCCAGCATTGTTTGAAATTGTTTGTTGCTCACCGGTGCTAAATAAATTACTCCTTAGAAATGTCATATTCATACAAATTACTCATAAAATACTAGGATAGATTTAAAAAAATGTGTTAAATCTAAAATATGTTCAGTTTTGTTATTTAGAAATCATTACTTGTGTGCTTTAAAAAGTGTGATTGGGTTAACTTATTTTCTTTGTCTTTCACTAGAATGAATTGTATTGCCTTTTTCACTTTTACTTAAACTTTAAAATACCTTTTACACTATTTGTTTTTTCGATTTAATTTCAGCCTAATGTAAAAATTCAAAGAGAGGCACACATTTATTTATTTATTTTTACCACCAGGCAAATCACTCACTATTTCATATTTCAATAAATGTTTCCAGTTAGACAATTCTAAAATTTTTATCTCCAAAACAAATTTTAACTGTAATACAATAAATTGACAGAAAACATTTATTATAGATGAATTTCAGGGCACTTGCATTCCTGATACCTTGAAATTAACTGAAAGTTAAAAGAGATAGGAGCAGCCTAATAAGGAAAACTTAGCAAATCTGCTTTAATGACATTAAGTTTACGCAAAGCTTAGGGCCACATTATGATATTTTAAAACTGTACAGGCTGGTACAATATAATTAGGTTTTTTATTTTTAGAATTTCAGCACGCACAACTTACCCTCAACAAAGCGTAATGGGGAAATGAGGCTGTCAAAACATTCTCAGCATCACTAAACGCCAACTTGTCTCAGATTTTTTGGGCTCATCCATTTATTTATTTTCTTACAATTTCACATCTAAGATGTATGCAAATAATAATTTATAGTGTGTTTTGCCTGCTTCGAGATCATCTTGTTTGTTTTTGGCAGTCGTGCTATCAGTCTAAGATATAGGCAACAATTTGACAGCATGTAAACATTTCGATTTGCGTTTGACAACTATGGAGTTTACGCGATTTTTGTCATCTTAACCCATAAGCAATTATTTTACTTTTACTTATTTCGTAAACAAAAAGAGACTGCATTTTTGCTTCGCTATCACGCTATTTCTAACAACACACAAAACTCGAAAGTAAAGAAAGACTATCTACTCACTGGATTTGACATTTAAAATATCCAGACAACCACTTGTTGAACCAGCAGGCTTGCTCATGTTGAAGACCTCTGCTCCAAGAAAACTGCGTTGAAAAGTTACACTTCTCAGGCCCAGTGGTGTCTTAACACTTTTGACTTGGTTTTAAAAAATTACAAGCATAAATTTAACATCCGATTCGCGGTGGACAACAGGGTCCTCTTCTTTCTGATGGAGTTTTCTTTGATTGTGTCCAAGTCGCTCCTCTTGTTTTTCAGCAAATAGAATCCGGATATCGTCTGACTGTTGATAGATGCGAAGGATGCAGCCCCACAGACAATATATGCCCAAACCGGTCCCTGGTCTTTCAGCGCCACGGGAACTTGGTGCAACTAATGGAGAAACACTGGGGCTTACGCCAGCACTGTACTGCTCAAAACCAGCTTAAAAAGTACAACATGAGCTGGGAAATGCGTCCAAGCCAGGAGCCTTGGTGAGTGACTTTGTGATGTGTACCGTCAGATTAAAGGTTTGGTAATATGTATGAGATGTATTAGAATAGGAGGGCGGGAAAGAGGGAGGGTGGGAGGAGAGCCCAACTTCCTTTGACCACTTAGCTTTTCCCTGCCTTCTGCTTCAACTCCTGCTCGCGCATATGACGTCACGGGGAAGAATGAAGTGATATTCCATTCACAGTGAGTCAGACACTGTCAGAGGCCAATGGTGCGCTCTATAGGAATTGATTGGGATCAGCAAGGCTGTTTAAATGACCGAATCAAACGTTTGCCACTGATTAGGAACACATTTCCATCCTCAGAGAGTTCAGTGACTTAACTGCTCCCAGACTGAAGTAAACAGTTTAAAGCATTCTATTAAAATAATCCTTAGAAACATAATCACCTTTTATTTTTTCAACGAACTTACTTTCTGTTGCGCTTTCTCGGATCCTTCGGTTGCGCGCGTGCACCTGTTGCGTTGCTAGAATGACTGCAGGAAAGAGTCCTCTGTCCTCTCGCGAGCACAAATAGCTATCAGTGTTTCATCATCGAGCTCTCTCATCTTGCTTGCCAGGTTTTCAAAAATTAAAGGAATTAGGCATAAGTGTATGTTTGTTGCATTTTATGAGTGAATCGACAGGTAAATGTGGCTTAGCCTATGTTATGGTTACTATTGGAGGAAACTACAGCAAACTAATGTTTCTGTTTTGTAGTAAATGCGCATTTATATGGCACTGTAATCTGTTTTATAATCTGTAGTTTTCCCTACTCTTTCTCCTAAATTGATAATCTAAATGTACACATAGTTTGTTATATTTATAGTTCTATATTTAAAACGTTTTTCTTTTTTTCTTGGGGGACAGGCAACATGTACTTATTTGTATATGACAAATAAAACTTTTAACCTACTTTTTTTCTTGCCGATAATTTAACATCATTAATCTTAACTTTTTCACTGCTTATAATTTAAATAAACCAATTGAATCAGATCTAATTTTAACATGTAGCTATAGTTAAAGTTATGTTATGGATTTTACGTCTATATATTTAGATTTATACTGCAATGGGGTCTATGAGAATTGTTTTATTTATTTATTTTATTTATTTTTTGTACAAGCCTTTAATACTGAATACATTTCACCACATACTCGGTTAAATTGCTTATAAAAGGAAACACAAAGAGAAGTCTCTGATAAATCAAGTGCGCACTCTGTTTTACAGGGGACACATGCGTGCGAGTCTCCCTCGTGGACTGGGAGAATCGAGAATCACAACTGTACCCCTTTGAGAGCGTGCGCAATGACATCTTGACCTTAACAGCGTGCCGTGTTGTGGCCTCCGCCAGTAGACACCCATATTTTAGGTTTAATTATGAACATTCCCACGGTAGCTCGGGGCCATTTGGGAGCCCTAAATCTCGGTCTAAACGTGGCGAACGGGGGCGTATCTAATCGCAATTAGTGATTGTCATGTCCTCCTTTAAACGGTGTTCTCAGTGCATTGAAAAGAAATTAGGATTTTTGACAGGTGAATGACAGCACATTCAAATGTGTGTTTTTCAGGACATTATGTGCCTGACTGAGAAAAACAGTGTCACAGTAAGATCCATATCTCTGTGGGCATCACCAGCAAACTCTAGGCCATGAGTGATTAAATCAAAAAGATTCTGAGTCTAATGGCTTTTAGATATATGATATATTAAGAGGATCTTTTTTATTTAAAAAATGCATGATTGTTAACAAATCCGATTTGACGACTTCTGTCCCATCTCTATTTTTCTTTTTCTTTTCCCACTTTCTCTATCTGTGTGTTTATATGTGTGTGTGTGTGTGTGTGTGTGTGTGTGTGTGTGTGTGTGTAGGTGTGTGTCTTAGGGGTGGGGTGGGGTGGTCTGCTCGTAGTAATCTGCTTAACTCGCCCTAATCCTGTCATTCATAGATAGTCTTTACACAAACATAACCAACATCATGGTTGCCCCGGCTGCTTGCTTTCACTTTTTGTGCTTGTGACTCTCCTCTCAATAACAGTCAATGAAAATCTCTGACAAAGAACTATCTGATTGTGTATCTAGTTGTTGGCTTGACAGAATCAGTATGCAACTGCTTACTTAGCCCTTAAAGTGGAGAGGGACAGCAACACCATCTCTTATACTTAACCACTCCTGTAACAGCATGTTGGAGATGTTGCAAAATACTTTTTCTGTGATGGCACTTTGTTCTGTGATGAACACATGTACAGTATGAGGCAGAATCAAACCAGAAAAAAAGATACAGGTTACTGATAACCAGTAGACTAAAAATAGTTAAGAGCTTTTGTTCCTGCCTTAAATACAGAGAAATGCCTACAATAATTGATCAAATGGGGGTAGCAAATTAAATATTTTAGATTTATTATTAGTATGAATTAATCTATTTTAAAAACAAACAGAACATTTTTAAGCATTGATATTAATTATACAAACACCCCAGTAACCTGTCAGTCAATTAGCAATGACAACATAAGGATAAAATCCTTTTTAACACTTGATTCATTGGTGTGAATTTTATGACACTGTAAATTTATTTATTAAAAACTGAAAATAAATTACTAATAATTACCCATCATTACTGGCCCACAATGAATTATAATTTCACTTAAGAATTAGAGTTGAGATCTCTGTCTCATAGATCATTGTTTAGGCTGTTGTGCTTATACAAAACGCTCTCTTAAAACATGCATGTCCATCTATATGTGTATGATGTATAAAATATTTCCTTTTTGATGTTAAGTAGTATATATATATATATATATATATATATATATATATATATAGTGTTTATATGTATGTGGGCTTTTATTACACATTCAATTTTTTACACTTTCCTAATTTTGTATATAAAACAATTCAATGCTTGCATTGTACCTTGAGATGTCTATTTGTTTTTTTAAACAACAATAATAATAATAAAGAAATATTACTGTTAAACTGTTTTGTATTTATGTCTATAATTATTTTATTTTTAGACTGCATTTGAATACTCAAAAGAAATAAGTTTCTCACTCAAGAGAGGAGTTATTTTTTTTTTGTAATATATTATTTTATATATTATATGCCATTCAAATTGTTGCCAATTGACATGATTCTTTATTCATTTTTTTTACCCTTTTTCCATTGTAGCTAACAATCGGATAGCCATTAACTTGTCTGTTTGTCATAAACTTGTCTAAATGTATTTCCCATAGCAAGTATAATGTAACAACTTTGTCCTTTTTCTTTCAAGTACTGTAAAATGAACCCCATATTTTACCCTTTAAATATATTATCGAATCACTTATACATATGTTTTAATTTTAACGAAAGTTGTCCTTAGACCTGATACCAAATATATATATAATATTTTTATTTTTTATTTTTGACACTTTTGTAAGCCATTGAAGTATTCATTTCAGCACGCACCTGAGGTTAGACCATCATGCATACGTTTCTCTACATACCTGTATATAGTAGTATATAGTATTTTCCCATTACATGGCCTGCATTTCTAAAATGATAATAGTAATGAATGCCTAACACAACCTCGCCCTGTCTAACTGGCAAGTCGATGGATGCTTTCTGACAAATCTATTTGGGGCAAATTGTCAGTGAGAAACTTCCGCCTGAGCTGGCCCGGACAAAACTGGCTGTTGGACGGACTAAATCCTACTGCAGGAGGGTCGGGACAATAGGCTCTGAATGTGTTGATGTGCTGGCAGTGGCTTGGGCCTGACAATGGCCGGATTAATTGGTCCCTTGGCTGACTGATTTGAGATGGCTTCACTCGGGTCCTCTCCATGGGGAGCCCCATTGTCCTTCTCCTGATTCCCACTTTTCACAAACTCCAAACAAAAGTCAATTTCTTTCTCAAGGGGGTTTGGAAGAAGAGGAGAAATATCGAGACCTCGTGGTTCAGCTTCGCGAGAGGTGACTTTAAAAGAGAGCTCCTTTCTCCCCTCATCGTCTAAGTTTTTAAATGGATGACTTAACTCATTCCGTTTCCCTTTCTGCCTGTCCTCCCTCTCTTTAAGGCCCAGAGCTCCTCCTGAGACTTAGAGGTGTTATCGTCAGCGGGACAGGAGAGATGTTGTCGGCCTGTATGCGGAGAGGATCTGAGGCACCTGTTGAGAGTGCTGTCAGGCCGAGCCGAGGAGCTCGCTCTCATTAATATTAAAACATCAGAGATGCCATCATGTTGCTGCGCTGAAATCGGTCTGATGTTGTCCCCCCCACCGACTCGGCTCCCTGGAGACCAACTCTCCGCTTCCACAGTCAATCACGAAGGGCGCCCCCTCTATCCTTTCTCACTGCCTGTCTCTTTTTTTCTGTCCTCTCATTATCATTCTGCTTTTTTGAAAGGCCTCGTTAACAAATTATGACAGCTGGCTAAAGAGGCTTTGGCCGTTCACACCATTTCAGCAAACAGTTTAGGGGCACGATATGACAAACTTTATTCTGCTGTGACATCAAGTTTCCTTTATTTGTTTGCACACTCTAATTTGTCTCTTCAGGTGATGGCGTATCAATGGCATATTTCACAGAAATAATTAGCCTGCCAAAGCCAAATTTAAATTTGCCAAAGCAAATTTAATGGCTTTAATGTGATATTGTCACCCGTGTGCTGGTGTGTAGAGTAACACGCACGATGAAGAAGATATATCAAAAGAGTTCTTTTAATGCTCACGGGAGAATAAGGCACACCCAACACAAATCATCAAACATATGATATCACATTAATAGAGGACAAGGAGGAACTAAACAGACAGGGTTTTTAAACACCAGGAAAGTAATCAGGGAAATGGAAACAGGTTTTGTTAATTAATCGAGGAACGGGAAACACAAAAGGAACAGAAAGTCTATGATTGTGACAGATATATGGTATGATTTCTTTTATATTTTTGACTTGTGATTTTAGTTTTCATATTTGCAACACTAACACTAAATAATCATATATATATATATATATATATATATATATATATATATATATATATATATATATATATATATATATATATATATATATATATATATATATATATATATTTAATGATAAAAATAATATTTATAGTATATAGCAATTTGTTTAACATTAATCTTGGTCAAGTCACCTTTATTTCTGTAGTGCTTTATACAATACAGATTGTGTCAAAGAAGCTTGGTAAAACTCTACAATAAGGTCCAATTAGTTAATGTTAGTTAATGCATTAACTAATGCAACTAAATCAGCAATACATTTGTTCTTTTTAATATTTAACATTAAATAAAAATACAACAGTTTATTTTTAGTACCGCTCCATTAGATAATATGAACAAATAAAACTTTTGATTGTAATAAAAAGTTTTTATTAATTATTATTGTTAATCATGTTAACTAATGTAGTTAATCAGTGTTAACAAATGAAACTGTATTGTAAAGTGTTACCAAAATCAAGTAAAAAGTGCTTTCCTACTTTCCATTGCGTATGTTAAGCTGTTAAGCAACAATTATTTAATATAAAAAACAAATACAATACAAATATTTCAGAGATTTTGATCATTTACTACATTTTTTCAAGCTCACTTGTGCAACTTTTGTTTTATTTTGACATAAATAAAACAACACGGAGAGGTGTTGGCGCAGTGGATAAGACACTTGCCTTTGGTGTGAGAGACCCGGGTTCGAATCCACTGTGAAACACCAACGTGTCCCTGAGCCAGACACTTAACCCCTAGTTGCTCAAGAGGCTTGTGACCTCTGACACATGTAGCAATTGTAAATTGCTTTGGATAAAAGCGTCAGCTAAATGAAAAAAATTTAATGAATGCAGTGTTCAGCTACAGAATAAATATAGGAAAGGAAGAAAAATAATAATTCAAATGAAAACCGATACGTAATGTATTTATTTACTTTTAACTTAATTAAATAATTTTGATCCTCTTATAATATTATCCTCTTGTCTTGGCAATTTCATTTATTCATGTCCACCAATTTTGAAAATGATTATTATGCAATAATATATTCAACTGACTTTAACAGCTAATAACATTTTAAAATATATATATATATATATATATATATATATATATAAATAGCTTATTATTTTATTGTATATGATCATGTATTTATTTTACACTAGTGAAGTTTTGGTCATTGGGCCACCCAAGTAAAGTAAAGGTCTCAAAGATCAGAAATAGCTGATGTTATGATGCTGAAGCTGGCCTCAGTGACTGTGGGAAGATCACACCCAGCTCATTTCATGAAGAGGCTTGGTTTTTTGGGATCAGACAGAGGGAGTAGAGGGAGGGGAGGGGAGGGGAGGGGATAGGGGAGATGATATCAGGGCGTGAGCGGGGTGGAGGGGGGCATTTTTATGTGTAACTGATGGATTCATTGTTTTCCCAAAGAGTGATTTGTGTTGATGTTCTGTTGATTCTCCCTGATCGGCTTTTTCTTCATTAAGCATAAATTACATCCGTTATAGGCCATAGGCCAAATACATCCACTATACGTCCAGATTTAAAACTTCAAATTTCTAGTCTTCTTATAGTGAGAAATGGTAATCATACAGTTGCCAGACAGACCAGAAAGGTCTGTTCTCAAAAGGTTCAAACACAAATGGTACACAGAAGACGGGCCCTTGTCCCTCACTCCTTAGACCCCAAACTATCATTCATAACCTTTCTGCATTGCTCCGAAAAGGAAAAGAGGAGAGGAGAGAGGGAGGGGAGAGGAGGACTGTGGGGAGGACCATGAACGCTTATTTAAAAAGACTTCCTTTATTGGACCATGTGCAGGCAGTTCACTCACAAAGGCTTTAAATAGGATATTTTCTGTTCCCTATAGTTGCTTTCCCTTTTAAGTGCCGAGGCAAAAAAAGTAAGTTTACAACTCCTCTCACAATGAAGCTCTTCACTCCCAGGTTGCTGAGACCCTGGCTGACCTGGGAAAGTTAATTAGGAGGCCAACAATGAGCGAGCCCAAGCAAAATACCTCGCCTCTCCTCCAGCCAAAGATGTCATCCATTAATTAGGCAAATCTTTAAGGTGGGCTTATTGAATTTACAGAAAGGCCGCAGTTTGGGCGGGCCACATTTTTTGATCAGGCCCTCGCCTCAAACAATGCCTTCTCCTGGTTAAGGAAAAAGGCAGGGGATTGGTGGAAGCAGAGGAGGAAGAGAAAGAGAAGGAGGGGAAAAAGGAGAGGGAGAGAAAGAAACGTATGGCTTGTAGAGGCTTAATGGGAATAAGGATGGGAAGATTCACAGGGGCTTGGTGGGGCATGCTTCAGCGATGATGTCATGCAAAGGCAACCTGGGGGCTTGAGAAGAGTGGGTAAGAGTGTTTTTGGGCAGGGGAGGCCTCTCAGAGTTAACATGGCTGCATCTGGGCCAAAGTCTTCTCTCTAAAGAAGCAAAATGTATACGCACCCCTGCCGATCAGAGCCGGTTTCACCTGGCATCTGCATCCCACCAAGGGCAGATTTGCCTCAGTGTGTTACCTTAGATCAATTAATGACCGGTTATGCATTACAGTTTTAGATTTATATTAGTGTTGGTATTATATTTTGTATTGTCATATTCCAGAACAACTGTTGGCATGACAGCTCATCATATTTGTCTTGTTTGTGGCAATTACAATTTCATATTGCTCTAACAAAGGCATAATCACGTCATGAAAAAAAAAAAAAAAAAAAAAAAAAAAAAAAAAAAAAATATATATATATATATATATATATATATATATATATATATATATATATATATATATATATATATATATATATATATATATATATATATATATATATATGAACAGAGATAAGGTAGTTTCCATTTGCCAGAATATGTTTTTAGCAAATATTTTTAGTAAAAATAATTGTATATTTTATATAAATAATTAAGATTCCTCTAATTTTTGTTATAGTAGTGTTTTGTGTTACATTTTCTATTATTAGATAATAGCTAATACCATCTATATTGGCCATGTTTTATAAACTTGATGATTTAGTATGTGGCTTTCTATTTCACCACCTCTATTATCCTGGTGGTTATCAGTACATTTTAAGGTAAAAGCAAATTTTCAATGTCCAATTTTTTTTTCAAAGTGCCTTGGTACATTGCCATTACATTATTTATGAAATATAAGGTTGTAAGATGTAGTAAAATATACAGGCAACAATATGTCCTTCCATTATACACAAAATGTATATTTTGAAATAATTTACAGCACTTTTTTTCATAGTACATGCAGAATATATTCTGTTGCATAATTACAGAATTACAGATAACAGTTGTTTCACTAGTTCACGCTTACATATAAGCATGAGGTATGGTATGCATATTTGGAGTGCTGTCCGGGGAAGGGCTCCGAGCTCGGGATTGGCCCGAACCTAGCGTACACCCCCTTCTCCATCTATTTATAAAGTGAACTCAAAGTGAGGAGATGGGGTGGAGGAGGGATGCTGATAAACCGTCAATGGATAGAGGTAAGTCAGCGATATTTATACTATGGGATTGATTACTTGATTATGGTCCACCTGTGTTGATTAGGCTAAGTATCTGACGCGCTCCTCCCGAATCTTGTTGATAAAAACATAATTTCACTACTTCACGCTTACATATAATTGGCTGAGGTATGGTATGCGTATTTGGCGTGCTGTCCGGGGAAGGGCTCCGAGCTCGGGAATGGCCCGAACCTAGCGTACCCCCCAAAAAGCAAATGTACAAGAGGACAGCCGCCAGTTTAAAGAACCCCCCCAAAAAAATAGCATAGAGTACTGGCGGGGGCTTATTTTAATTTTCTGAGAAGTCGTCTCGTTGGCAGGCCAGAAGGGCCTACGTACTCCGGTGGGAGCGACTTAGGCTTTGGAAGAGTAGGCCCTACCGGCTGCAGGTAGTGAACTACGTGGTTGTTGGCGCCCGGTCGGTAGGGCTCAAGCCGATGCTCAACGGGAGCTTGTGGCGTTGGAATGGTGAGCCCTACCGGCCGATGAGGAGGTGCAGCGTGGTTGTGGTGCCCGACCGGGAGGACCCGAGTTGCCTCGACCGGAATAGGTCACGGTGTCTGCGTACGGGCCCTACTGGCTGACAGCCCCTGCTATTCAGTGGGCGAAGGGCCTAATGCTGACCGAGAGGGCCCATGAAGCCTCCGACAGGAGATTGAGACTCAGGATGACGGACTTCTGGGTCCTCTCGGTTTGGCAGATAAAAAGCTTTGGGCTGGCCGACAAGGAGGACTCTGACGAAATCCGAAGGGAGATCCCGACTCATGGCATTGGATGGATGAGACTCGCTTGCGGCCGGCAAGCATAGACCCGACCGGGAGAACTCTCGCCAGACGTCTGAAGGGAGCGCACGCATCAGACTGGTAAACCTCGCCGGACGGGGAGAGTGGAAAGGAAAACCCGAATGGGAGGACTCTCACGGCATCCGATGGGGCATTAAACTCAGAACATCGAACCAGGCGGGGTTAAAAGATGTGAGGATAGCTGAGAGGTTTTTTTTTTTTTTTGCAGGATTTGATGAGAGGTCGAGACTCATAGCGTCGGATGGTTAAGCCTCGCCTACCGTCAAATGGAAAGGTAAGTTGCGTGGCCGAGAGACTCTTACCAACATCCGAAGGGAGCACACGCATCGAACAGGTTAAGTCTCGCCGACCGTAGAGTGGAAAGGTAAAGGTTGTCTGTCCAGGAGGCTCTCGTCGGCGTCCGAAGGGAGCACACGCATCGAACGGGTAGGCCTCGCTGACCATAGAAAAGGAAAAGGTAAGGTTGTGTAACCAGGAGGCTCTTGCCAGCGTCCGAAGGGAGCACACGCATCGAATGGGTAAGCTTATCCGGATGTGAGACAGAAAAGGTAACATTAAGTGGCCAGGAGGCTCTCGCCAGCATCCAACGGGGACTTCCTGTTCCTGGAAACAACTGGGTAAGCCTCGCAGGCCGTAGGATGGAAAAGGTAAGTTTGTGTGGTCGTGAGGCTCTTGTCGACGTCTTATGGGAGTTTGCTACTCATGGCATGAGACGGGTAAGCCTCGACGACCGTAGGAAGGAAGGAGGGTTTATTGTGTGTTTGGTACTTGCGGCATCGGACGGCTTGCTTATTGGGTTTTGTGACCTAGACCACGTGGAATGGTAGTGGTTTTCTGGC
This sequence comes from Carassius carassius, assembly GCF_963082965.1. Lineage (NCBI taxonomy): Eukaryota > Metazoa > Chordata > Actinopteri > Cypriniformes > Cyprinidae > Carassius > Carassius carassius. The sequence goes on along the minus strand of NC_081772.1, from coordinate 10,457,305 downwards.
CAGGAGGCTCTCGCCAGCGTCCGATGGGAGCACTCGCATCGAACGGGTAAGCCTCACTGGCCAAAGGATGGAAAAGGTCAGGTTGTCTAGCCGGGAGGCTCTGACCGACATCTGATTGGAGCTTAGCTCCAGGAATCAAACGGGTAAACCTCTCTGGCTAAAGGATGGAAAAGGTTGTCTAGCTGGGAGGCTCTTACCTTCGTCCGACAGGAGCTTAGCTCCCGGCATCAAACGGTTAAACCTCGCTGGCCAAAAGACGGAAAAGGTGAGGTTGTCTAGCCGGGAGGCTCTCACCTATGTCCAATGGGAGCCCCGACTCCATGCATTGGATGGGTAAACCTCTCCATACGTAAGACAGAATGGCAAAAAAGGTAGCCGGGGGCTTTCACCTACGTCCGAAGGGAGTGTGAGCTCCTGGCAACGAATGGGTAAGCCTTGCTGGCAGCAGAATGGAAAAGGTGAGGTTGTCTGGCCGGGAGGCTCTCGTCAGCATCCGATGGGAGCTTGAGCTCCTGGCATCGAAGAGAGAAGCCTCGCTGGCCATAGGATAGAAAAGGTAAGGTTATCTGGGCGGGAGGCTATAGCCGGCCTCTGGGTTTTTTTTTTTTTTACATTTAGGACACCGGATGGGTGGTCTCTCCAGCCATCAGAGGGAAAATTGAGATTGTTTTATCTGCGAAGCACCCGTTGGTGTTCGGCAAAAGCTTAATTTGCTGTATTGGATGGGTACGTCTTGCCATCGGAGGGAACATTTGTTTTAGCTGCGATGTACTCGTTGGTGTTCAATAGGTAAATGTCGCTGACTGAAATAATTGTTTTATTTTTTTTTATTTTGGGTTAATCGGGCATTAATGGGGTAAGCTTCGCTGGTGGTTGGATGGAAAGTCCAAGATTGCTTAAGCAGGAAAGCATCTGACAGGAGAAGGCAAAGGATGGCTCAACCGGGAGCACTCTTGCAGCGCCTGACAGGGAGTTCAATACTAAGGATGATTTGGTTGTCTAGGGTAGACGCTGTGAGGCTTACTTGAATAATTGTTTAGCAAATCCAATGAGCTGCTTCCGATAACGAGTCAGAAAAATCTTGGTGCAGTCATTGTATTCGAAATTAAGCGTGCAAAAATAAATTGGATTTCCTGTGCCAGTGTACCCCGAACAGGTGCCATGAATCAGCGATGTGGTCATTGTCGAATCGTCATTGTCAGCACGTGAGATCGATGGTACATATCGACGATGTAATCGTGCATGGGTGGAGTAAGAGAAAGATTCTTTATTCTTGTCTGAGGTTACTATTTGCCATTTTAACCATGCAGGTGCACGAAAAAGAGCCTATGGAATCACCAATAATCGAAAAAATATACTTCCGGACGTACTGATAATCTGGCATTAAATATAAAATACTATATTTAAAACAGCTAGTTCATGTAGTCGGCACTACTGTCATCTCGCTTGTCCAGTTTTTTTTTTTTTTTTTTTCTTTTCATCTGCGCACGGAAGTTAGTCTAAATGTTCTGCAAAATCAGTCAATGGTGTAAAAACAATAGTAGATTCCATTTAAAGTCCAACAATTTAACCCTAATATGGACGTACAGTAAACGAACGCCTCATATATTTCGAACGAAGTTCATATATTTGGAGTGAGTTCGGTTGAACTTATGCCTTGGTCATACGCGTTCCGGACCACATGCCTCATGATGGGACCGACACGCCGCCCTGGAAACAAGAATGAGATGCGTTCTAACGTAACTGTGGCATTAAACTCTGTTAGTGAGAGCTTGTTTAAAATATGGCACGTATCGGATTACCTGTTAAAGTACGATGGAATACCTTATATCTGCAAACAATGTATGTCTATTTGTGGATGGAGACTTCTTCGCCACCTACGGGCTCACATCATCCTTTGAGAGCACGGGCGAGCGTGAAATGCAGTGCTGAGATGGGATAACGGTGCGGTTTGATAGCCGAATTATGGTAGGCCGCCTAATAATGATAATAAAAAACGTTGATTGGAGAATGAGCCTAATACCGTCTTGGCTATCGTCGATGCATGATACTATCACCGCAACCTAGGATGCATGGCATACCTTTTAAGCAGGGGTGATGTCGTTTTTTTTTTTTTTTTTTGCATGTAAGCAGACACTGCTGCGGCAGTGGGGAGATACGGGAAAGGCTACTGCGGGAGCAGACACTGCTGCGGCAGTGTGGAGATACGGAAAAGGCTCCTGCGGGAGCAGACACTGCTGCGGCAGTGGGGAGAAACGGGAAAGGCTCCTGCGGGAGCAGACACTGCTGCGGCAGTGGGGAGATACGGGAAAGGCTCCTGCGGGAGCAGACACTGCTGTGGCAGTGAGGAGATACAGGAAAGGCTCCTGCGGGAGCATACACTGCTGCGGCAGTGAGGAGATACAGGAAAGGCTCCTGCAGGAGCAGACACTGCTGCGGCAGTGAGGAGATACGGAAAAGGCTCCTGCGGGAGCAGACACTGCAGCAGCAGTGGGGAGATGCGGAAAACAGAGAAGCATGAGCATGAGAAGAGGAGGAGAGATAGCTGTTTGGGCCACCTGCGGAGCTTGCTTCGGCTGCTGTAGATGTTGGCTGCGGGAAGAGTAAAAAGGGTTAGTAACATTTGATGGGGCAAGCTAAAAATGAATGGGTAGCCTACTGTGTTGCCAGCTTAGCAATTGGTTGCCTGATTTGACAATTCCTTAAGCCTTGTCCACATTATTATGTCCCTGTTGGAAAAGCATCTTTCCTCTCATTTGGCCTCCGGCCTTTTTAGACGGTCTCCAGAGTGGATACGTTTGGAACGCTGTTTTCACATTGTAGTATGGACTGTGGAAACAGAGGCTTTTGGAAACGATGAAGCATGTTTAGTCTTGTAAGACGTTGTACCGAAAGACATGATTATAGCAGTAACGTTAACCCCTTACCAGTCACCCCCCATTTTTGGCATGGAGACAGAATTACATACCCAAAATAAAAAATTTTCTGCTCATGATTCTTTCTGACTAGATACATGATCAACATTTGTCCATGAGCTGACACTTCGACGTTTACCGTTCAGGAATCGGAATCATTTTCCTGACATAAATTACTAAATAACTGTCACTGAAATGATGTTTTATCGAAATATTGGTCAAATATCAACGCCAGAGTCTTTAGACTTTCAAGTGATGCACGGTTTATCCAGATCAAGTAAGAGAGTGATGTTTAACGTGCTGTGATAGTGAAACGATAATGAACTGGGGGCGTTGGCGATGCTTGCAAGCAAATGGGTTAATAGCAGTTATCGGCTTTTCGCTTCCAAGTGGTTTCTAAAGATATTTACTTGCCTGTTTTTCGTATTACGGTCCTAAAAAGGCAACAGTAATTTTACTCACACTTGCTATCCTGCATCAACACACGAGGGCAGATGCTTTATAGATGATCACGCCGGTGAATGATGAAATAGGTCCCTAAATAATTTGGTCCTGCCAGAATACTTGCATGGAAAATAAAATAAAAAATTAAATTAAGCATTTAGCAGACGCTTTTATCCAGCGACTTTTAAAAAAAAAAATATATATCATGGAACTTATGTCTGTATCATTTCAGTGAGGTTTAAACGTGCGCGGTAAAGCGAATGTATTGTAATAGCTTGGACATTTCAGTGTGGATGAAGACTCTGAAAATAATGCCTTGGCTTCGTGGTTAAAAGTAGTTTCTTCATCCGACAGAACTACATTTTTGTCTGTCTTCCAAATCTATGCGCACTCCACACTCCAGATCAGCAGGTGGCGGTAATGCATCTTTACGCTGGTTTGCCAAAACCGCCATAAAACACTAGTAGAAGAAGACGGAACTGCGTCATGACGTCGTTTAACAAACTTTAGCCGCGAACCTGCTTTTAGCGTCTTCGCCTGAAAATGTATTATTCTCTTTCAAGCATAAGTTTCAGTGTCTCACTATGGGATATGCCCCTTCCGCGTATTCCTCAGAAGCCCAATTCGATTACGCCAGCCCCAATTGGCTGGCAGACATGACGTTGCGTCAGGGAGTGGCTCCCTCCTCTCGGTATAAAAGGAGCGACGCAACGTCATTACTACATTCAAAAACCTCTTCTCGCTTCACACCAGAAGCCTACCCAACTCTGATAGCTATCAACTAGTCTCCACACTGGTTGCTGGCTAATCATTCTGGTACTGTGCATATAGACGATCTGTTGGCCACCACGCCGCTTTCGCCTACCCCTCAATCGGCATTCCAGCTCATTGTCAGGGTCATTCAGTACCGCGACTATGACAGCAGCAATGCAGACTACCGTAGCTAGTGAGGGAGATTCGCGGCTTTGCTCATGCGGGAAAAAGATCTCATGCAAAGACACACACCAGGTCTGCTCTGCATGTCTTGGGCTAAAACATGCTGAAATGGCGGTCGATAGTCCCGGTTCCTGTGAGCACTGCGCGCGTTTCACAATGAAGAGCCTCCGTCGCAGGTTAGCACACCAAGCTAGCTTGTCTGGCCATGATCCCCTCATGTCAGCTAGTCCCGCACCGGTTCCCGCCCCTAAGGTACCTATTCCTGTGGAGCAGCCGACCACGGCAACTTAATCGTGGGGTGAACAACTGGATGTATGCGCCCCTCTGGCCGCTGTCCTCAGCACGGACGAGGAAGGGAAGGGCGCATATGAATTTGAGGAAGATGGGCAATCGGATTTCCTTCTCTCTGAAGAGGAGGAGGATTTCGAGGATTCCCCTTTTCTCCCCCCTGCGCAACCGGCACAACCCCTCATTACAGCGGGATCCACGGAGGGGGCGGGCGGGGCACCATCCTCTCCGCTTCTTAGTGTAGATCTGCAGGACATGTGCAAACGCGCTGCAGAGAAGCTCAACATTCCGTGGCCGACCGTAGTAGCTGAGACTGCAAAGTCGCGCTATGAGGGGAAAAGGCTGCCGAGAGCTAAACGGGCAGCGAGACAACTCCTTCCAATCTTTCCAGAGCTTCTGGAAGAGGTTTCTGTCACCTGGAAGGACAACCCGTTTACTAGTAAAATGCCCGTGCAAGGGGGGTCTGCGCTCGACGTGGAGGGTATGGAGAAGGAAGGCCTTCTTCGCATGCCCCCCATGGAGCCTTTAGTCGCAGCGCACCTGCATCCAAAGCATACGGCCGCTGCGAATCCAACATTGCCATCAAAAGTGGACCGCTTCCAGTCAAGCATGACGGAGCGCGCTTACAAAGCAGTGCTCTCTCAGTCCGGGCCATGAACGCCATCTCTCTGCTCACGGCATACCAGGCGGAGCATTTTTGGTTCAGCGCTGACATGGATGCAGAAGAGATGCGAGGAGAAGAAAAGGGATGACGAGGCCTTGCAGCTCTGCATGCCAAGAAAGATGCAGACTGCGCCCCGCCACCTCCTCGGCAGACTTTTGCGCAGGCTACAGCTCGCCCACCCCCCAGCTTTCGCATTCCAAGGCGACAGAAATTGCGTGTGAATGCAACGGCAGTTCAGAGTGGCGTACCAGAGCAGAAACCCACCTGGCCCAGGAAAAATTATCCGCCCGCGGCTGCTTAGACGGACCAGCCGGCCCCTCGCCCTACCCAGGTGATGAGGAGGAAGAAGGAGGCCGTTTGAGGGGGTCTTCCTGAGGGAAGGGGGCTCACCTCCCCCCCCCCCCCCCCCCCCGCCCCGTTCACTAGTCCCCGACCCTCAGTTGTTCAGCGTTCAGCAGAAAACAAGTTCAGATGTTTACAGATGTTCTGTGGGGAAACCAGAGCCGAGCTGGTCCAAGGGATGCAGAGCAGTGAAGAGAACGAGAGACGGTGCAGTGGTGTACACCCACCCACTAGTCACAAGCACTTTACATGCTCAGAGTTCAGTAAAGTTTTCACTGTTTCCCCCACAAATGTTGCAAAACATAATGCCCCCAAAAAATGTTGCAAAACACTTTATCAGAACACAACGTAACACCACCTCGTGGAGTCATCGCCACTTCTCCCCCGCAGTTCAAGGGAATAATTTATTCCCAGGTGCGGGCAGCATTGATACATGTTCTTCAGGACAAAATTACCTCCCTGTTGAACAAAAAGGCAATGCGAGTGGTTCCACCCGACGAAAGTCACATTGGGCTTTACTCAAGATATTTCCTAGTCCCAAAAAAAGGGAATCGAGCTCTCCCCCCATATTAGATATTCGTGCACTGAACAAATACCTAAAAAAGTACAAGTTCAGAATGCTCACTCATTCTACACTTCTGAAACTGACGATTGGTTTACGTCAATCGACCTGAAGGATGCATATTTTCACATAAAAATATATCCACCCCACAGGAAATTTCTGAGGTTTGCATTCCTCGGCGTGGCATACAAGTATCTAGTCCTTCCCCTCGGCTTATCTCTCAGTCCGAGGGTATTCGTGAAATGTACAGAAGTGGCCCTTGCTCCACTCAGGGAGAAAGGCATTCGTCTGGCTACTTACATAGACGACTGGCTGGTGACAGCTCAATCAGAGCACAAAGCGAGAGATCACACAGCCGTGCTCCTGGAACATCTACAAAAACTGGGATTAAAATTAAACACCAGAAAGAGTGTTTTAGTTCCCAGGCAGTCAATAACGTATCTGGGGTTGTTACTGGACTCAGTGACATTCAGAGCGCAACTGTCAGAGGAGAGAGTAATACATTTTACGAAATGCCTGGCCGAATTTCGGAAAGGGAACAATGTTTCTTTTCGCACATGCCTCAGACTATTAGGTCTGATGGCCTCAGCTCTAATAGTCTGATCCTTCATCCCTTTAGGCAGACTATTTATGAGAGATTTTCAACGCTGGGTAGCTTGTCTGAGACTAGACCCGTTACTGCATTCCCGGAGAAGAGTGAGAGTGACATCAGCGGCAGTCTTGGCACTGCGTCACTGGCTGCGCCCGTGCTTTCTGGTACAAGGGGTGCTGATGGGCGTTGTCCAGACCAGGAAGGTCATAACGACGGACGCGTCGTTGTCCGGCTGGGGGGGCATTCACGAGTGCAGGGCAGTGGACGGGAGATGGGGTCCCCATCTGAGCCACTGTCACATAAACTACTTGCTGGCCGTCTTTCTAACGGTGAAGCATTTTCTTCCTTTTCTGAAAGGACATCATTTTCTCATTAGAACGGACAACACTACAGTTGTGGCATACATAAACAGAAAGGGAGGTCTCAGATCACTTCCTTTACACATGTTGGCACGCAAACTGATTTTGTGGAGCCATGCCAGTCTTTTATCCCTGAGAGTGACACACGTACAAGGCATCATGAACCGGGGTGCAGATCTGCTGTCCAGGGGACATCCCCTTTATGGAGAGTGGAAGCTGAACACGGAAGTGATTGGTCAAATTTGGAGCATATTTGGCAAGAGCGACAGTGGATCTGTTCGCGTCGCTGGACAATGCTCAATGCCCTCTGTTCTTCTCTCTGAAGGATCCCATAGCGAAACGCATGCTTTAACCACGGTTCTCTGATAGCATTAAGTAAGGTGTCTCACCAGATCACCCTCCTTGCTCTGTGAAGCGAGGAAGAGGTGTGCTTGTTTTGAATGTCGTAATGACGTTGCGTAGCTCCTTTTATACCGTGAGGAGGGAGCCACTCCCTGACGCAACATCATGTCTGCCAGCCAATTGGGGCTGGCGTAATGGAATTGGGCTTCTGAGGAATACGCGGAAGGGGCGTATTCCATAGTGAGACACCTCACTTAATGCTATCAGAGAACCGGGGTTACGCAAGTAATCTATTGGTTTACGTCGCGCTGTCTGCGCCGCTAGAGGAAGCGGCCTCAAACTGCGCCTCGGCCGGAACGCCGCAGTGAAAGGCTGAGCCGCGGCGGGAAGTGAGAGAGGCTTGCTGCGGTTAGAACTGGGGTGTGGCCCAGGCTGGTTGGATTCCTGCTGCTGCAATCCAGTGCTCGAGGAGAGCTCGGTCTCAGGCGGCACGGTCGTTTTGTCAAGCAAGGCGAGCTCGGAGCTTGCGCGGTCTATTGGCCATGATGTGTGGTTTTGCGAGGAGAGCAGCTGTCGCGATGACGCTTAATTGATGCTCAACAGCCGTGTTTGGCTGGGTAGGAATGATCGCGGGTCCAGCAAAAGCAGCAGGTCTGATAAATCCCCAGAGTAGCTCTCTTCGTTGGTAGGAAAATTGGGTCTGTGATAAGGTGACAGACGAAGCGAACCAGCATGCTGATAAACCGTCAATGGATAGAGGTAAGTCAGCGATATTTGGGGGAAGTCGTGGCCTAATGGTTAGAGAGTCGGACTCCCAATCGAAAGGTTGTGAGTTCGAGTCCCGGGCCGGCAGGAATTGTGGGTGGGGGGAGTGCATGTACAGTTCTCTCTCCACCTTCAATACCATGACTTAGGTGCCCTTGAGCAAGGCATCGAACCCCCAACTGCTCCCCGGGCGCCGCAGCATAAATGGCTGCCCACTGCTCCGGGTGTGTGCTCACAGTGTGTGTGTGTGTGTGTTCACTGCTCTGTGTGTGTGCATTTCGGATGGGTTAAATGCAGAGCACAAATTCTGAGTATGGGTCACCATACTTGGCTGAATGTCACTTCACTGATTAATAATAATTTATTTGTACTATGGGATTGATTACTTGATTATAGTCCACCTGTGTTTATTAGGCTAAGTATCTGACGCTCTCCTCCCAAATCTTGTTAATAAAAACATCATTTAACATTCTTTACATTTTAAGTCAAGTCTTTGAGGGAAGCCGGAATGTGCATTAGTAATAAGTTCACTTGACAATAAGAATCTCACTGACTAACATTACATGGCACACAAAAAGGAAATTCCTCCAGAAAGTATATTGTCCTCTCCACATAAAGCCAAACTGCTCTTATTATTTGATTATGACTGCTATAATTCACCAAGCAAAGCTTCAAATTGGATTTAATCTTTGTGGGATTTGGTCTGCGTGCTGAGATCTAGCTCTAGGAATTTCATTGATTCTGGAATTCCAGGCTTCTCAGACTGAGCACTGGTGTGGTAATAGCTAATGCTGACACTTGTACGCAGGCAAGCGGTAAAGTGGGTATAAAGCTTGGTAGGGGGAGGCTGGCTATCTTTCTGTCCTCCTCTTTGACATGACTGGTCTTTGAGAAAAAAAAAGTTTCCCTTGAAGTCCATACCCCTCCTCTCATACCCCTCTTCGCTTTAGGGGACTGACTGGGTTGAGCAGTACCTCCCTAAAATACACCCTCCCCCTGGCAGTTCTAATCGGAGGGGTGGATCAATGTGTTTTGTTGCTTGTCAAAAACAATCACTCTTTGGGCCATTACAGTTGCTGCACGTCCTCCTTTAATTGGTGTAACGCACAGAGGAATGAAAGCAAGGGCAGCCCACAAAAGCCAGCCAGTGAATAAGAACCAACCCACACTGAACTGCTCTTCAGGGCAAAAAAAGTTAATAGTTGGCAACTAACAAGAGTAGGGGGATCTTTCCTTCAGCGATATCACTGGCCAAACTGTCAGCACACCAACCTTAAAAATGTATTCACACTTGTATTATATTGGATTAAAGGTAGCATTTTGTTTCAGTCAAGTGTAAATAAAAATATGATGATAAATGATTAAAACATATTACAGGGAAATTGACTAAGGCTCTTAAAGGAGCAATTTTTCCCTCTTTGAATAAGTTTTACATTTTTCATTTTTAAAAGTATTTTTAGCAAATTATTTATGTTTTAAATCGGGTACATGAGATGAAAACTCAGTAAATGAGTAGTCTTATAAAAGCAGATTTATTTTACACGAAAGGGGTCTCCTGATGGAGGTGGCCATTTTGAGATCACATGACCAGATGAATCCCATTTGCTTCCATTATTGGACTCTTTAGCTTCGTCAAGCAGGCACTTCTTTTGAATCAGTAATACTTTGTGACTGTAAAAAAAAACGTTCTATATAGTGTGATTTTTGTATTGTAAGAATTTAATCCACATACTACATTTGCCATGTAGTCATCATCATGTGATATACCAGGATCAGTTGAGTCAATTCACTGTCATTCACGCAACAAAAAATGATTGAGTGACCTTTAAAATATTCTGTTAAAATGTTTTGGTAAACTCTAAAATGCCATTACTAACCCTTATTTTTTTTCAGAGAAAGCTCACTCTAACTGCGACCTTCTCCCTCTGTGATTGGCATGTGCTGGAAGTTTTATGTCCAGTTCCCTGGAGCTGAAACAAGTCAGCATCATGTCTTATTATAAAACAAGACGTCCTTGCCTGGGGTGACTTCCGTGGAATGATGGCCTCGCTGTGGTGCTCCAAAGAGGCGACCGACAGCGAGGAAGTCAATGCACCATTGTGTATCAAGTTCGTCAGCTACATGTTTGGCAATTATCCTGACTGTTTGTTTTAGACTTAGATCTGTGAGCCAAGCAGGCCAACAGAGTACAACACCATCAACAAAGATGAATTTATTCATGAATGGTCAGCATGTCTAGTTGAGGGAGACAAGCTCAAAACATCATTGATTAGTGCTACTAATCAGTTCTCCAACAGCAAATGTCACCAAATTTTATTCACGGTGGATAAAAAAAAAATCACACATGATTTGTGCTTTTTGAGAAAATATTCCTCTAACATATGTTTGTTTGTTTTTTTTAAATCCAGCAGCATATATAGCCTATAGTTGTAAATTATATTTCATTTTTGTGAAGGGGTGTTTAGTCAGAAGCAGAAGTTTAGCCTGTTAGCAGAAGTTGTGTTTTATATAAGGTTTTATATATTAATCCACACTCTCAGAAAAGAAAGTACAAAAGCTATCATTGGTTAAGTACTCTTTTAAAAGGTACCATTTAGATATAATATTCCAATATAAGGTACTGATATGCACCCTTCAAAGATGTACCTTTTGTAAGGGTACTGCCCCAGTGAAATGGAGCTGGCTTTACATGGTAGCTACACCATCCAGGTCATTTATGGTCATTAGCTGATCCAGATTATGGATTGGACTGTGTTTGTGGGCAGGCAAGTTCACGACGAAAAATGTAAAATGTGGGCGGACATTATGCAAATGTGTTACTTTGTGACATAGAGCCGGAACAAAATAAGATTCAAATTTCTGACGACTTTGGGCGATTAGGAGTCGACATGTTGTCTCTCTATTACTTTGTATTTATTTATCGTGCGTTGCTTTCAATTCATCTTTGCTCCACCCAACGGGTCTACCAACATGCACATCTTTTGGATATTTGAGGTTATATTGAACATCTACATGGCAATCTGAGAAGACTATGTTGTCATGCTCCTCTCTACTTGGAGGACATACCTGCCTTTCTCCACCGCCCCACCTGCACTACTCCCCGGAAGAAAGGCAGAAATCGCAGAAGACGTGGAAGGCATGGAGGAATAGCCCTCAGACTAAAGTCCCATCTGCTGCTGTAGCATTCGTCTGCTTGTCTGCCTTTTCTTTCCACTGCTCTGATCAGAGATTGTTTCATTTATTGGCGCTCTCTGGGTCAGCCATATCTCTGGATTCGACCGGTTACTTCAGACTATACCTGCTGTTTCGATGCTGGGTTTAAAGGTGGTGTAAATCCTTGTAATCTCTGCCAGTTTTCTCACTATGCACAGCAGACCTATGATACGGTTCAGGCCAGTATGGCGCTGACCAGTGCTCGCTCACTGTTGAATAAGACCTTTCTACTAAATGATTTTATCACGTCAGTTGCTTTAGATGTTTTATTTGTGACTGAGATCTGGCTGGAACCAGGTGATATGACCCTGTCTCTGAACTTCTGCCTCATGATTATGCGTTCATAAATACACAGAGGGAAACGGGAATAGACGGAGGGTTAGCTCTTATTTTTAAAAATAAACTTTTATGCCGGACTCTACCCACAAATGCCTTCCACAGTTTTGACTGCAATTATATCAGTTAAATTCCTCTAACCCATTGGCAGTGGCTTTGATCTACCGTCCTCCAAAACTTTTCAAGGATTTTATTGAGGAATTTGCAGTCCTTTTAAGTGAACTCTTTATTAAATATGATCAACTGATAATACTTTGGGACTTAAATATTCACATTTGCTGTGGATCTGACTCTTTGTCTAAGGAATTTTTAAACCTGATTGAATCATTTGATCCCATACACTGGGTGAAAGGCCCTACTCATATTCAAGGTTATATGTTAGACCTGGTTTTGTCACATAATCTGCTCATCTCTGATGACTATCTCTGATCTTAATTTCTCTGATCATAAGCCTCTTCTCTTTTCTGTTCCTTTACAAGTTCAGCATGTAAAACCACAAGGTGCAGCTAGATGTTCACGTATGTTTAATTGTAATACTATCAATATTTTTTCACAGATGTACTGTATAGAGAAAGCTGCTCTTTTGACCTGTTAGAAAAACCCCTGAATAATTTGGACATGTATGATCATCTTGTGCTTTTTAATCCCACCAGTCTTAACATCTTTGAATCTGGTGCCCCATTGAAACTTAAATAAATGAAAGTTAAAACAATGCCATGGTTAAATGAAAATACTCTCTCTCTCTTCGAAATGCAGACAGGCAGAACGTTAATTGAGAAAGTTGAAACTTCAAGTTAACTATGAAGCTCTGCAGTTTGCATTATCTAATTTTCAAAAAGCATAAAAAAACTGCAAAAATTAATATTTTTACTCAGATATTATTAATCAAAATTGTCATAAGGCTTGATAATTTTTGACTCTGTTATCAATCCACATGCAAAAGTTCAAATAGTATCATTTTAACACACGAATATTTCCTCCAATTTGTCCTTAATAAGATCGCTAATCAATGATCTCAGACTGTCCAAATTAATATTAACACTCCCAAACCTCCCTTGCACTCTTTTTGAACCCATCTCATTGCCTGCCCAACAAGAAATCAATGCTCAGCTAAAACCAACATTTTGCTCGTTTGATATCTAGCTCTTGAATTAAAAAAAAAACAGTTTGATACCTTTGGGCCTAGTCTGCTGGCAATTTTCAACAAATCACTTAGTTTGGGTACAATACCAGCAGATCTTAAACATGCTTTATTAAAGATTTTAAACTATATTTATATGGCAACTGACAGGATGCGCAGTACGTGTTGATTTTAAAGGCAAGTGCGAACAAACATAGACAACAATGGTGGAGTACATGGTTCTGTTGTTTGAGTTTGCTAAAGCTTCATCAGCAAAGTGTGGATTTACTTCACATTATTACAACCAACAGTGGAGATGCATCATATACACATGGCAACAGGTACTGTTTACTAATAAGGTGATATCACCAACTACTGGCCTGGCATATGTAATACAGCATTTTCAGCTGTTTTCGCGGATATTTGTAAATGCAAATCATTTTGAAAATGTTGTCATGTATAAGCCTACTTGGACCTTTTTAAAAACATTTTTTGACTACATCATTGTGATGTAAACATTAAAAAAAGAGGTGAATGTGCTTTGTGCAGTCGTGGGACCTAAACTCTGGACCTTTTATTGTATGCTAAAAACCTAACACCACATTTTGCCTTTGAACTATCCCACTTGGAAAAAAGAAACAGTTTCTAACTCCTTAAAAGGGTACTGTCATACAGAAATAACTATAGCTACGTATTACCAACTCTTTCCCACTCTTGTTTTGTTTTAATGGGGCAACTGTAGCCTATGTAATTTCCCCTTTAAATGTTGTCTGAGTTTTGTTCAGTTTTTTAAATATAGGACCACCATTAATAGCAAATTAGTGAGGTCCTGATATTAACGTTTTAACAAGAAAGTTAGGAGTAATTAATTAGGCTGCTGGGCTCTCTAAGCTATTTCGGGGCATCCATTCATTGAACATTGAGACTGCGTCTCTCCTGTCCAAGGGCTTTTCTCCTGTCCAGCTCTTCTCAGTTCACATTGCCTCTCAGAGGGAAGAATAGCCCAAGCCTTGATCCTCATCAGTTGTCATCCCCAGTTCGGGCCACTTTGGCCACTGCTAGTGGGGAAGTCAGGCCTAATCCCTGGAAGGAATCAAGGCAAAAGAAAAGCAACAATAACCAAGTCAACCGTAAAAAATGAAAGCAAAATCTCTATTATCAGCCCCAGCATTTCCCAGCAATAAAGTGAAATCAGGCTGGTTTGTCATTCGAGTCAGACACCGTCCTGGGGGAGAAAATTTGGGGTCGCTTTGGGTTGGTAGACTCACACAACGTTTAGAGAGCAATATTTTGGTGAAAGGGGGACTCGCATTTGCAAAATCCCCCTCACATCCCGCCATAAGCATTAAATGCGGTCTGACTTTATGTTGTATAGGCAGTGCAAAACAAGAAAAGAGGCACAGTTCTTGCATAAAAGAATGCGGTTTTGGAGGATTAGGGATGGCCCAAAGGATGGAAAATAACTTCTGCATAACTTTACAGCTCCTCTCTTCCCAGGTCTTCAGTTAACCTTTAACTGGTCCCTTATAGTAAAGAGTCATGAATTACCAAGCCAAAATACAGCTACTGAAGTGTGATACAGTCTATACACTGCAGAATAAAAAGAGACCGAATATAGTTTTAATATGTAATATTTATATTTCATCAAGATGTATCAAGAAGTCATTAATTGTCAATTAATTTATCCGCCAAAGAGAGGAGACAAATGATCAAATGAATCCACATTCATTTGTGTAACTGTTAATCCAAACGTTTATTTGGATAACAGATTTTTGATGTAAGGTTTTAAACGCCTTAAGAAAAAAATAATGATAATGTCATCACAATCACTTCCCTCATTAAGGCCTATCTCAGAAATGATTGTAAGGGTCAGATGACCCATGAAATCAATGTCTCTTGTAGTTCCCTGAAAACCTGCTTTTCGTTTTAAAAAAATCATTAGGATAATCTTGAGCCACACACATTTATAATTTTCTGAATTTAAGCCAAGTTATCCAGGCTCATCCCTTTGCTTAAGAGCTCTCCAGTCGATGAACATAGCCTACTTCACTTAGGTAGCCTAATTAGTGATTTTTGTCCTTGTTCAATTGCCCCTGTCTCCGCTGTGCATTCAAATGCACATGGTAATTGTAGGCCAACCTAAAACCTGATTCGTTTCACACTGATCAATAATCTTATTTCTTCCAGGACATGTGAGTTAACATATAACTAGACCTATATATTTGAGCATGTGAGGTAACACATAGATAGGCTATATATACATTTTGTGTATTTTCACCTCAATTTTCTTCCTGGTATCTCTGTATAACTGTGTATATACCACGTTCATATAGCCTGAGCTTTGCTTGCAAACCGCTGAATTCAGCTGCTGGGGGGAGGAGGGATGACTTGGATCATCCAATTTAAGGATGTTTATTGTTAATCACAATAACAGAGCTGCTACATTATAGTAGTAGAGAGCTAATGCCACAATCCCCGACATAAAACCTGCCGAATTTACCCTCAGACATCAGCGCATGCAGCAGAATAGCCCTTAATGCGAGGCATTCTGAGTCCCCCATTTCCATCAAGCTCTCATGACTGCAGAATTGCCGCGGACTGAAGTTATCAAGAGGCACTAATTTCACATTAAAGACCATTGACTGCAGTGGCTTGATTCGAGGGTTTGCGACAATTAACACAATCAGAATCGGAGCCCAGATCGTTTACCTTGACTCCATAATTATTTTTTTTGGCCGAGCGCGCTAACACATTCGTAAAATTGCGCGCAGTGTCAAAAACCGAGAGAGAGGATGCGGCGCGTTTTTATAAAACCACTGTCTCCAAACACACAGAGAATAATGAAACAGAAAAAGATTACAGTCAGAAATTGATTAGACTGTTTATTTATCCCGATTTTAAAGAGTTTAAATTAGGTTCCTGCGTTTGTTGTAGCTACCTTTTAAAATTCGCATCGATTTTAGATTAATGTTGATAGTGATAATTAAAATAAATTGACTACATTCTGTGTGCATGATCAAAAACTATCACGAAAAGACTCATTTTGCAACTTTAAAGAAGCTATTAAATTTCTTATTAATTGTATGCCTATTTATTAACTCCAATAAAACCGTGACAGCACCATATAGGTCTATTTTCTTAAAAAAAAATGAAAATTCACAACGTTATAAACTAGTAGTTAAATGTATATTTTATAAAAAAGAGCATCAAAGGCTATATTTTACTTTAAATAGATGGACAGGGGTATCATTGACCCCATTCAGCTTTTTCTGTAATAATTAAGTGCAATATGCAGACATTCAACTCTTAAGTAGAAATCTAAATTCAAGCAAATTTGTTTTATTTGAATAATAAATTGTAACTTGACACAAAACAACTGGAAATGGCTGAAACGTGACTCAGTATCCAATTCTTTTTCACTTTGGATATTACAGGGGTACCTCAGAGCCATAGAGAGATATATATTATTGATATATATATGATATATATTATTATATATACACATTACATATTTCAAAAAAAGAAATTCGTTATTTTATAAAGAAATTAATTATGTTTCTTCATCACCAAATCAGCATATTATAAATATTTCTGAAGGATTATGTGACACTGAAGACTGGAGTAATGGCTGATGAAAAATAATCTTCCATCGCAGGAATAAATTACATGACATGCATTAAAATAGAAAAGTTATTATAAATTGTAATAATATTAAACAATATTGCTATTTACTGTATTTGTCATAAAATAAATGCAGCTGTGGTGAACATAAGAGACTTCTTTAAAAATCATTTAAAAAAAAAAGAAAAATAATAATAATAAAATAGCTCTGTGCGCCTGTCATTTGAAATCCCGTGCATCGCGAGATTACCCTTACCATGTGACCGTGACCGAGACGTCTGGAAAGGAAAGAAAACAGGAAGCTGTTTAGAGTCGCGAAGCGGTAGCGTGTTGTATTTAGATTGTATACGATATGGATGTGTTAACGAAATTTACATTTGTAATAGCATGCTGGGCTGTTACATTCATTACCGTTGCTGACTGCTCGAATTACCCATCAGAGATGAGTGGCGATAGTGCACGAAAGCTGCCATCAGCAGTCATCCCTGTATCGCAGGCGAGCACTTTGGGATCCTTCTACTCTCTCAGTCTTTCATCTTTATTTCCAGAGGACTTGGACGAGTATTGTATTGAACTGCTTCGCATCTACCGTCAGCGTTACGTGACTTACGCGACCTGCCTGGTGACTTATGCGCGACCTGTCAAAGTCTGTCAGAACTGTTACACTGACTTCAACAGTCTGGCGGACATTTATAAAAACATATCATCTGACCAAGTAAGAGCTCAATCCCAGTTGAAATATCAATTTATAACACCAAAGTGCCTATAAATGCTCTCGCTTGGTTTTAAGGTTGACAGAATTGCCACCCGCTGGTCACATGCACCCATGTCTCGTGATTGTGTGTGTTCACTGTTTTTCACCCGACTCACACTAACTCTGAAATACTTTAGTATGCATGCTTACAGAGCTATTTTTAGTAATTTTTCAAATAAACTAAGTCTATTTAAATAGTTACACATACAGTATCATAATCTGATTGTACCTTTTCATTGTACTTATTTTATAACATCACGTACAATCAAATAAAGCCTACTAACCAGCATAGGTGTCAATTTCTTTCTGTTTATATATATACACACACACACACACACACACACACACACACACGCACACACATACATACAGCCAAGTATGGTGACCCATACTCAGAATTTGTGCTCTGCAAAAAAAAAAAAAAGATTTAACAACTATGCTGGTTAGTAGGCTTTTTTTGTCATTGTATGCGTGTTATTATAAAATCAGTTATGGACTGCAGCTTAAGAAGTTAATGAAAATTTCTTAACTTGTGATTTATGTGTTGTCCTTTTAGCCTGGCCCTGGGAATGTCAGTTGCCATGACAGCCTGATGCGTTCAGATAGGTTGATGCTGCTCTATGCCCTCTTCAGCCAATTAGATGAGATCTGGACATCAGCAGCATGCAAGCGTAAGTAACATAGCCAGAAATATTATAGGTTCTTTTAAAACCGCTTCCCTTAAACATGAATCTTTCATTTTCACTCTTAACCAAATTATATACTTCTCACCACTTGTCGTAGTATGAAGAAATCCAATCAGTTTTTGAGTAACAATGTTTGTTTTTATTTCATTTATTGAATGTTATGATTATTTGGAGAATAATTCTAATATGTTGTGCTCATTAGAATGCCTGACTAAAGAACAAGAGGCTCTTTCAAATGATACGGTTTACTTCATGACCACTCTGAATCAGTCACTCTCCTGTTTTGAACAGTATAAGGTAATATCAAATGGCTCATATACATCGGTACAAGCTCAGTTAAAACATATTACTTGAGTATCCTGTTCTCTTAATAGAAGAACCACTCTGAACTGTGTAAGGACTGCAAAGCCTCGTACAAAAAGTTGAAAGCGCTCTATGGTAGAATGGACAAAAACCAAACACTCTGCATTGATTTAGAAGACGCAGTAAGTATGCACTAATATACACAAACCCCTGTCATTTGACTCAAACACATTCCTAAGTTTTTAGCAAATAAATTTTATGATGTGGAATTTTGGGAGAATCGTAAAACAGCACCCTCCTTAGCCATAAATCTGTACAAAGGAAATGCTGGAATACACAACACTACTTTTGTACAGATTTTTGCCCTGATTTGCAGTCTGGACCAGTGGATGATAGTTGCCAAAAGTCAGAGCCAGTCTGCAGATTTCACAGAAAATCTTTTTTTTTTTTTTTTTTTTAATTGTTATTATTTATTTCTTTTTTAGCTTCAGACTATTATTCTATTTCAATTTTAAAACACATTATTTTCATTTGTCATTTAGCTCCTAACATTGAAGCACATGTTTTTGTGTTAGTTTGTTGTTTTCAGAGGATCCTAAAAGTCTGGTAGTTTGTGAACCTCAGTCATTTAGTGTATGATGCCCAGTTTTCCTCTGTAACCATTTACAATGTCGGCAAGTGTATGATGCCTAGTGTTTTACAAGCTGATCAAATTGTAAAGGAATGGTTCAGATTTTGATAAATTTAGCATTGTATCACTTTGCTCACTAATAGATCCTCTTAAAATAATGGGTGCCATCAGAATGAGAGCCCAATTAGCTGATAATACATAATAATGCTTCCCCCAGTAAAAAGTAAATGTTCATTTTCCTTTAAATAAAATCATAAAACCATCTGTCAAACACATTAATGTAATGTAACACACTTATCCAAAAAAAAGCATTGTTTTTTTTGTTGGTACAATGTATTTTAGAATTATTATTTTTTTGTCTAAAATCAACCGTAAGTGTCTTATAAAGATGTTGGCATTAGAAAATTAATTAATTAATTTTTGTTGATACAGTGTGAACCAGCCTCAATGGTAGCAGGTTATGATAGAACTATCAGATATGTGGTATCATTACCTTTCTTACTTCTCAGATGAATATAACGCAGCAGCTGTGGAGTAAAAACTTTAGTTGCCTGTTACCTCGGGAGGAGACGGTGCCTGTCATCGCAGTGTCCAGCTTCATGCTCTTTCTTCCCATCATCTTCTACTTAAGCAGCTTCCTGCACTCAGAACAAAAGAAACGCAAGCTTATACACCGTAAGTAACTTGCCTAACTGTGCAAATTGTGTCTGCAGAAAGCAGAAGTAAAAGGGCATAGGTCTTGGACAGTGTTAATTGAACTTGCTTGATTCGTACTGCTTAGGTTTCATGGTCAATCACTTTCAGACAGTATTTAACCAAGTAGTCTCGGACATGACTAGTTTTTTCATCTTTTTAAAGCATGTAGAACACAAAGTGCATTCTTAATGCTCTGAGCAGTCTCTGACGTCAAGGTTAAACTGTGCATTAATTATTCTGTTGTTGCATCTCTTCTCTTGTCTAGTTCTAATCTATTCTCGTATCCCAATCCACAGCCAAAAGAGCCAAGTCCAGCAACAGCCTAATGAATATCCAAGACAAATTCAACTGAGTGGAGATTAGGCGAGGAGGGGAAGAGAGGGCACTGAATCTTTGGTTCACCTCAGCAGACACTTTCAGCATGGATGGGTAGGATTCACGTCTTCTCCTGGACCCCAAGCACATCCTGGTTCAAAGACTTTATGATGCTCTACAGCTGCTGTGATCACAGTCTATTTAAATCAGTTTTTTGCACTATTTGTCATTTGCACTAATGATATAAAGACGCCAATTGCAAGTTTTACTGTTTTTTTTTTTCTTCTTCTTCTTTTTTTTTTCTTTTTTTTTTTTTGCTTAGCGTTGAAAAATAAGATAGTTCTACAGTTTTCACAGAGGATAAGTGATGATTTCAATAATTATGATGGATGTTAGTATTACATTATTGTATTTAAGGCATGAAAGACATATGATCCCAAAAGAGGGAGATTTATCTTTTACATCAGACTGGTTATGCTGCATTTTTACTGCACCAAGGGACCATGTTACGTTTTATATTTTAGAATATCCTAGGTAATAACAAATGGTTACACTCACGCGCACACACACACACACACACACACACACACACACACACACTACATGCCAATGGTACCACTTCTGGAAGCACTTCATGTGCATTAGAGAAAGATCTTGTAACAAATACTTTATTCAGGCTCAGAGGTGTATGCAGTGAGTAGTCCATGTTTCTTTTTTACTTCACTTTTTGCTTTACAATGGACTTGCCATAGTCTACCCTCATTGTGTGGATATATACTCTACTGTCAGATATTTGATGATCACAGACCAGTTATTCTGAAAGGAATAGAAAAGTTTAATTAATAGTGATACATCAGAGAGATCTTTTATTTTCTGTACTCAGATGTTGACCATAGCATTATCTAAATTAAAGTGTTATTTTGTTTACTCTGAATGCAGTTAGGTTTATTTATAGAATCTTTGCATACTTCTATAGTTTTAAAATAATTTTCAATTCAATAGCTTCCTCATACCTCTATTAAAATGTTAATTTTGCTTAACTCTTAAAGCCTTCCTTAGTGCAGTTGACAGGCTCTTTGTTTTCAGGGTTATGTGGACTTTCCATGGACTGCTAAGCGCCCGTTTCCCCAGTCATTAGCAGCTAATCTAAATGTAGGATAAAGTTACTTGGCCGAATAATTGTAACAACACATCCGTTTAAGCTGCATTGGCTTTTTGGTCTTATGGAGCCAAGCCATTGCCTATCACACTGCCTGTTAAGCGCATTTTGTTCGATTTATCCAATCATATGATCATACAGGAAGATATGGGGGAAAAATAGCCTTTTCATTTGTGGCTCATGAGTGTAATGTCTTAACAATAATGACAGCTTTCATCCCTGCAATGCCAGATCCATTGGTAAAAGTCATCACTCTAGCCCTGACAGCCAAATGTAGCAACCAAGCGAATTTTATGGCCACGTGATCAAGGAACTGACGCAAAACCTGAAATACTTTTTGAGATGTGTGACTCGAGCCTTACTTTACCTGACATGAACCTTAGAGAGGATGAGGGGAAACTGGTGGGGCATATGAGATTATCCCGCATCACGTTTTGCCCTGGTAAGAATCAGAGCAGTGACTTTGGACCTTAAGCAGTGAGCCCATTATGAAATATCCCTGAGTCTGAAAGTCAGCAGGGACTGATCCAACAAACCTTTAAAGTAGCTGCTCCATTTGTTTAAATGTTGCCATTAGGATTTTGGATGAACTGTCATTATAAATGAAAAAAAAAAATGTGTGTTGATTAAAGATTGCTTTGTGCTCTTTTAGAAGAACTTGCATACTAACAAAAAGTCTGATTGTATTTTGACGTTTTGTAAGGCTGTAATTTTATTAAGAATAATAAAAAAAGATAATTGATTCTGAAAGTGTTGCATTGTATATTTGTTATTTATTTATTATTCATATGTATAGTTTATAAAGCATATATTGTACGTGGCATGTTTAGCAATGGAGTTCTTAAGCAATTTGTAAAAAAAACAAAAAAAAAAAACCTCTGGCCTGATTCCAAGCACCGTAATCTACCCAAAGGAGCTTTAATAGGAACTGACTGAGAAAATTATTTTTATCTGGTTATTTGGAAAATGTAATTTTGTAATTTGATTCCATGTCAGTCACCCTTTGCCTCAATATTTCTTGACAGTTATTTGTGAGGAAAAAATATGACGTTGACAGTAGTATGTATATGTCATCATAAGTTGTTATTTTGTTTATTTTGTGTCAAAATTAGTACAAATTAGATATATTGCAAAACATGACATTTAACCTATCATATTAAGATCAAGTATTATGTTGGGGAAAAAATCTCAAAGGACAAGTAATCAGCTCATGTATTAGAAAGCAAGAAAAATTATGCAGTGTAAACTTGTATGATCGCAATATCAAAATAAATATACTACTATTTTTATGTAATAGTATCTGGGATATAAATGAGATCATCACAAAATTAATTCACTAATCAATTTTCTATCTCTTTCTCATTCATCCTTTCTTGATTTCTGTAATTTAATCATCCTCTGAGATTCCTTCATCTACTGTAAATCAGATTTCATCAACCACACATACTTTCGATGTAACTTTGGTAGTTATACAAACCTTATAAAGCTTTCAATTGGCTAAAGCTGAATATGGTGCTTTGTTGAAGAAATATAGCTTTATAATAAGAGAATTCTCAGTTAAGAGCCAACGTGTTGCTGAATGAAAGGGGCCATTATGACCTCATAAGGGTCAGAGTCTGAAGATCATGGGATTATGGGATTATGATAGATTATAGAATCACTTCATCACAGTGGCACTTTAGCACTGCTGATGGCTACAGAGCTCTCCATTCCAGTCTCCATTTGTTGTTAATCATTCTAAAATGTTCCACCTCATTACAAAGGTTGTATGAGAGGTCAGCTGGAGAAGACATCGCAGATGCTGATTGGTGTGTCAGAAACCTAAGGTGGATGACTTCTGTGCCCCGTAGCTTCTTTTAATAAGACAACAGGATCACTGTTGGCAAGGCTTACACGGTCCCAGGGGGTCTGTCAGAATAAGAGCTTTTGAATAAGGGGCTATGGCATAAGGGCAGAAACATCTGACCCTGTTGGGCACCCTGCCCTCTCATCTTTGGGTACAGTGCAGCTGGATAAGACGGTTATAAAGCCTCTTGACTAGAATTATAGACAAGATTTCAGGGAGACAATAGGTGGCCACTGTAGTGCTTCATCATCATCAATTGATGGGCTGCATTCAATACTATTTCTATAATGAGTTTGGCATCTGAATAGCTAAGTACAACATAACAGAAAACGCTGGATGAAATAAATAATTAAAAATAAAATAAATAAATAAATTGCTTCACCAATAAGCCTATATATTCATGGCCATTAATTTACTCTCAAAAGTTTTCTAATTAAAATGTTTGTTCACTCTCTATTTCGTATTCATACCAAACAATTTTACAACTGTATATTATCTGAAAACATCAGTTAAGAAAGAAAATTGTCAACCAAGCACGAGCAACAATATTACAGTAATATTAATAAGTTTCCTTTACTCGGTCTGATATTCAACATCGCCAAGCATGAAAATATTTGAATGTTAAGTATTCCAGAGAGCCTTGTAATACATTGTTAACATGCAAATATTCTTCTTTTAGGTTTCAAGTGATTCGACTACATGTCAAATGCATTAGGAGCATGATCACAAATATTAAATATTTATGCAACTGACCTTTATTTTACAATTTCTACAACTGAATATCCACTGGGACGAACTGTAAAAGTAAGTTTTAAAATAACCATGTCATTCATTAGAAAAAGAACATTTACTTAGTATATTTATGCATGGAACAAAAGGAAATGTCACAGTCTTAATTTCCATGCAACTTATTATAGTTGATTTTTATACAGATTTATGGCCTTGTAGTGCATAACCTCCATGTAATAATGTGTAAATTAAGATGAGGGGTTGTGACCTGCACAATTACTCCCTGCATATTTAACTCTTGTCTGATTAACGCAGGATGGTAAGAGCATCTCTCAAGTCTGAAGTAAACAGTCTCATCACTGTAGCTCTTATTTGTTATCTTGTGCTGCCATCATCATTCAGGTCAATGGGATTGAAGAGGAAACGGCAAAGGTTATTGAGGAGGGTTTCAGCATGATCACTTTCTCTCATATCAGTATACACACTTGAAGTTTTTCTCTCTTTTGTAAATTATATGGAATTTATTTACAGTTGAACCACCTATCTACATGGAGATGAATCATACATCAGGTTCATAATATTACTCTGGTGCCATCTATTGATGGAATATGATTTTAAGCCACACTTTGTTTAATGCTTATATGAGTGAATTAATAGACTGAGACAATATATGTTTTCATGTCATCACTGCTGAATAAAAATAAAATAAAAAAAACCCTACTTAAATCAGACTTTGTTGGTTTTCAGCCTGGTCACATGGCTGGTTTTAGTTGGTCATTCTCGGAGATCAGCATTTAGACCAGTTTAAACCACATAAGACCACCTAACAACAGGATGGTTTAAGATATTTTCAGCTTGCTTAATTTTTTTAAAGATCATTTTAGCTTGCTTTGTCAAACAAGTTTAGTGGGGAAATCCATCACGTCATATTGCAACAGTCTAAATCTGGAAAACATGTTGCTGAAACATACATTGCGTTTTTATTAGCTGACAGTTATGATGTTGAAGATTTCTTATTTTTCAAGAAAAATGCAAGTTGCAAACACTGGAAAGTAAGGTGAAAAAACTGTATTCTATGTATTGCTATGTCGCTCCATTTCGTAAACAAACAGAACGTTGTTTCTTTTAATGCTCCCTTTATTTACTAAAACTGGCAACTGTTTGACATTTGGAAATATTTCTTCAGTTGTCCAGCCTGTTGAAAATCCAATTTAAACTGTTGATATTTTGAAACGTGGTTGCTGGTACCTTTAATGTTAGCTGTTGATTGAAGACCACTAATGGCCAGCTATAGAAACCAGCAACCAAAAGGCTGCTTTAAATTTCAGGAGTGAAAACCCATTGATGCAACTAATTATTTTTTATATTAATTTATATTTTTATAGAATGAAGCTGAAAAATGAACCAAGCGATAATCTGCAAAAGTAAGATGATCCACACATTATTTTATATTAGAAAGATACTGTTTATAATAAACATTAGATAAAAGCATTAACTTTTTTTCTGTTTCACGTGTCAGAGAGGACGACAAAAGAGATTTTTTCAGTAACGTGCTGCAAAGCTTGAAAATAAGTGATTGTAAGAGTCACTTCCAGCTGACTCCAACTCAAACTGAGATACTTTAGTTTATGTTTGTCCAATTTTCTGCTAATCACACTTGTAGTTTGTAAAACAAAATAGTTTTTTTGACTGTGTTTGTAGGAGTTGGTACGGCTGTTGGCATTTTGGAAATGGACTGCCATTATGCAAGAGGAATAGACAAGTGTGGCATGCTGTGCTTGCTAGTCTGTGGGCTCTTTTTACCCAAGAGTCTTACCACAATATGGCAAACCGCTTTCACGTCACTCGTTTGTGATCAGCTGGATGAATTCTGCACCCTTGTTACCAGTATCTTGGTTAATGAAATCACATCTTTGGCAATTCAACCTCTCCACTTTCAGAGCACTTTCTGTCTCCATTCCCAGATTATGCAACAATATAGGACAGAAAAATGTATGTTATAACCAGAAAGTGCAGTCATCTCTTGCAGTGGCGCAAGGCTCCATGAGTACTCTGAGAAAACCTTTTCTCAGATATCTGCAGAAGCATTCCATTTTTAAATCCAGTTTAGCTGTGAAGACCTGCTGTATTTCATACAACATGTTCATAGAAAAATAATGTGCCAGTGGATTGCACTGATAGCCCAAAAACCTTTCCATGAACTACCCTATGTACAACCCGAATTCCGGAAAAGTTGGGACGTTTTTTAAATTTTAATAAAATGAAAACTAAAGGAATTTCAAATCACATGAGCCAATATTTTATTCATAATAGAACATAGATAACGTAGCAAATGTTTAAACTGAGAAATTTTACACTTTTATCCACTTAATAGCTCATTTAAAATTTAATGCCTGCTACAGGTCTCAAAAAAGTTGGCACGGGGGCAACAGATGGCTAAAAAAGCAAGCAGTTTTGAAAAGATTCAGCTGGGAGAACATCTAGTTAATTGATATCAGGTCTGTAACATGATTAGCTATAAAAGCTTTGTCTTAAAGAAGCAGAGTCTCTCAGAAGTAAAGATGGGCAGAGGCTCTCCAATCTGTGAAAGACTGCGTAAAAAAATTGTGGAAAACTTTAAAAACAATGTCCCTCAACGTCAAATTGCAAAGGCTTTGCAAATCTCATCTTCTACAGTGCATAACATCATCAAAAGATTCAGAGAAACTGGAGAAATCTCTGTGCGTAAGGGACAAGGCCGGAGACCTTTATTGGATGCCCGTGGTCTTCGGGCTCTCAGACGACACTGCATCACTCATCGGCATGATTGTGTCAATGACATTACTAAATGGGCCCAGGAATACTTTCAGAAACCACTGTCGGTAAACACAATCCGCCGTGCCATCAGCAGATGCCAACTAAAGCTCTATCATGCAAAAAGGAAGCCATATGTGAACATGGTCCAGAAGCGCCGTCGTGTCCTGTGGGCCAAGGCTCATTTAAAATGGACTATTTCAAAGTGGAATAGTGTTTTATGGTCAGACGAGTCCAAATTTGACATTCTTGTTGGAAATCATGGACGCCGTGTCCTCCGGGCTAAAGAGGAGGGAGACCTTCCAGCATGTTATCAGCGTTCAGTTCAAAAGCCAGCATCTCTGATGGTATGGGGGTGCATAAGTGCATACGGTATGGGCAGCTTGCATGTTTTGGAAGGCTCTGTGAATGCTGAAAGGTATATAAAAGTTTTAGAGCAACATATGCTTCCCTCCAAACAACGTCTATTTCAGGGAAGGCCTTGTTTATTTCAGCAGGACAATGCAAAACCACATACTGCAGCTATAACAACAGCATGGCTTCGTCGTAGAAGAGTCCGGGTGCTAACCTGGCCTGCCTGCAGTCCAGATCTTTCACCTATAGAGAACATTTGGTGCATCATTAAACGAAAAATACGTCAAAGACGACCACGAACTCTTCAGCAGCTGGAAATCTATATAAGGCAAGAATGGGACCAAATTCCAACAGCAAAACTCCAGCAACTCATAGCCTCAATGCCCAGACGTCTTCAAACTGTTTTGAAAAGAAAAGGAGATGCTACACCATGGTAAACATGCCCCGTCCCAACTATTTTGAGACCTGTAGCAGAAATCAAAATTGAAATGAGCTCATTTTGTGCATAAAATTGTAAACTTTCTCAGTTTAAACATTTGCTATGTTATCTATGTTCTATTGTGAATAAAATATTGGCTCATGTGATTTGAAAGTCTTTTAGTTTTCATTTTATTAAAACTTAAAAAACGTCCCAACTTCTCCGGAATTCGGGTTGTACACTCTGGACGTCTTGATGGAATATCTAAAAGACAATACATTGCAGCCACACTTGAGCGAACCACTAAAAAAAGAAAATGTATAAGTATTATCAAGCAATGTTGCATATGATAATGAATGCAATAATATGTTGACAAAAATGTTTAAATTTAAATTATAAGGTGACTGTTTTGTTAATCACTGTAGTATGTATTTTTATTTATTTATTTTTTTGTTATGTGTACTACTATGTTGGAATGACATCATAAAAATAGTTAAGTTGAATTACAAAATCAAGAAGGACAGGTTTTTGTATAATAGGGATCTAAAGTTTTCATCTGTAAATTAAAACCAGGGTTTTCAACTTGGGGTCTGTGAGCAGATGTGTAAAACAGGATTTTATACTATGCATTCTTAATCCATTATGCATTAAGGAATGTTAATTATAGTTATAAATTAAAAATAATACAAAATGCTATTTAAGTCTTTGGGTTGACTATTAACCTGTATGAGGGATCCCTATATCTGTACAGGATGAAATCCCCTCTTTATTTGAAAGAAAAGAAAAACTAAATCTAAAAGTACGAATTGTGTAAAAACCATAGACTGTATAAAAAGTAACAACATGTACTACCATAGAGCACATGCGTAGAACACGTACACTGCTTGGCGCATACATTTGTCGTGTTTCAGAGCGTCGACTGCAAGTGGCGAGACGTTATTAACACGCTATAATAAAAGTCCATGTTTTGTTAAACGTGGAAATCTAATAATTATTTATACTAGCATCACGTGATCACAGTCTAATAAATTAAAAACGCGTTTTAATAAATAAACTCAGATTTTTACACTAACAAAGACCTGCGGGTCAGTCTTAAAAATTACACGAAAACCTTTTATTTTGAAAAAAATCGCTATCGTTGCAGAAAGTGCCTGGATGCTGGCTTCCCTCTCCAGCATATGTGACTAGTCCTACAGTGGGGCGACTGATAGGGCGGCAAAGCGGCTGAAAAAAAACGGGGTTTAAAGCAGCTGCGAAATGGCTGGACAGCAGTTTCAGTACGACGACAGTGGCAACACCTTTTTCTATTTCCTCACGTCCTTTGTGGGACTAATAGTAATCCCAGCCACCTATTACCTCTGGCCCCGGGATCAGAATGCGGGTAAGGCCCCATATGCTAATACACGAAGAGCTAAACTGTTCACGTTACATGTCTCTTGATGATAAGTAACGTTAAGTTACTGATAACTAGATTGCCACCTCTTTGAGGAGCATTTTCTGACATTGCAGTATTCAATAAAACGAATACCTAAGGTAGACCCAGTAATGCCACTAAGAGCTTGCCTAATTGTTGATATTTAACTTAGCATTAGCAGCTCAACTACACTGGATGAGATATTTCCAGTATTTTTGAAGTGTAAGTTATCGATCTTAACGCAGATACTTTTAAAGAGACTTCAGTTTAAATGTCTATTTGAGCATTGCTACCCTCACGTACAAGCGTCCTTCGTTAAATTTGAGTGACTTGTCTTCTGTTTAATGTGTGACAAACACATTGCTTTAAGATCAGTTGATCTGATCATATAATGGTCGCCATTGATCATTACTTGTTTCTTTCCCGTCTGCATGGCATTCACTCCCACTCGCTTTTCTTCATGTGTTATGAAATGTTGCAAGGTATCTGTTTATTTAGTTGTTCATTGTGGTATATGCACGTTCTTGTGAATTGTACTCTCTCATGAACTGCACTTTTGCATACTGTTTACATGCATCAGATCGACAACTTTAAGTCAGTCGAAGTCAAATTCACAATAAATGAACCCATGTTTGCAGACAATGGTTTGTAGCTTATGCAGTTGTGCTAACAATTATGCAGTGTGCACAGTATCGAATTTATACAAGAAACGCTCATAGGTTTTTGGTTTTAAAGTCCATTATGGCTCAATATCTGTCGGACTGAAAACCTTTCAGATATCAATAAAGATGGGTCTATTGTACACAAATCCTCTTCCTCTGTTTATTCTCTTATATAACAATACAATTTTGGCATATTTTGAGACCGCTTTTGTAATCTTGCTCTCAATGTAAGAGAGGTACACAGGGACACATTTTGCAGTACCTCACTAACTAAAAAGTAACAGTGCTATACCATGCTTTTTGAATATGTTAATACTATTCCTTTATATAATTTGCTATTATTGTACAATGGGACTTTACTGTAGAGGCAGGATCTGTATGTTTGCATGGTGGGTGTGAGTTAGATTGCACAATGCTGCTTTTTTCTCATTGTTGTCAGTTATATAAATAAATTTACAGAGCAATTAAGATTGAAGAGTTTACGACGAGTCCATGGAAGATGTCTGTGGTATCGCCTTCGGCTGATGAAATCACAGCAGAGCATTGTTCCAACACTTAAGTAAGTGATTATGTTTGTGTGAAATTAAAGGCATTTCAGGGGAATCAATCTCCTTTAGCTTATTGCGCCTACTGTTATTATGACACACTGCACTTGTGTCCTGTCTGTTTGCTGTTTGTAAACATTTAGTTTTTAACATGCACACATTTTTAGTAGGTTTCTGGATGTATACAGTGTGCACTGGGCAACAAAATTAATTGGATATCAGTATCTCTTAAAAATCATGCAAAGTGCTAAAATATTTAATTAGCTTTTTATGCATTTATCCATTTAGTATATTAAAGGATATAAAAAAATCATATTTTGTATTAATTGTTAACATTAATTAAATGCAAGAGGACAACAATGCTTTTACGAGAGTCTTGCAACAGATATCAATTTATCATTTTATATGATTAATGAATTTTCGGACACCAACCAAGAGTCATTTTATTGTGATGGTCTGATTTATTGATTTATTTTTGGCTATTGCTGTAGCACCTGCCACAATGGTCAAAATGAATGAAATTATTTATTCTTAAGCATGACAATGACATCAGACACTCGTCAAAGCTGTGCTCCGTCTATTTAAAGAACAAAGCTTGAATAAGATGTATTCTGAAATATCCCTTCTTTCATGGCTTAAATCTGCTCTTTTATGCTACTTAGTCATCATGATGTATAGCAGCTGCTGTCTATTTTATTGTAAATTTTGGTCACATACTAAAATGTACTTCTCTATCATTTTAGAAAAGCAGCCCTGTTGTTTGGGTGGGCAGTATTTCTTCTCCTGGCCTATAAGGTGTCTAAATTAGATCGAGAGTACCAGGAGTATAACCCCTATGAGGTCCTCCACTTGGAAGCAGTAAGGATGCATTTCTTGTCTTATTCTTTGTCATTTTAATCTCTAACCTGCTTCTTCTAAAGATTAATAGATCCATTATTTTTCTGTTTAGGGAGCGTCTGTTGCTGAGATTAAGAAACAGTACAGAGTGCTGTCTCTGAAACACCATCCTGATAAAGGTGGAGATGAGGCCATGTTCATGAAGCTTGCTAAAGCTTACTCTGCGTAAGACTGCTGTCACCACCTCTTTTATTTACTGTTACCTTTTACATTTAATGTCATGTTATTTATAGCAGTCGCAACTAATTTTTCTATGTGGGTTGGTGTTGGTATTGCAGTGTGTAATTATAGGTGCAGCACAATACCGTTCATAAAAGCTATATGTAAAAATGTCATTCACTGAGCCAGAATGAAACACTTCTTAAAGTACTCACGCAGCACCTTTCTGTTATTGGTCAATATTGCGCTGCGTGTAATCATCTGAGTTTTTGAAATAGTTTTCCATGCTGATACATTCTCACAGTTTAACGAATGAGGAAGCACGGGATAACTGGGAGAAGTATGGCAACCCTGATGGCCCAAGAGGTGACAGTTTCTTAACTTGTCAACTTATTTCTAAACAATTGTTCCGTTAGTATAACCTATGTTGAAAGTTCATCATTATTCTGTCTTTTTACTGTTGATCAGTGACAAGTTTTGGAATCGCTCTTCCTGCGTGGATTGTTGACCAGAAAAATTCCATGCTGGTAGGTTCACCCACTCATTTTTTCCAGCTGTCAGTTAAGTCTTGACCAAATTTAAGTGTCAATTAATAATTAGATAAATACACTAAGAATGCAATAACTTGCGAAACCTGTTTGCATGTGCCTTTCACAGGTGCTGCTGGTCTATGGGTTGGCTTTTATGGTTATACTTCCTGTGGTTGTGGTAAGCCATTCTTTTAGAGCGATAAATAACTTGGACATGAGATTAAATTAAATAAAACCAGTTTGGGGTCAGTAAGATTTATTTCTTTTTATGTTTTTTGAAAGAAGTCTATTATGCTGACCAAGATAATTGATCAAAATACAGTAAAAACAGTAATATTGTTTAGTATTATTAGAGTTTCAAACATCTCTTTTCTATTTTAATGTGTTTTAACTCATTTATTT
The DNA here is from genome assembly GCF_963082965.1 of Carassius carassius. Lineage (NCBI taxonomy): Eukaryota > Metazoa > Chordata > Actinopteri > Cypriniformes > Cyprinidae > Carassius > Carassius carassius. The sequence goes on along the minus strand of NC_081772.1, from coordinate 10,425,513 downwards.
CTATAATGGAAAGCTGAATTTTCATCATCTGTGTCTCAAGCTAGAGTAACATTATAATTGTCAGTGGTGATAACAGTTAGGATAATTTGTATAATTATAAATGTATCACTAATGATCAATTTAATGCATCCTTGCTAAATAAAAAGCGTCAATTTCTTAAAAAAAAAAAAATGTAAAAAAATGTAGTGTACAAGTGCTTGGAAACTGTAGTATAGAAGCCCATTCTGTTCATTAATATTCTGATAAAAACAATAGTAACGAGCCTTTTTGTTTAGGGCACATGGTGGTACCGCTCCATCCGCTACAGTGGTGATCAGATCCTCATCAACACAACACAGCTTTTCATGCACTTTATGTACAAAACGCCTACAATGAACATGAAACGTAAGTTGAAGAAAAATATTTTATGACCTTTTTCGATCTTTTAGATACCTGCGACTGAGTCTTTTCTGTGTTTGACAGGATTGGTGATGGTTTTGATGGCAGCATTTGAATTTGATCCTCGTAGTAACAAAGAGGCCATCATAAGACCAACAGACAACATAGAAGTTCCACAGGTAAAATGTTCAAACATATATATGTATTTTGTGCTAAAGATTTAGAATGCTTAATGAAGTGGCTAGTGGATAATGATTAAATTGAATGCTCGTGTTGTGTTGCTTTGTGCAGTTGATTCGGGAGCTGGGGAACATTAATGTGAAGAAGAAGGAGCCTCCGTTCTGCTATCCCTACAGCCTGAAGGCTCGAGTTTTATTACTTACACACCTTGCCAGGATGGATGTTTCTGAGAACATAGAGGAGGGTATGCATTCACAAACACCTGTCAAGTGTCAACATTTAATCCTGTAGGATAATAGCAGACCAACTACCAGCTTACAAGCTATATATTAAACCAAATATGTTATCCCTGGGAATTAAATCCATGACCTTGGTGTTGCTAATCCCAAGCTAAATTAATTAGCTGTTTTGTATCTTCTGCAGATCAAAGGTTTGTGGTGAAGAAGTGCCCTGCTTTACTACAGGAAATGATCAATGTCGGCTGTCAACTTACTATGATGGCAACCAGCAGAGGAGGTAATTATGTAATTAATATGAGTATATACATTACTGTTTATAGGTTTGATCAGTATGATTTATGTGATGAAATTAATCTTTTATTCCGGCAAGGATGAATTAAATGGAGCAGAAGTTGACACTAAATACAACATTGTTAAAAAAAAAAACTTCCTCAAAAATATTAAGTAGCACTACTGTTTTCCGCATTGATAAGAAATATGTCTTGAGCACCTGAAAACATATTAGAATGATTTCTAAAGGATCATGGGACACTGAAAACTGGAGCTATGATGCTGAGAATTCAGCTTTGCCATCACAGGGTCAATTAAATTTTTTTATGTGTTAAAATAGAATAGAGTTATTTGAAACTGTAGTAATATTTCTTCATATTGCTTAATGTATATTTCATCATGCATCCTTGGTGAACATAAGAGACTTTTTTTAAAAACATGAAAAAATCTTTTGAAAGGTAGTATATAATATGATGCATGATTGAAATACGATTTTTGCTGATTTTGATTTTATAGGTCTTCGGGCTCCCAGGTTGTCATCCATAGAGAACTGCATGAAGTTGTCTCAGATGGTGCTTCAAGGACTGCAGGAGGCCAAGTCTCCTCTGCTTCAGCTGCCCCATTTTGAAGAGGAGCACCTCCGATACTGTATCTCTAAGAAGGTACATCTTTCTCAGAGGCATCGCAGCAAAAAAAACTCTGTTAGATACCCCAGTTAAATTTCTAAATAGGGCCCATCTTTCTCTTCAGTATAAGGTACGGACATTGCAAGATCTTGTCAGTCTGAAGGACTCTGACAGGAGAAACATGCTGCGATTCCTGGGGGAGGAGAAGTATGATGAGGTTATGGCGGTCCTCGGGAGCTTTCCCTGTATCAACATGGAAACCAAACTTCAAGGTGAGATTGTTCAGCAGCACTTGAACCCTCATACATTCATTAAAAACCATTATGTGTGATTTAAAGACTTCAACTCTTTGTGTTTCATTGCCCCATAGTGTTGGATGATGAAGATAGCAATAACGTCACGGCAGGATCCATTGTCACAGTTACTGTCACCTTGACAAGGAAGAGAATGTCTGTAAGTAGCATATTTGAGAGCCACCATTTCCTATCCAGATGTTTATTTGAGGGTGAGAGTTCAATGCTATTCAAATATAGCAGTTGATTTATGTTATATATGTATTATGCAAAGTGATTATGATCATGGTATAGCACATCTTGCAGTTGCAGCAGGCATCCACAAGAGGTCAATGCTATGCTTCTTTGGTTTTTAGGTTGAGAATTCATTTCAAGCAAGACTACCTACTACCAAAACAGTCTGTATTCTTTTTAAAAAGCGCAACAACATTTGTACTAAATTTCTGTTTGTATTTAGGAGATGTTTGAGAAAGAGGATGCACCGCTACCTACAGAGGAAACTAATGCAGAGGAGGTAGTAACGCTATTCAAGCTATGTGTTTGGCAGACATAATTTTATAAAAAAATAAAAAATGCATATTTACATTTTGTTATTTGCTCGTAATGATGTCTAAAAGTATATGAATATTATTTTGTAATTTGCAGCAAGGTGATGCCAAAAACAAGCCAAAAGTTTGGCAAAATAAGAATAAAGGAGCTAAGAAAGCTGCCAAGTCCAAAAAGAAGAAACTGACTAAGAAGAAACCAGTCACCCAACAGCAAGCAAAGGGAGACAAGGCCAAACACCCCAATGGCAATGTGGCAGGAAATGTAAGGATTCTAAAACTATAGACCTGTAAATGTTCTGTGTTACACATTTTTTTGTCTTTTAAAGAAACAGACTTTCATTTTATCCATTCAGAAAGTTCCGAAAGATTTTTCTTTTTCTTTTTTTTAAGAAATGAATACTTTTATTCAGCAAGGATGCATTAAATTGTCAAAAATGAGAGTAGATTGTTGTAGATTTCCATTTCAATTAAATTGTTCTTTTGAACTTAAAAAAAAAAAAAAGTATCACAGTTACCACGAAAAATATGGGGCAAAACAACTCATTTCAACTTTGATAATAATAATAATAATAATAATATTTTTTTCAGAATATTACAAAGATTTCTGAAACATATGGCACTAAAGACTGGAGTAATGGCTGCTGACAATTGAGCTTTGCCATCACACAAATTAGTTATATTTTAAAATTAAAATAGAAAACAGTTGAAATTGTAACAATAGTTTTATCAAGAGGTTTGATTCAAAAACATAAAAAAAAATCGGCAGCCCCAAACTTCTGAACAGTAGTGTATATTATGTTATATTCATTCATTTTAGTCAGTTTTACTATGATGCTCATTTGCATCTGCATGTGCTTATATTTTCATTCACAGGATGTTGCTCCTGCATCAAAAGTGGAAGAGGACGATCTTTCTGATAAAGGCAGTGAATCAGATGAAGCAGAGGGAAATAAGGACTCTCCCAGCGAGAGAGATGAGGAGAGCGACAAGCAGAGTGACACTGAGGTGGACGAGATTGCCGGAGATGATGAGGAGGTGTGTGTCATATCCTTCTGATGTGACTGCCAATGGTAGTCATTGCAGTGCATCTTTCCATAACCAGCATGTCTTTTTCTGTAGGAATGGGAGGCACTACAACAGAGCATTCAGCGCCGTGAAAGGGCACTATTGGAGACCAAGTCTAAGGTCACACATCCTGTGTACAGTTTGTACTTCCCTGAGGAGAAGCAGGAGTGGTGGTGGCTCTACATTGCAGATAGGAAGGAACAGACGCTGGTGTCTATGCCCAACCACGTCTGTACACTCAAAGACACAGAGGAGGTGAGGCCACAACCACCTGTTTGTGCTTTACCACATCTTTTTTTCATTCGGAAAGGGTGACATTGTGTTACTCAGTGGAGGGGAATTTAAAATTTTCTGGGCATGGAAGTGACTTAAAACTTAAAAGTCGTGGAAATTTGAGGAGAGTTGCTCAAAAATGTTTTTACTGGCTAGACAACATTTTGAGTAAAGGCTGTGCAAAGTAAATTGTGCTAACAAATCATAGTGATATTTAATTTGTTAGCAGTGTGATTTATTAATATTTTTAACTAGCATTTATATTTTCATTTTTTTTATATCTATCTATCTATCTATCTATCTATCTATCTATCTATCTAAATATATCTATTTAGGTTTCTTTTATTAGGTTTCTTTAATTTTTAGAAATTTTATTTCAGATAACCAAAATGATTTCAATAGTTTTAGTTTTAGCTAACAATAATAACCCCATGTAAGAGGGAAGTTATTTGAATTGATCAAACTGGTCCATCTGAATCAGACTAATTAAAAAAAAACTTTTCCAGTAATAATAATTGATTGGTCATTAAAATAATGTTAATTTTTTATTAATTTAATTTTTTAATACTACTATTAAGGTTTAATTTACATTTATTTCATTAGCTTTTTGTTTATTTAAAGTTATTATGTTTGCTGCTTCAATTTAAACTTATTTCAGTTCAACCTTTCTAGTTAATTACAGATTTATTTCAATAAAGCTAAACAACCAAATGTTTAATAGTTTTTGTTAAAGGGGTCATATGTTGTGATTTAAAATGTTTCCTTTCTCTTTGGAGTGTTACAAGCTCTTGGTCTTACACACCCTCACATGTCTATGTAACGATGTGGGAAGATTTGAATAACACCGCCCAAAATGTTCACGAAAAGAAAGGTGTAACTTGTAATCTAGCAGTTGCCGCCGGCACAATGTGGTGGAATGCTGTGTGTTTCCTTGTGAAAGTGAAACTACTTTGTTTGGCCTTCCAAAAGAGGACACAACTAGAAATTAGTGGTTAAGTTGTATTTACAACACTGTTCCAGAACAGTTCAACCCAAATATTCAGAATATTTGCAAATGTGCAGTGCATTTTATGGAGGACGAGGACTGTTTCCTGAACCATAGCCTACAATGCTTCTGTGCACAAAGGCTATAACTATAAAGTGGGGCAATTCCAACTTTGCATGGACAGTCTGGCGCTTCTGACTCACAGTCTGTAAGTACGTTTACATATTTATAGAATTTGTCACTGATTATTAAAATGCAAGATTTGAGCAGTGTAGAGTAGCGCTTGTTGTTTGTAATTTCTCCGATCACAAATGCAGACATGGTTTTGTTTATGCCAGCGTCTGTTTTACATTATAATCCTATAGAGTAAACAGTGTTTTCAAAAAAGTCTTGAGTGCTTTTTAAAACATCACTGCCAGCATCTTTTTCTGCAGCTCAAAGCGTCTTTTCAAGTTGAAAAAATTTAAACTTTCTGAAAAAAAAAAACATCCTACTTCAAGCGCCTTTTTGACAGCTGACCAATGACAACAAGCGAGTGGCGAGTCCTTTCCATAACAACAAAAACAACGAGAGAAAAAAAGAAGATAGCTGGTAGACAGATCATACTAGTTTTGGCACAAGGAGTTGTATGATATAAGTAGGGATGGGTACCGAAACCCGGTATTAAACTGGCCCTAGGGCTAAATTATGAAAGACCGTAGTATCAGTAAGATCTGACGCTATTGGTTCTGTTTTCGGTACTGGAGGGGGAAAAAAAATTATGTAATATGTATTTTTGCTTAATAATGTTGTCGTGCACATTTTATCTCACCAAACATTTCTAATGTGCGATTATATTAAGACGTTTGTCTGTGAGATCTGCGAGATCTCTCATGCGTGCCGCGGAGGCTGTCTGTCAGTCACACACACACACACACACACAACACAACGAGCGCGGCGCACGCACATGACACGCATAACAGTACGAAAATTCCCCCTTCATAATAATAAAGACTTTCTGTCAGTCACACACACACAACAAACGAGCACGGCGCACACACACGCATAAGGGGCCGTTCACATATCACGTCTTTTGCGCGCTCAAGTTCTTTATTTCAAATGTAGGCGTGCGGTATGCGCGAATGGAAGCGACGAGCACGTTTTTTCCAGGCTCGTCCGCACCGCATCGAGTTGAAAACATCTAAACTTTTCAGAATGCCGCAAGTGCACCGCAGGTCATGTAGCTTCCAATCCTCACCTTTTCCGTAACAACGTTGAAAGCTCAGCCAAGATGAAGGAACAGCTGATCATAGCTGTATGTAGATTTTTAAATTAATTTAGTAGCAGCGCTACTGCAAGCAATTTTTAGTGCTGCAAATCCATTTATCCATTGCTGAAATATCCACGTCTTCATGGAGAACGCAGGTCATGGTTGCTTAGCAATGGCAGAAGCCTCAGGAGCACAAGTGCCCGAAGGCTTTGGGGAAAAAATCAGAAAGCGGCGTGCCTAGCGTTTTCCACACGTTTTTATACGCGATATGTGAACGGCCCCTTACAGTACGAAAACTCCCACTTAATACAAAGAGTGACGATGGCGGAGAGAGCAAAACGTTCCAAAGTGTGGTTATACTTCACTAGAGTTGATGCAGACAACGCCAGTTGTCATAAGTGCAACAACATTTTTGCATGTAAGGGCGGCAACACAAGCAATATGTCAAAGCATCTTTCAAAAGTGCATTATGTGCAGACAGAGAAATGCAAAGTTTTCGACTGCCTAACACAACACAAAGTAACACAACTAGAGATCGACCGATATGGGTTTTTCTATAGCCGATGTCGATGTTTAGAGGTCAGGGTCAGCCGATGGCCGATATGTGCTGCCGATTTTTAGGGCCGATATCTTGAGTCAATCATTTACATAAAAGTTTTAGAGCATTTATCAAGTAGAATTTTTCAAGTTTGTTGGAACATAAATGTAAACTGAAATATACATTTAAATAAATACAATTTTAGAAATAAAAATGCATTAAACTGATAAATATAAAAAAATGTAAATATATAAAAAATAAATAACAGTAGTGCTGCAAACACACTAGCAACATTTGTGTTTGGTATAAATGACACATAACATCTAAAGTGCATTCTAATTTCAAACTTACATCGCAGTCTGTTCATTATTAAAAAAAAAGTACAGCCAACCAAACATTTAAAAGGTCACATTGGTCAGTTTAAATAGACCGTAGTATACCGGTCCACTCTGCTGTTATGCATGTTTTTGCTCATGTGAAGAGGATGATCTTTTCCGTCTAGTTTACATTAAAAAAATCAAAAATATTGTAGTTTAACATTCAGATACATTGCGAATATGGAAACATTTGGATATGTGCAGAACGAGACGTGAGCAATAACCTCCAAATACATCTAGTCAAACCCACGCTCGTTCGTCCTTGTATGGATCGGATCATTTTTCAGATCAGCAAAAAAAAAAAAAGACCAAGAAAAAAAAACGTACGTTTTTTTTTTACATTAAATTATAAAATTAAAATATATGAAATCAACTTATAGTGCACATGGCATAATATCTGCTTTTTAACATAATAGCCGGACTTCACATCTCCCAGTCTGCTGTGATGAAGTGAGCAGTTATCGTCACATAGCTCTCCGTCCCCCTGGACGTCCACCCGTCTGTCGTGAGCACAACAGAGGATGCTCAGGATAGTTCATCCACAACTTTTTTTCTTCTGTTCATAAAGATCTTGCACAATCTTTTCGCTGAAGTGGGTGCGCGACAGGATGTCGTAACGTGGCTCTATGCACCGTCACAGTTTTACACTCTAAAAACAACCTCTTTCCTTCATCATTATATCTGATAGGGAAGCCAAAATGCGCGGGGCGTTCAAGCTCCTCCGTTCCTCTGCTCGCCATGACCACTGAGTGTGGACTGAACATGCGCAACTTTTTTTTTTTTTTTTTTTTCATAAATCAATCCGCGGGTCACGTGTGTGCCGAACCGAAGATATTGATCCGAATGGATCACGGATCAATGATGATCCGTTGCACCACTACTATAGTGTCATTTGAAAACATTGCAGTTGTGTTTTAAAATACAACAACAAGCACCAGGAAAGCACTTAAAGAGGCGCATTCAGCGGTCTCCTTGACTGGAAACAGTCAACAAAGTAAAATGATCTCCAACGTATGGCGCGCTCTCTTCATTTTATCAAATGATCATAATCACATCTATTAATTTTATAGTCCTGCTACTAGCATTTTATTCAGACTAAAACCCCTTTAATTCGGGTGAGAAAGCTTTTTTTCCAAGTGGCTTTTGCACATAATAATAATAATACCGCTGCAGACGCATTTTGCAGCATTAAGGTTATTAATTGATCGTTAATTTAAATGACGATCGATCATGGAAATTATCGAATATTGACATCCCTAAATACAAATGAGTTGGATGGAAAACTGGTTATTGTCTGCATCAAACCATGCTTCCGAACAAATGTGATTCACGGTTCTGGGCTGCTCCAGGACAGTTGTCTCTCCGAGCACGGTGCTGTCTGTGAGCGAGGTGGAGTAACGTCAGAGACAGTTTACTTTGGTAACGTCATGCTGCAGTATTTGTTAGAGCTGCCAACTTCTCCACCCCATTTACTGAGTGAAATTCTCTGACTACCTTTATCTCCCAGGACTGTTGTTGAATCTTCCAAAAGTTTTGGTTTCACATGCGGCAGCAGCACTTTCCACTGCACCAATAACACGGGGCTGCCCGCCGACATGCCTGACTTTAAATTGGCGCTACTAAACACGGATATCGGCCGATGCCGATATATTAAAAAAATGACAAATATCGGCCTGATATATCGGTCGACCTCTAAACACAACACAAAGTACCGATAAGAATACAGTTAAAGTACCGGACCGTTAAGCAGTATCGGTAAGAGTAGTAATACCATTAAAACCTTAAAGGCCGTGTTGCAGGGTAAAAAAATTTTCGAATTTGTGCAATTTGCTTGTGGGTAATAAACATTTAAACTGTTATCCATTGTATTTTATGTTGTTGGGTATCACAAAACGGAATATAATACGAAAAAGTAGGTACTATTTTACAGCGGTCTCCTTTCCCCCATAATGCATTGCATCATGTCACGGTGGGGAGAGAATTTACCAAAGCCCGCCTTGAGAGCATTGAGAGTGACTAGAGAGAGACGAGTAGTAGACGAGAGTATTCAGATAGCGCAGATTATAGATAAATAGATAAATACATAGATATAGATAGACAGACTACATATATAGATAGATAGACAGACAGCCAGATAGATAGATATCGACCAACAGCGACCCAAACGGACTCACTTCCCCTACAGCACAAGCTTTTCAGCGCAGTTTCCATGGGACAGCACCCACACAAGCACCTGCCAAACACAGCGACACACACGCAGCTACGTTTGCAACAACATTTTCACCGAAGGAAGAGATAAACGCTTAGAAACGTCCATATAGCTAGCATGTTGCCTTCTATTTCTAGATGACAAAGACAACGTTTACCAGTTCTACGACACTATACAAAGGTTACCGGTACTTATCTGAACTAACGTCATGATCACTGCCACCTAGATATAAAGAAAACGTTGATTTTTCACTCTGTGCTACTCAATGACAGTAAAAAAAAATAATAATAATATATATATATATGTGTGTGTGTGTGTGTGTGTCGTTATTGTGCACTGCTGCTCGTAGACTTGCTCCAGTGCTCATTGCTGCGATGCTAAACGATAGCAACTCACCAGGACACTTCACCAACTCTCTACTCATTCTCTTCGGACCATGCATTTCATAAGCTTTGACGGACATCAGTTCTTGGCAATTCCTCATTTGCCCTCTCACGTCTGGCAGGTTCGAAATTATACAGCTGCAGGTCATCATACATGTTGGCTCTTGCCACCTCTTCCTCATCCCAGTCAGTCGCTACAGTTCTGATGCTGCGTTCCAGGCAGGTTTTTGAGCTCGTAATCACTATTTCATACCACTACTAACGACTTTGGACCGTTCCAGGCAAGTTATGCCAAACTTTCTGAGTGCAAGGAATTGTAACTAGATTATTTTTTTTTATTGGAACAGTACATTGACCTAAAATCATTTTTTCAACGTGTGCCACTTGCATAAACACTGCATCCGTAGGCAGTATTATTCGTAGGGGCTGTCATTGTTGTTTCACGTGCTGTGTGACCTCGGAACTCGGAGTACATCGATCTAGTACGAGACACGAGTTCACGGGTGGGAAGTCACGAGTTTGATTGCCGTTCCTGTGCACTTTCACGGGTTTAAGGTTGGAAAAACACGGGTTACGGGTTGCCTGGAACGCGGCATCATACTAGACTGAGGCTACCTTTCCTCAACTTCTCCCCAACGTGACGTCATCGCCGAGTTGCATAAAAAAACCGCTAATACCAAAAACTAAAAAAATAGGTCTTTAAGACTATTTTTGAGACATTTTAAAAATGATATACATATCTTGAGTGATTTATGTACCCATTAATCGAAAGTGGTGGTTAACCTGCAACATGGCCTTTAACGATACCCATCCCTAGATATGGGTTCAAAACTCTGTATTCTAAAAAAAAAAAAAGAATATGCAGCAAACTGTGCATCATCCAACCAGAGCTCCTAGACTAAATTGTTGAAAGCACCATACAGTTTCCTTCCCCATAAAATGTCGCGGTCCCACAAATGTCATTGTGAACCGACATTATCCTCCCCGTTAACTTTAATATTAACTAACTGAACATTAACTTCAAAAGCCCACATTTCTGCAGCACACAGTGCTAGGCTACCATTGGAGCTGTTGTTATAGCAACAAAGATGCCCTCGGCTGCTATTTGTAACCAAAACGCTGCCAGCTTTTTATTTCACTAAAGCACTCTTGTCAACTTTTTCTTGTCAAAAATATAGTATTACTAGTCATTATAAACTGTAAGTATGTAGCCACTGGATCCAAAAAATGCCTCGTTTGTAATGGGTTTCATTGGTTTTGTCTCGTCGTTCCAGGATACGGCAAGTCAGGGCATCACAGTATGGTAACATCGTAATATTTCCATCTCACGCTTGAGGCATTCAGCCAATCACAACGCACTTGATAGCTGGCCAATCAGAGCACATCTCGCTTTTCAGAACGATGAGCTTTGTAAAAATCAACGTGTTTCAGAAAGAGGGGCATAGAGGAGCAACTATAATGTACATTATGTGGAAAATAATGTGTCTTTTGAACTTTAAACCACACAAACACATTGCATTACACCAAATACACAAAATAATATTCTTTTTAGCAACATCATATGACCCCTTTAATGGTTTGTGAATCTGGGTTGGGGGGGGGGTCTTGCAATAGAAATAACAAAGCATTTAGAACCAGAATACATAATGGCAAAAACAAATTACCATACTAGAATTAATTGCGATATGGTGTAATGTCATTAAAATATAGTAAAATGTATATTTAAGTGTGTTTAAGACTGGCTGAGTGGTCTAGCTACATTGTCTCCTGCACAGCAGTTTTCCCCATAGCCTGTTGCCAGGCAACCTCCATACTGCAGTCTCTGTCTGGTTACAGAGCAGCCAGACGCCTGTCATAATTCTGTCTGACACACAGAGGGCTTCCTCTCTGTGAGGAGCATGAGAATGCAGTGTAAACAAAAGGGTCATAAATTATCCCATATCTCCCAATTACTTCTCCGTTTTAGGTTTTGCAGAGTTGTGTAAAGTGATCAATGATTATCTAAACTTCCTGTTTGCCTCAGGTCGAACTGAAATTCCCCGCTCCATCCAAAACTGGAAACTATCAATATTCTGTGATTCTCAGATCAGATTCATTCATGGGATTAGATCAGATCAAGCCACTCAAGGTCAGTTTTTATGTATTTATTATAATAATACTATTTTTTTTTAAAAATATTTTCTTCTATATCATATTTTTCTAAATTATTGATTTAAGTATTTATACATTTTATAAAATATTTTAAAACCATGCATGTTTAAAGTTTTGGGTTGGTTAGATTTTTTTTAAATGATTTTTAAAGTCTTTTATTCTCACCACAGCTGCTTTTATTTTATAACAAATAACAGTAAATAGTTATATTGTTAAATATTATTACAATTTTGAATAACTTTTTATTATTATTTTATATTTTTTTATTATTTTATTTCAATGTATTTTATGTAATTTCCTGCGATGAAAGCTGTTTTTTCATCAGCCATTACTCCAGTCTTCAGTGTCACATAATCCTTCAGAAATATTTCTAATATGCTGATTTTGTGATCAAGAAACAGTATTAATTTCTTTAAAAAATATAACGAAAGAAATATGTATTATAAATGTAATATATATATAATATATAAAATGTGTATATATAATAATATATATTATACATTTTAAAATATTCACCAGAACCTTTGTGTTTTTTTTTTTTTTTTTAATTTTCAGCTGGAGGTTCATGAGGCGAAGGCCATGATGGATAACCACCCTCAGTGGGATATCCCAGAAACTGAGGAAGAGGAGGATGACCAGGAGGACAGTGATGGCATTGAGGAATCTGAGGAAGATGAAGAAGACGACGACTAAACCAGTCATTTCATGCAAACTTGAGCACAGCTCATACACCCTTGTGCCCACTCATGCGCGCACACACTCACGCTCCTACACATCCACATAACCCCAGACATTGACGTCTTCTGGGTCGCTACACACTAGAGGCAAACAGGAGACAAGGATGTTGACGCCCCATGTTCCTGTTTAAAACAATCATGAATCACAAATTTGTCCTCCAGTCAAAATAAGACATAAGGAACTATTGGTTATCTTTCCCTGCGTTCATCCAGTCGTTATCGGTTGGCTGTGACAGTGGTTATTTGTGGGGTCCAGCTGTGTTTCAGATTCCTCTCTGCTTGATGAAAAAGATGCATCGATGCAACCAATGCATCGGAAAAATAAAACCCAGAATACCGCTGAAAAAATCACACACCTCATGACTGTCATTTTTCAATATCACCGTCTATGCTTCAAGGGTGTTTTCTACCTTATCATTTTGTAGTTTTATGTAGTTTATTAGATATCAGATTTACCAGGTGTTTCCACTTTTTACGAGGCTGTGTGATGTGTAATCTGGAGTAAGCATGAACCACAAGGATGTGGATGTTTTCTGATCTTGAGCAGGAATTATGGGATGAAGGGTACTGCACTACTGTGGGTTGCATCTCAATTTGTCTTTATGGTCATCAAGTGTGAAAGTCCAATACATTTATAAATCTCACCTATAGTAACAACTTCCAGCTTTTCTCTTCACTAGCACAGGTTGTCTCAGCCTCACGAAAAAAAGACTGCAGACATTCCACAGCCAGGTCTATGGTTTAGTCCTGATTTAACTCCTAATGTCGCTTTACCTAGAACTGCTGTCTCTCTGTTCCACAAAATAAGCAAGCTGATATCAGAAAGATTTCTTGGCACTATGTAATAACAGTCTAAATAATCCAAGGTTTGGATTTGTGAAAAAGAGCATTTTTTTCTTCTCCTTTCATCAATTACACTAATCTCTTGGCCATGGGGCAGCAAAAGATGGTTGGGTGTCTTTTTGAACCTAAAAATGATTACATTAATTTGTATTTATATATAATTTTGTCTTGCATTCCACTCTCATCAAATATGAATGCCTTATTCGATGTACAAATTTTTTTAAGCCACAAATATTTCAGATGGTTTGTTATAGAAACATCAGTTTGAGTGATATGAATTATTTAGGGTCAATGTTTATTTTTGCAAGTTTTTGTGCGTGGCGGGATGGCAACCATGCTCAAAATTGAGGGTATATTTAGCTTTTTTTTGTGGATATGATTATTTTAATCTATTTTAAATGTTATTTTGCACCAGTGGAAGGTCTGACAGCATTTTGGAAGTGCTGATGTAGTGGTTATGAAAATATTGGTCTGGTCTGTTCATTTGTCAATTAGTGGGAGAGGTTAAGATGACTGATAAGAAATTATTTGAGTTGTAAAAATGCGTATGAAATGTAATTTCAATTATGGGTATTTTTTTTCTTTTTCTTTTTAAATCATGAATTAATGACAGGAAATTGAATTTTCTTGTTTGTTCCCAATAGTTAAAGTATGTAGGTACATTTGGAAAACTGCAAATGTCATTAGAAAATCCAATTTTACTTATTTTCCCCCCTAGTGTTCATTAGCATAAACACAATGCAATCTTTACTGACATAGGGAAAGTGTCATTCTGGTTGCATGTAACACAACCAATTTTATAAAATTATAACGGTTTAACAGATAAATAGACATTTTAGTATTATAGTTCTGAAAAAGATTGTAGCCTCATAATTCATGCTGTGTTCTGAAAGCTATCAACCGAAGGGCCCAGATTATGAGAAATCATCTCTTCATAGACACACAGAGAAACTCACTGGCCAGAAAAGGGGTGAATTGCCTAGTAAACAGTATCTGCCACTTGTGTTTACAAGAAAACTGTCATTGTAAATGGAAAATATATATTATTTCTATTTAAATAATTTCAAATAAAATAACTTTTTAAAAGATTTTCTTTTTGATTACACATGATTGAAAATGTATCCCCTGAAACGGTGTCTTTCTTTGATAAATACATGGTTTTAAGAACTTGCCAAGCTTTTTTCTGAAGGTAGATATTTTGACATTTTCATAAAAGGAATATTTGCTAATCTGTTCAGTATTAAACAAAGGAAAATGAATATTATGTAAAAGTGCTAAAGAGAACATCCTGCTTTACTCTCAAACAATCAATTACTAAGCTCGTGCCAGGCTAATATCTAATATACATGTCTGTCAGGTTTGCAATCTGGACTTTAGTCGTTTGAATTAAGATGTTGTTGAGAGGCTCTTCCTGAACAATCCACATTCATCCACATTTTTGGCCACTTGTAAGTAGGTTAATTGTTGCCGTTATAAGAATATTAATGTAACCTATTAAACCAACAAGTTGAGTGTGGAGAAAAGTTAAAACTTCCCCCGAAGACACGTCAACATTTTTAAATAATAAAAATAAAAATCTGGAAATAACTAGATTCGCTATAGATGAGATATAGCTACAATAAGGCTCCATTATATGGAACTGATTTTCCTAATAATAAAGGTTACTTTGTCACATGTGCCGTATTTTGCACGTAACACGCACACACTGTTGGCTATGACACGGACATGCAATATAGGCTAAAAGCGAGACCAATATCAGTTTTTGTCCCATTGACCTTGTATGGCGTACCGAACAGGTTGCTATACATATTCAACACCCAACACCAACATAGCATATGCGAATCTTTCTCTTTTCGACCCCCCACTTCTGATTTTCAATAGCTTTGAGGACATGACCACAAAGAACAGTGGCATATTTTCAAATAACTGGTAAATAAATAAATAAAGACTTGTTAGTCAACTGAAACATGCAAGTGCATGAAACATCAAGAAAGGGAGCACATTTTCATATAGAAATATGAGTAAAATTATTTAATCTGGGAAAAAAGTAAAATAAAAATAAATCAGATAGCCATATCACATTGACAATGACCGTGCATTTTGGTCTTAAACATTGCGAGATCTTTCATTTTTACAGAAAGACGGGCTAATTAATTTAATTTTGAATTCATATGCTGAAGACGGCTGGTTGGTAAAATTATTATTTAACTTACTGTAATTTAGAATAATATTTGCACTGAATTTCATTAAAAAAAAAACAGATCTGTCTTATAGTGTAGGCCTATTTTTTTTAAAAAAACGAAACTGATAAACCTAATTATATTGGCCTTGTTTTATGCAATGGGCTCTTATGAGAGTTGTTGATGTAAACATCAAAAAAAAAAAAAAATTTACACTGAGTCTTCTGTATTTTATTAGGCAACATCTGTGGACAATATAAAACAACCTAGCCGTTAAACATCTTAAATTCAGAAACGTTAATTAGTGAATATAATCTGATCTAAAACAGTGTTTAAATTAGCCCACAGTCCTCCACGGAATTTCACAAACAAGCTTTATGTGGGCTCAAGTGGGTTTGTTCCAAAACCCAAGAACCGAAGAGAGATTAGATTCCTTGCTCCATATTCAGACACATGCAGTATTTTGAGCAATAGATTTTTGGGATGCAGTCGGATATCCTGTCTGGGTTTTTTCACTCTACATCGTTTTGCATACCTAGGCGAAATATAGAAACGTTACACCATACGCCCCAGTGGCTTGCAATTTAATTAGTTCCCCGGGGTGCGGATCAGTTTGGCACCGTGTCTGCGTGCAAGCGAAACCGGCTGTTTTTTTTTTTTTTTTTTTTGCTCCCGAAGCCCTGGCCGCGGTCCTCGCGCGACTTCACTTCTGCACCGGCGGTGCGGGAGGAAATCAAGCCCGCAGTCCAGCTGCTGCAGCTGGGCTAAATTCCGCACGACTCCGACAGGCGACAATCTAAGCGCTGCAGAAGTCGACAAGCAGAGGTAAATCAGTTTTGTATTTGCTGCTTTTTCCAAGTGGATCTTTGCAGATGTCAAGTTCGTCGATGCAAATGTGAAATGGCCACTGCGATGTCGGACTGGTGATTAATCAACATAGGTTGTAATAATTTTAATAACTTACTGTTCAGTACATGTCTGTCTATTTTTAAAAATATTTTGAGATTAGATTTGCATTTATTGATATCATTCTGCTATCTACGTTGGTGCAAGTATTTAACAAAAAAAAAAGAAAAAAAAGAAACAGATTATCTGATTGAGATACCTTTACCTTGGTACATTTAGACACTCTGCAGCTTGCTTGCTTGCTTATTCGTTTATTTATTTATTTATTGTAGTTTCCTAATTTTATGAAATATTGTATCATGAAACCATGTATCCAGGGGCGTCGGACTGGGGGTAAAACCAGTACTGATTACCAGGGCCCCAAAGGAAGAGAGGGCCCTTGAAAAGTCTGGAATATATATTTTCGGGGGGGGGTGGCTGGGATCTTGTGCAGCGCCCCTGCATGTATCCACACGAATTTTATAGCTCTGTACTTTGTCAAAAGTTGTCAATCAGGAGAAATTCTGAGGCGAAATTGATATTTAAATGAATCATCATTGAGATCTCCATTATGTAAGTCTTCTGATTTATGAAGGATCAACCTCTGAGCAATCAACATTTCCTTTGGGTAGGGTTGTTTATGTGTTCTGTCCGCTGGGACAATCTATCCGCCCCACCTGTGCTGGCTTTTGTTTCGCTGTCATTTTCTTTTAAAAACTAAAGGACTGCAGTTCAGCCTGGGGGCAATAGTGAGATTTGTGAATAAGAAAGCTGATAATTATTTTGCTTTATTGCTTTCAGCTAAGCAAATAACTTTTTTACTGACAAAAAAAGAAAGAATGAAGAGGTTTTAATGTATTATCAGAACCATTTGTGGGCCCTAATTTCTTATTCCCCATTGGACTTTACATGACTTGAAACTTACAGTCCCGTTTTCTAATAGTCATCATTCTGGTATAATTATTAAAACATTAAAGTAATGTTTTTGGAAAAGAGCAACTTCAAGGATTAAAATGAATCCTGTGAAGGTCCTTTTCCCTCTTGACATGAACACACACATACACGGTGCAGTGGTGTGTGTATTAACAGACCCTCAGGCACTGTGTCAGAGTGAATAAGTGGATACACACATTCTTTATTATTGAACCAAATAAGCCACTAGAGATGGATTGTGGGAAAGTGTATTTGGTTACAAGGTTAGAAAAACACACTGCATTCACAGAGCACTTCAGGGTCATGCAAAAGCAGCCCTGCCCTTCTACAGTTTATGGTATGGATAGTGTGAGGAAATACCACTAAACAACAAATAAATAATTTTCTTTTGACCTCGTGATGAGGCATCAGAGATATCAGCAGGATATTGATTCACACTCTGGTCTGGAAATGGACCTGAAATAAGACTTGATTGTGGAGTAATTGGCCCAAAAGTGGCTAATCTTTTTTTATTTTTTGTTAGACAGAGTGCTTTTCCAAGTGTCGATACAAATGATTCTTGTGAGTATGATTGCGATTGAGATTTAGCTGGGTGAAATTATTGAACCTGAAGGTCATTTCGATGATCCTCACCATGAACTCCCCTATTTATAAATCTGTTTACAAAACCTTCCCCACATGACCTCATTCACTAAGACCCTCCCTGTTTCTGATTGTGCTACTTTGAAGAAAAACAACAACATGAAATTGCCTCTAAGTGGCACTTTTGTATACAGCGTCCTTCTAAATCTTGCCTTTTGACCCTTGGCTCCCATTCTTACTTTTTAAGAAGATATTCAAATATGTCTCCTGTTGTGGAAACACATGCAGTAAAGTTAAAGGAAAGTGTATTTGAATAATTTTAAGATTTTGTTGTTTATGTGGGTTTGTTAAATTCATCATAAACTTATATATATATTTGTTTGTTTTTCTTTTTTGTTGTTGCCCACGTTTTATTGCGCTCTCAATATTTATAATTTTTTTAGATATATTTTAATGCTCAGCAATGCGGCATTTATTTAATCAGTAAAAACAGTAATGATGTGAAATCTTTTTTATAATGAAAAAAAAAAAAAACTATTCTATTCTAATATATTTAAAAATTTAATTAATTCCTGCTGGCCAAACAGAATTTTCAGCAACCATTAATTTAATGATTTGTTTTTTATCTAAATAAATTAAAAGTAAAACCTTAAAAAACTAAAATCTATAATTTATAGAATTTATGCATAAAGTGAAAGTGAAGTGACATTCAGCCAAGTATGGTGCCCCATACTCAGAATTTGTGCTCTGCATTTAACCCATCCGAAATGCACACACACAGAGCAGTGAACACACACACACACTGTGAGCACACACCCGGAGCAGTGGGCAGCCATTTATGCTGCGGCGCCTGGGGAATAACAGCATTATAATTTACAGCATTAAAATGTATAATTATTTTGATATTTTATTCAAAATACCATAAACAGTGTTATTAAATTATAAGTGTTTAACTTTAAGCCAGCATGTAATATTAACGTCAACCTTTATTATGTGACCCCCTCAACGTAAAATAAAAGTAATTTTTAGGCCACTGAGTCATGATTACATATACATTTTAGCAAATAAAAAAATTACTGAGTACACCTTTAGGCATTTCAACATTCCAGAATGTGTGTGTATAGTGAATATGAATCAAGAAGGTCAGTTTGCACTTGTCCTGGGCACAAGCAAATTTTTAATGTTTAAATTTGGAATGTGTCTGTGTCTCCAATTCTGTCTTTTGCTTCGAAAGTAATTTCTCAAGGGGAACCTAAGCCTCTCTGCACATACAGAGCACAAGGGCAAATACGAATAAATATGATAAAATATGGATGAATGCTAATAAAGCACTGGCCAAGTATGGCCCTCAATAAAAGGATTATCTGGAAGGGCACACATTATTACAGGGACAGCTGCCGGTCTGCTGTGAGAGCAAAGCATGCAAACTTCTGCATCCAGATTGCTCATCTCTGTTTTTTTATTTTATATATATATATATATATATATATATATATATATATATATATATATATATATATATATATATATATATATATATATATATATATATATATATATAAATAATAACTAAAAGGGATGAAGGTTCAGGTTTGATTTTAGGATAGTGAAGCAGAGCTCTCTTTTGCACTGATTTGTAGTACTGAAGGCTTAGGAAGTTCAATTGTAATCCGGCTCTCAGGATGTGATATGGCACATATCAGCTAGGGCCCATTACTCTAATTAAACTACATAGAAATGGTTCAGTATTCAACCCCCTAGTGAAATGACTTCCATTAGTCACTGTTTACAATCCTTTGTTATCTAGAGGCTAGCAACCATTGATTCATTGATTCTGTTTTGCTGTGCACTTCATACACGTACAGTTATGCACAATTTAAATAAATAACTACTTTAAACATGCAATGCAATGTAATACTCTATGAAATGGTGCAGCACTTGCCTGAATACTTACAAATTTAACTGTAATTTGAATTTTTCCATTTGGTGCACATTATGATGCACATTTTAATATCAAGTGTTTCTCCAAACAGGAAATCTGGACACATAATTAAAATCATATGAGTGAGCCAGTAAAATAAGCACTTATGAGAACTAGATTGGAACATGGTTAGCTTTTTTTTGTTGGTCATGGTTCGAATTTTTTTGTTGGTCAATTGAACTCATTGTTTTTTTCAACCCAAAATCAAGTTCTAATTTCATGCTGCACATGTTGTTGCTAAAAGCAATGGAAATGGTTATTTGTGGTTATAAAGGACTTAAATCTGAGAGCTCTTCATATGCAGAATAGAAACAATCAGAGTTTACATTTACATTTACAATACGCGATAGGAATTTCTTTGTCAAGTGTTTTTTAGAGAATGTTTTGTCCAATGAGTGTAGCAGATACTAGAGGTTGCTGCTACATTTATACATTTGTGTATTGTAAAAAACAACAACATGAATTTAATTAAGGCTTCTTCTATTGAAGTAAATAAGGTGAATTCTTCTATGAGTATATGTAATTATTAGACCTTTTTTTTTATACAGTATGGTTACAGTAGGAAGATTTTCTCCACTCTGCTTTTTAGTTATTAAAGCAATTCTGGACTGGTAATGCTTAATTCAGTACAAAGTTATGGGACACCGTTTGCCCTCTTCAGCTGATTTCACCGTTTCAGTGTCCTGTAAATTATATACCTGTGAAATGGCCTTTGTTGTGGTTGTCAAATTTCCTGAAAAATAGAGACATGAATTTAAAGACATGAATGACTTGGTGTAGTAGTGACTTCATTAAACAGGGAACGTGTAAGTTTGCAGTGGGGAAACTCATTTACATTACATGTTTGGATTGATCATTTTGAAATCCACAGTTGCCTGTTGTGGTGATGTGTGTGTGTGTGTGTGATGTCCTGACCACTTTGGGTCATCTTTACTTTGAAGATGCATAGCATCACCACTCTGTTAAATAACAAGCATGCCTACTCAGTGAGTGGGTCAGGAATGGGTGCCAAGACCTTTGCCAAACAAAGCACTTGGTCTGATCTTTAATTGTGACAAAGATGCCTGAGAAACTCTAATGCAATGACTTCTTCAATACCCTGATCTAGTGTCAATGAAAACATCCCTTACACTTCAAGAGGTACTTACCTGCTTGATTCTATGTGTGAAACTTAGAATAAGTTTGTATTTCTAGTGTGTATTTCAAGCTGCTGGAATTTGTTACCCAAGTCCAAATGCTTTATTCAGATAAAGCTGAGTTTCACTACCTTACACATATGTCTATAAGGACTATTTTAACTAGAAATACAAAGATTAATCAATCATAGATTGAACAGCTATTCAGTTTCACCATTTTTTTGTGAACCATTGTGAACATCCATTCAGGTCACTGTCCAAGATGTATCTATTGAAGCTTGATGTTGAAAGTTTCTTGGCAGTGTTATTTAGTGTATCATTGGCAGTGTATCATTAATATAATATTTTGTTAATATTTGGAACCTACTTTCTGGGGGGGAAATAGTTAAAATGCAGTATTCCTATAGTTAGAACAGTAAGAATTTATTTTTTCAATTGCAGATCTTTAAAGATTTGTGAATACAGAATTATTCTTTATATAATACATTTTATAATTGATGATGACAGTACGATGCCAGTGCTATAGTCCTCTCATCAGAAAGTGGTGGAAACCATAGAAAATTTATTGGTAATTTTGTTTCAGTCGGATATTAGACTAATGTTGCCTTAAAAGAAATAGAATATGTCCCTCAGAGATGATTGCTGAGAATTGTATAATGCACACTGGACTGTTCTTGACTGTTCGTGTCTTTGTGTCTCCCAGTGTAATGTTTTGGTCGAGGTGTGAGTCGCTGTGGGAATGAGACTGCGTGGCAGGGATTTGGAGGATTCCACTGTCTCCTGGATACCAAGTGTCCTGGGTGTGCAGAGCGTCAGGCTCCGCCTTCGCCTTGATCGCCGTGACGACAGGGGGAGGGGCCTTTGGCAGCTGGTTGACCTGGGAGAGGAAGTGCAGAGTGGGCGTCGGATACGAGATAGGACTCCTCCTACTTGTTCTCAAAGTAAGACATTAATTCATGTTAACTGCAGTTCAGCAGCTGAGTTCACAAACACATAATCTATGCTTGTTCCTAAATTTCCAAGGTGTTTGAAATTCTAAGATCTTAATGTGGATGGTTAGGAGTTATATTAGCGTCCTTGAAGCTGTTTCCTCACTTCCTGTTCATGAATGGGAAAAGGTCACATCTATAGTGTATAAAATGTAATATAATATATATGCATACAGACACCTGTTTGGATAATACTCAGGGTTTTAACATCATTAAGAGGGATTTTGATGGTTCGCCAGCCGGTTAAAAGGACCTGCAAAGATATTAGAGAAGAATAATTGGGCACAAGAGGGGGAAATACAGTATTAGTGAGGATGAGATGAAAGACAGAAAGAATGAAAGAGTGAGAAGATCTTCTGTTCATTATATTGGAGCCTGGGATTCTGCACTGCTTGGCTTCAAAAAGATTAATGGAGATTAATTTGTGCCCGGCTTAATTATTGCAGTCCCTATTCTTATGCTGTATGTAAAAAAAGGCAGATGTTCCTTCCCGGTTTATTTATTTATTTTATATATATATGTTTAGTATATAGGACTGTACTTGTCTTACACATATTTTACACTAATTTACAGTAATTCTACACTAATTTTTGGTGATATTTTTCATATTTTGATCAAATGGTGTTCAGTATCAGGTTTCCTTGGTCTGTTGCTATGGCAACATGCCATTAATGAAGTAAATAACTTCTTGCCGTTTTTTGTGAGGGGTAACACATCAATTTAGATATTTTCTTTTCTTCACAAAATCCCTCCTCTATGCTAGGTGTTGGCTCGAGTTGCTTGTTTTTTTTTCTTTTGTTATTTTGGTTTGAGTTTGTAGATGTGTGTATGTGTATTTGCACTGTATTGCACATTTTGTGCATGTGTGCAATCAGTGGGAATGTTTTAGGTATAATTTCATGTCAGTGGCTGCAGGCAATTCTGGGCATGTGACTTTAAAACCAGAAAATTGATGATCATTCTCTCTTTAGTTCACCTAGACCTTTTGTTGCAGTCAAAGCGCCATTTTGTCGACATGTCAAATACATATTTTAACACAATGTGAACATTATAAAATGCTAGTTGAACAATTAGCTTTGAATTCAGTTATGCTTAATGTCTGAATGCAATGAAGTATTCAGATGCATTAATGATTTATCTGACTCCACATGCCGTTGTCTTTTTTTAAAATATCCAAACCCATATAAACTAAGGTATTGTAACATGCTTCAGGCTTTTGTCAATCTTCCTCTCCTTCTCTTTCATTTGCATAGACACATACATGAACACACACAGGCACACACACACACACACACACAGTAGTTGTCCCTCATCTGCAGTGTTAATGGGTTTGAGATGATTGGGTCCCACTAAAGATGAATCCATGACTTTAATTAACTTTTGATTTATTGGCTTCTGTTTTCCAGGCATTATTAGAAATTAAATATAGCAATCAGCTGGACGGGTGAATGGCGCCCAGCTCTGCGTCAGGCTGTCTAAATGTATCTCACAGAGTGCAGTGTCCAGCGAGACGCTCGTGAATATCCTCTCTCTGGGTTATATATTTTATATTCTATGCTTTAGTATTCTAAACTAATTTTATGCTATATTAGGTCACCACTTGGTTCTAGTGTTAAATTTGGGTGCTGAAGCAAAACTTGTAGAACTGATTTGTGTAGAGGCTTTGGTTTTGTGAATACTTTGTGTCAGGCTAGCTGGGTTTCTAGCACAGTTTCCATGAGTTTGCTCTTTGTTTGTGGTTTGTGACCTCTTAGTGGCCAGTAAAGCTGCTCCCTAGAAACCACTGACTCTCAGCCATGGGAGCGGATGTGATTTCTGTGATAGCATTTATTGCTCTGCCAACATGATTTTTCACAAGTCCCAAAGATAACCTTTCTTTCGTTCTTTCTTTCTTTCTTTGCTTGCTTTTATTTTTGCATTGGCAAGTGCTGTTGTCATAGCAGCCCACGTAGATTATTGATCTTGCTGATGACCCATTTGATATTGTGTGTACATCTATTGTATTTTGAACTTTGCTGGTGCTGCTGTTTCTGTGTTCACATGATCAATCATCCATTTGTTGTGTTTAAAGCATGTGGCTCTTTGTTGTAAAGGGATTGTGAGTAAATAGAAATATATGTAAATATTGAAAACAAGTTATTTTAGTACTGTGTTTGTTGCATTAATTTATTAATTTATAACATTCAATGCAATTTTATTAAAGATGCACATCTTAACTAGATTTTACACATTTTATGATTATGACTTATGCATTTGGCAGTATAGTATTTTATTTTCATTGTATAAATTATATATTTTTTCATTCCACTGCAAATTTTGGCAAGATGATGTTGAACTTGAACCGTTTTATTTTTTGTTTGTGTGTATGAATACACATTTGTGTGTGTGTGTGTGTGTGTGTGTGTGTGTGTGTGTGGTTAGACTGGAAAGACAATTAGCTTGAACTTCAGTTGATCTCTGGAAGCAGTTTATCACATGCAATTATCCAAGTGGGAGGTCAAGGACAGGTCTGTTTGATAGATGCTGTGTAAAGAAGTGTGTGTGTGCTTTGTGATGTAAACAAGAAAGTGTACTTGTCTTGTGCTTGTAGTCTTCCTGTAGCATTAAAGTGCTGATATAGAAGGGGCCCAAATGTAATTTATTGCCTCACTGCCCAATGGGCTTAACCTTTTCATATTAAGACTTTTCCTGAATCTTATTTCACTGCCCAGCTTACATAGTGGTTAATCTTTTGGTTGTATATCTAACAACATTGTCCTGGACAGAGCAAATCAACAGATACAGGACTATGCTATATGTACACTCGCCAACAAGTGACCGTGTTTGTGTATGTGGTTGGAATGAGCCAGACCCCCCCCCCCCCCACCCCCCCCACCCCAAACACACACTCCACCAACTCAGGGAGTGCTACACATTCCCAGCGTTCTTCTGAGGGGGGTCGGAAGAGAAGGAGGACGTTTATTTCACTCTGTACAGTGCTAGGACTCAGGCCTTCAGAGCAATGATGAGATTATCCCCAAGTTCAACCACAACTCTTTCGGTTCAGGACAAGAATGGGGGGCTTTGTGAAATCATCTGCTTGGGTTTGTCTGGTTGAATGCATGTGTATATGCTCTATGATTTGTGAAGCTACCTTCTCAGTGTCTAAATGACAAGTGACTAGCACCACCACTGATGAGCTAAAGGGTAGTCTATTGAACACAAAATAAGATATTTTGAAGAAGTTGGTAAGCAAACAGTTAACGGTAGCCAATGACTTCCATAGTATTTTTTTATTTTTTTTGCATACTATTTAAGTCAGAATTTTCATTTTTGGGTGAACTATTCCTTTAATGTTATTGCAAAGTGAAAACTGATGAAACTAATGTGCCTTATTATGGCTTAGTGCTCGGAAGAAATTCAGGCAGTGCTGATATGTGCTTTTGGTTCAGTGTTTGTGTTGTTGATAATAGACAAGTTCAGTATTTGCTTCGGTTTGCCTTTAGGGTTTAGGCTGGCGATTTGTTCCTAAAAATTTTTTTTAAATACAATTCTTTTTTTATTCAATTTATAGTATATTAATTATTGCATATAGGCCTATGTCCAATAAGGGAAATGAGTATTTGGACGTGATCTTTCATTTGGTGGTTTTCTTGGATTTTATTTTGCTGTTTGTGGCATTAAAATCTTACTGTTTCTGTTTTTTAAATCTATATGTAATAATACTTATGATTTAATTTTGTAGTATTCTACTTACAAAACTATTAAGTAGCGTTGGGCCTTCTGTGATTCGCAATGAAGCAACTGAATTTTAATAAAAGAGGGACAGCATATCATATTAAACTAGATAACACCCCAATTATTCAAAGATAATATTAAAATTACACACATCAGTTAAAATATTGTTCTCAAAGCTTCCATAAAAGTAGCCTGTGTGATTATATTGCAAGTTGGGTGTTTAAATATGGGGTTTAAATATAAGTCCTTCATATAAAATTTATCTCACCGAAATGAGAATAGTGCTTTCAAGAGCTGAAGAAAGGCATTTATTTATTAATTTATTTGCCCTTAAAAAGTAAACAAATATTTTAGATTATTATTTCTTAACTGTTAAGTGTCATTAAATTATATAATGCCACTCTGTTTAAACTATTAAAACTGTTTGTCGTAAAAAGTATACATATTGCCAACATAAATAGAGGTATAATAAAGGTAATTATAAAAATATAAATAAAGGTATAATTCATACTTTTTACAGTACAACTGTTTTTTTTAATTATAATTATAATATAAATTATAGCCTAATTTTTTTTTACCTTCAGGTAACTAACAGTTAACCAATGAACAGCTTTATTTGTATATAATTTATTTGCAATGTAGTTGCATTGCAGGGTTACAGTGTTCATCATATCTGCAGTATTGTGTACATTATTTAAAAACCGAGAAAGAACTCAAAATCGGTTTCATGCTCACATTATGTGAGCAAACGCATGCATATTTTATGTGTCTCACTACATCTAGGCTGGGGATTTGTTCTAGTTCAGCCTGTAAATTTAAACCTGTGGGGAGAATCTGCAAATTTCGTTTAACGCATTAAAAATGTTGTTATTATATATATACAATAAATATCCAAAAAATAAATCGAACAAAACGAGTAGTATTTTTCAAATCAACTAGCCTAAAGCAATTAAGGCCATTAGATTTTGGCAGTGGTCATAGCGTTTTGGGAGTCTTGGCTGCTCTAAACGCTGCTGTAGTGTAAATTATTCTGCAGGCTCTGCATCATGATCAGCATATGACTATGGCAAAGGGAGGTTGTTAGGCGCCTAGTTGCCATGACGACAGAAACGGGACGACGTAGCGACTGCGGCGCGCGCGGTGGTATCGAGCCGAGGGCAAGCGGGGGTTTCAGAAGCGGCCGGTCTGTGAAGCGACGGAGGCACGGGAGCGGGCTGGATACGCTATTGTTGACATTTGCTGATAACGAATCCGCTCCAACGCTGAGTGGTCGGTGAGTGTTCATACACTTCAAATGTGTTTACGAGCCGCTGATTTCGCGGTGAGATTAAGGAGATAAGGAAGGAAGACCTCGCGCAATGCAACACTGCTCGTAAACATGAACGTGCATGTGGAACGGTGCTCTATTTTTGACGCTGTGTTTTTTATGGCGAGGTCTCTCTCTCAGGCTGCTTGCTGAACGTTGCACCAGGCATCGGTTTTCTGTCATTGGAATTAGAAAAAAATATTGTAGCTGTTGGAAAAACGGTTGTGCTTAAGAAATAGATTAATGTAATTACGCATGGCCTGTTTATATTAATTTTATATTAATTTATTAATAACGGAAATAATCTAATGTTTAGAAAGTGCATATGAAAATAATTTGGAATTAGGGTTATCCCTATCTGTCTTGTAAACAAATAATAATAACTAAATTAGACGATTCCTTTATATTTCGTTTATGTTTTGGCATAATATACCCACATCACATGGCATGTGTTACTTGATGTTTTGTGCAGATAACTTTTTGCATTCTTACCATTGGTCATGTAGTCTAATGAATGTTTATCTGAAAAAGCAGAAAACGTAGATTCATGTCATTTTGTAATCTCACCGCTGAGCTTCAAACTGTCTATTGTCTGTGCGGATTAAAGTGAATGCACTTTACAGATTGCATGGTATATTACTAAAGACCCACCCTTTAAAAACCTGAATATGAAATTAGTGTGTTCTGTGTCAGTCACAGAATCAATACAAATAATTAGAAGGTAGCATAATAATTAAAATGTTCAATAATTATCCCAGTTTTATTATTATTATTGTTGTTATTATTACTTTAGTCATGAGATTGTGATTTAATTCATAATATGCATTTCTAATTTCTTTGCCCAAGAAACCATGATTAAATAATTAAATCCTAAAATTACACCTTAAAAAGTCCCGGTTTAACAAGAGTTCCAGGGAATACTTACTTAAAGAGAAAGGATGAGGAGAGAGGAGGAAAGCAGGGGAAGCCGTCTGTCAGAGCCGATCTTGAGGCCAGGCACCACAGCTGGAGGGGGAGGGGAGGAGAGTGAATGAGGACTGGGGGAGGGGACTGACTGAGAGAGAGAGAGAGAGAGAGAGAGAGAGAGAGAGAGTTCGAAGAGCGGAGGATAGTGAAGATGCTTTTATGTGGCTCAGTGTCTATTTCTTCCACAGTGTGCAGTTTAGGCCACCCCACAGCTTCACCATCAAGCTTTTGTTCTTCAAATAATTCATACCAGCCCGGTTTCATATGTGTTGAGGTATGAGAATGCTTTTCTGCTATTTAGACAATAAATATGATTGCAATATGTAATTATTGGCTGTTTGTTATATTTTTTAGCATTGTTTTTATTTTTATTTTATTTTTTTATTGGACATACATGCAATATAGTAGTACTAAGCACTCCTTTCATGTTTGTGTTATTGTCATGTTTCCAGGAAAGGTTGCACTAGAGGTTGCAGTGTGTGGGCTTGGTCATGTTTTTGGGTTGAACTTCTTGTGTTTTCAGTTTTGCAATCTCAAAATGAGTATGTTAAAGCAAAGCATTGACTGTTGCTTTACTTTAAACTGTTATGGTTTAGGTTGGTTTGATGTTTGTTTTCTGTGAATTAAGTGAGAGGGAAATTCCAGGGTTCCCACGGTCATAGAAAACCTGTATATATCAGGGAATCTTAAAACTTGGATTTCTAAGCCTGGAAAATAATATATAAATATAAAATAATTAGATATTAATAATTTAATATCTTTTCATATATACTATTTTAGTTATGCTCAGTTTTAAAATTTAATCTGTTAAAATTGCTACATTGTTTATTTTTATATATTTTTTTTCTTTCAGATTACTAAAATTATCCAGTAATCAGGAATGACTGACGAATGAAAAAATCATGGAAATTCATTGGTCAAAAGGTGTGGGAACCCAAAATTTCATACTGACTACCTACATTTCTGTGTATGCGTGTTTTGGTTGGTGGTGTGTTTGAGTTTTATGATGAATTCATGGTTGGGTATTAAAAAGTTGTATTTTTCTCTTGGTTGTTCTTTATATATTATAATTATCCAATTATTCAAATAATAGACACGTGTACTCCTACAATTCAATGTATTTGTAAAGTAAAATCCCCATCACATGATGCAGAATCACAGTACATGTGAACATGCAAACTATTGTATTAAAAATGAATAAATATCTGTGTAAATAGTTTAACATTCTGACATTGAATTTTTGTCTCCCAGGTCTGATGAGTATTCCTGCTGCTGCATCAGTTCAGTCAGGGGGTGGAGAGATGCAATCACCTGGGGCACTTAGCCCCTCCTTCCTCCCGCCCCCAAGTGGAAAAGTTCCAGGTCGCAAGAGGGGTCGCCCACCCCTGAAGAGGCACCCGGAATATCAGAGTCGCTACCCAGAATCCTTCCCGCCCATTAAAGTGCCTAAGAAGAGAGGGAGGAAGCCTGGCTTTAAGGTCAGTAAATATCAGAGTGTTTGTCTGTTTAAAAATGCGCATACATGTGTAGGCCACAGAGATAAGGCCTTTTTACTGTTCAGATGTGTCTGCCAAATGCATAAATGTCATCAAGTGGTGCATTTGAGTACATAATGGTGCATGTGTAACACTTATGATGGTTTAGCTAGAGGAACAAAGTAATGCTTTGCAGGTAGGCCTATCTGATGTTGAATGTACGAGAGAAGGAGGTGATAGGGTGGTTGTTCTTTGACTGATGTATCTGTAGTCTGCTGCGGAGTTATTTTTAGCAGTGTGCCTGAGCACAAGCCTCATAATGTCGCCGCTGCTGATTTAAAGAGCAACACGCTACCACAATGTGTGTGCATGTTAGCAGATTTGCAGTAGACACAGTGGAAATACACTCTTGTTTAACCTAAACCTGACGGCTATTGCTTTTTATAGCATTGTTAGGGACAGTTTATCTTCCATAACTTCTATTTAACAGCATTTCACATTAGAGTTATTTCCTGTCTTACACATATTTTACACATATTGTGTAAAAATGGGTTAAATTGGGATTTCGGACATGGGGAACCATAAAATCTGGTGATGATTTTGGTGCCCTAGGTAAGATATGGTCCATGATAACATTAATTATACACTGGGATGTTTTTTTATTATAATATAAAAAAACATATAAAAACAAATATATATATATATATATATATGTGTGTGTGTGTTTTATAAATATCAAAATATGATTATATAAAATATGATAATGATTATTATTATTATTAATAATAGTAAACTTAGTGTTTTTTGTTGTTGTTGTTTTCATAGCTGAAGTCTCGCTTGATGACACCCCTGGCCATCTCTCCTCCCAGTAGCACCCCGGAGCCAGACATGAGCTCAATCCCCCAGGACGCTGCTACTGTGCCCCACTCAGCCACCCCACAGGTCCTCACAGGTAACAAACACACACAGACGTCTGCAGTGTTGCCATGCCAATCCCAGAAACTAGTAAAAAGCTCTTACTATTAAGGGAAAGATAAAATGTGAGCTTTAGAGGAATCACTGTCCTCATAGGAGTCACATTATGACTCTGTGCCATCTCATTCTTTTTTTAGTGGCCTGTAGGGACTGTAACTCTACCAGTATATCTGTTATGATAACTTTTATTTTATCAAGATGATATAATGGGATGTGTGTCTCAGGGGGTGAGAGAAGACCACCATCACTGTCTTAATTACATCCAGCTCAGATATTGTTCCTTATTTAGGACAACGCTCTCTATTACAATTAAACTATGAGGATGTATTGCCTCTTTTGATTAATTTGTATTAATTATCTAAACTAAACTAATTTTTAAAAAAGTTCTTTACAATAAGCCGCTCCCTTTGAATTTATTGATGAAATGTATTTCCATCGTATACTCTATGGTCAAAACTTTTAAGAGGTCTGTAAGATTTTTTTTTATTTTGAAAGAGGTCTCTTAGGCTTACCAAAGCTGATAAAAAAAAAAATATATATATATATATATATATATATATATATATATATATATATATATATATATATATTATATATTATATTTTAAATAACTGATTTCTAATTTTGCAATGCATTTTATTCCTGTGAGTCAAACCTGGTTTTTCAGGCATTGATCTTCAGTGTCACATGTTCCTTCAGAAATCATTCTAGTATACTAATTTGATGCTCAAGAAACATTCTTATTATTATTATCAATGTTGAACACCGTTTTTCTGCCTAATATTTTTGTTAAAATCATTTTTTGAGGATTCTTTGAAAATTTCAAAAGAGCAGTATTTATTTGAATTAGAAATCTTTTGTAACAGTGTAGCTCATTTTTGATAAATTTTATGCATTCTTAAAAATAAAACAACAACAACTTGTGCCAGATATGATTAAGACTTTAATCCATTGATCTGTCAATCTGAACTCAGTTTGTGTGAATGTAGCCAGTAATGATTTCATACAGCACAGGCACACTCAATCTTTGATGTCACGACCCAGTGGTCTACACGGGCTGCCCATCCAATTGGCAATAACATCCATCACTAGAAGGAGAGGGGACAGAGAGAAAAGAATAGTTTTCTTATTTTAAAGGTTAATAGGATTAATGTCAAGGGACATTATTGAGTGACCTGACAGCTCCTGCCTTAGAGGCATTAACATCCAATTTATCTCCTTATTTCAGTGGAAAGATCAATTCTGTTCTGCTACAATGTTTTTTTTTTGTGTAATAAAAAAATATTAGTGTTTAATAAAAAAATATGAGCTTAGAATCAATTCACTTGCTAACTACAGCATGTGTGATTTAAATTCTGACTTTCAACATTAGTGGAGACTACATCTCAATGCACCTGTCTGGTTCTCCGCTACCACGCTATTCTAGGTCTACTTTAAACATGAGAAGATGTGACGGTACGGCTGAACTCAATCCTGAGTTTGAGTTCTCAAAGCTTAATCCTTTTGCTGTAGGTAGCAGTTGCCGAACAAGAGGCTTTTGTCTGCCCACCAGGTTTCTAGACTTTAATTCTTTGTGCAGCGGAAAAGTCACGCTCTCTTTTGGTCCCTTTCATATATTTCAAAAACCATGTTCATTTTTTCTAGATTCATGCTAATGCTTTCATATGTGTGACTTCATCATATTGTCTTAAATTTCTGTAAACTTTTTGGCAGAAATTTGACAAAACATCTCAATGGTCACAAATCTGTGTTCCGATATATGTATAATTTCGATGGGAGATGTCTGTCTGGGGGTCACCAATGGACTGCTGCTGCTGGTGGACCTTGACCTTGACCTTGATGACCTGAGGTCATTGTTAATGGCTTTTGTGCTTGAAAACTTGTTGCATTATATTGCCTTTCCTGAGTGTGCTAAATTTAAACCGTCGGAAATCCTACATGTCTGGCATGTCAATAATCTTGCTATCAGTTATCTATTTTAAGACTTTGTGTGGTGCATGTCAGCCCTCCCACACTCAATATTCATTGACTTCCTGTTACACATTCTCAAACACACACACAGGCTACTTCTTGCTATTATTTTAACCCATGGGGGACATGGGGAGTGTGTGTTTGTGTGTGTGTGTGTGTGTGTGTGTGTTTGTGTGTGTGTATCTGACTCCTGGTCATGGTGCTTCTAGATGACAGACGATGGAGGAAATCCCTCAGCATGGCAATCTGTCAGATTAAAGCATCCGCTTGCTGCAGACGAGCGAGGGAAGTCAGTGGGGACAGTTGTGTGGGAGGCATTGGGAGGGGGTGCGAGTGATTAGTGGATTCCTACACAGGCTGCTTTCTCTCTTTTTCTGGCTCTCTTTTTATTTCATATAGTTTTATTCCTGTGGTAATGCATTCAAAACCTATTGTTTATGTTAAGATTAATCGCTAATGGTTGTATTTTTCCTAAGTAAGTCACTTGAGATAAATAAATATATGTAAATGCAAATGTTTCCTGTTGAGGGGGGTTGGTTATATTTTGGGCAATCAAAAATGTATTGCCTCCGGTTGGCTCATAAAACTGCAGATGATTTTTTAGGTGTGATTTACATTATGTGATATAATTTAAAGACATTAACAAAAGCAGCAGGATATATTTGTATAATTTTTTGTATTGTAAGAGTTTTTATGAGGTTAAAAACATGTCTATGTTGAGAGAGTATTTTAATTATATTTTTAAAATCAGGTTTGACTGAATTTTTCTTTTTCATGTAAACAACTATCGAAATACACAGGATAAAACACTGTTCATGATACAAGAATCCTATGTTGTCACGAAAGCCGAGATTTTATTTTATTTTAGTTTCTTTTCTCCTTTGCCCCGTCTTTTATTGCTTGTCTCTTGGGTCCCACGATAAGGACGTGATATCTGTTTGATTTCTTCTATGAAATGCAGTTCTTCTTCTTTCCTGACCTCTCAAACATTTGAAGATTCCTTAACAAATATTTGAGTTAAAGGATTTAAAAGTAAAATCTCAGACGTGCACTGTGTGCCAATATTTTGGTGTATGTGTGTTGTACAATTACATGTAGACATTGTCTTTATAGATTGATTTTACATTATTGTGGTCTGTCTGTCTATCTATGGCACTACAGTAGTTTTATATTGTGCTTATTCTATTATAAATGCAAATATTGCTGAATCTATAGTTTAGTTTTAAAAATGTCTTTCTTTCTTTCTCTCCATCTCTCTCTCCATGTTATTCCAGTGTGTATCTATGTGAATAAGCATGTGAACACGGGTCCTAACCTGGACAGGAAGAAGGTGCTGCAGCTGCCCGATCACCTGGGTCCTGCCAGGCCCTCTGTGGTGCTGCAGCAGGCAGTACAGGGCTGCATTGACAGCGCGTTTCAGCAGAAAGCTGTCTTCACCCTGCTTACCGAGGGCTACGGGGGAGAAAAGATCTCAGGTTAATTTGCATGCGAAACACAAATGTGTGCCTCCATTCTAATTATCATTCTGCATTCTGATGTTCATCCTTTATAGGCACTGTTTAAAAGCTTGGGGTCAGAAAGATTTAAAAAATATATATATATAATTAATGCTTTTGTTCTGCAATGATAGGAAAGACATTATAGTGTTATATAATGTTACAAAAGTTTTCTATCTCAAATAAATGTTTATTTAAAATTTCTATTCATCAAAATAGAAAGTTCTATATATATTTTTTATTCAGCCTTGGTGAGCATTCATTTCAAACACAATTTGTACAAGTTTAATTAGTAGAAACGTGATTGACAGGTATATTGTACAGAGCATATTAATCTGTCAATATTTGGCCATTTTGATGTTATCAGCTAATAACTATGCCCACTTAAAAGATCAGATCAGATAATATTATCAGATAATATTACCATCGTCTTTAATAATTGATATTCCACAATTTACATTTTCACACTTTATAAAGACAATGTAAAATTAAGTCTTACTGTACGTGTATTAACACAATTTCCAACAATGTTCAGTTTACTTAAAATTCAACACTCTTTGTTTCTCTTCCTCAGCAACCTTTGACGGTAAGCAGCATTTGTTGAGTTTGCCAGTGGTCAACAGTGTGGGTTACGTCCTCCGCTTCCTCAAGAAGTTGTGCCGAAGCCTGTTGTGTGAGAAGCTCTTCAGTGACCAGCCCATCGCCCCTTCATCGTCTCCCTCCTCTTCTTCCTCATTCCACACTGAAAAGCACTCAGACGGACAGCACAAGTCAAGTGCGTGCTCATCATGCTTTTATGTGACCTGTGTTCTTCTACCCTTTCATATCCTTCTTCTTCTATACGTTAATAGAGCTGTATTTACATCTACCTTATCCCTATGCAATGTGCAGAGTAGAAATTAGGTTTTATATATTAGACTGTTTTTGTCTCATTTTGTTTTTGGATGTTTTGTAAATTTGGCTAATTTGATTGGATCTGCCCTCTTTTCTGTTGCTCTTCAATTTTGCCCTTCGGAAAATGCAGAGGAGGCCTTTAGTGAAAGCTGAGCTATTTAAGTGGCAGTGAAAGGTTGAGTGCCTCTGTGAGTGGCCTGTGGTTTGAGTGTTTGAATTCTGTTGGCTCCATCTCTCTCTCTCTCTCTCTCTCTCTCTCTCTCTCTCTCTCTCTCTCTCTCTCTCTCTCTCTCTCTCTCTCTCTCTCTCTCTCTTGCCCCCCTGAATGTGGTTTTGGAGCTCTAGAGATAAGAGCATTAACTTCAGTATAACACAATATCTCGCCGCACAGCAACAGAGGCAAAGGTTCTGTCCCGACTCAATCCCGTGTCAATGGTTAATGTGGCTAAGTGAGGAAAACCTACTCTAGAAGGTGCCTGTATTACTTAGCACTGTATGTTAATCAGTGTTTCCTGCAGAAAGCTGTGTTTGCTGCTGCAGAAACCACTGTTTATCCCATAATTTGTTCTACACAAACTACATAAAAAAAATGCTACGATTACATTAAAAAAATACTATATATAGTAATTCTTTCTTTAATTGTTTAAATTATTATATATTTTATTATACATTGAGACCTTAAGTCCACAAATATTTTTTGTCAGACTTGACAAAATATTCAGTGAGTTTATTTGGTGAAGAATGTGTCAGACTGATTTAAACTCGTAACTGTGCATTTATGCGATTAAATAAAAGCTTGAATCAGACTGCACTAGTCATTCTTAAAAAAAATATTTTGAGGGAAGAAAGACAGAAAGATGTGTTTTCTTTGAATTCACTGTGTACTGTATGTATATCATTTGGTTTGGATTAATCCATGCATACCAATTTACTCTCAAGAAAGCAATAATTAGCCTGAGCCAAATGAAGCCTTTACATGCATAATTTTCCCTAAATTGCATTTCTTTTTGTGCAGCAGATTCAATGGTGGATGATTACCATGGTGATTCAATTAACCCTAAGCGGTATTCTGCGGACCTCAGTGACTCTGCCTATGGTGCAATGTCCTCACTGTACACTGCGAGTAAACCTGCTTACGGTTTTCGATCTGGTACCTCCTACTCTGGAGGTGTGTGCAGGCAGGCAGCCAGTCCCAGCACTTTCACGGAAGTAAACAGAAGTGGTAAGAAAGAGGAAATGTCCACTTGTATGTTAGAAGACACCAAGAGAAAATCAAAACACTGAAAACAAAATGTTATATACGATACTAGTGGTTCACAACCAAGGAGCCGGTGTCCAATAGGGGGCCTCAGCAAACTTTCAAGTAGCCCTTAAGATTACTTAAAATGATGTAAAACAAATGTAGTTTGAGTGACGAATAGAGCTTAAGCTTAGTTCAAATTTGATGGCTATTTGTATGCAACCAAGAATAAAATCCTTGCCATCTGCTATCCTGATTTATCTCTATCTAGCCTACAGTCCATCCCCAGAAGGAGGGGAGGCAAAGCCCCCATCCAGTAAGGATCCCTCCAGGTGGAGTGTGGATGAGGTGGTGTGGTTTATCAAGGATGCAGACCCTCAAGCGCTGGGCCCGCACGTGGATCTCTTCAGAAAACATGTGAGTTTAATTGACACATTTATTTACTTGTGGCAAACAAACACCATGTGTTGAACATGTCGTCAGATAAGAAATCCCTGTCTGGTTAACGTTAGCACAGTTTCAAGATAGAAAACCTTGGATATGATCATCTCTGTTTCACAACTCAAGCTTTCAGAAGCAATTCAACTTCACAATTTTTTTAAATAACCACCTGAGCTGTATGTTACATGAAAAAAAGACCAGAAGACTTTATTTAGACCAGAACAAAAGCAAAGTATAATTTAACAACATCTAATGAAATTGCATTTACTCTTTCAACCAGAGCTGCCGAATTGTAAAAGGCCTTGTGTCTTATTAAAGTGCGAAAGCCTGTGATTTAATTAAATGTGGGAATGTGTCCATCCCAGTAGGTGTTCTGGGTAAGATGGTGTTGTGTAAATTGTAACTGGAAAGCACTGCAGGTTCACTTTAGCTTCACATTTACATAATTCGCGTAGTTTGATACAAGTGAAGAAATAGAGGGAGAGATAATTATTATTATCCAGGTGCAGTTCAAGTCAGATTATATGAGTGAAGTGGAATAAAATCATTATATAATTATGTTGGCTTGACAAAGTAAAATGCTTGGAAGCAATGACCACCAAACTCAGATCAGATGCAACGTACTATCTTCAAGCTAAAATGTGCTAGCAGCTTGTTAAAACACGATCAATGTGCAAAACATGCTAGCGGTGTGATGCTAACATTTTGCTAAATTGTTACAATTTTATTAACTGACTTTGTGTATATAACTTTCAAACTTTATAGCTTTTAAAAGTTATTTTAAACTTGTTGACTAGACTTTGTAATGTCAGCATTAGAATTTGTCTTCAAACTTAAAACCATTACTGCTTCACTGTAAAGTTCTTCAATGTTTGTTTGAAACTCTGCTTCCACTCACAAAACTCTGTTTCTGTTATTGCAGTATTTGTTCAAATCATTGTCATTTTTGGGCCAGATTTTATACAGATCTTCTCTAGATTTATTGGGGAAAAAACCTCACTTGTTTCATGTGTACAGTAAGCATTTTGTTGTGGAAATTGTGATTACTTCTTCAGGAGATTGATGGGGATGCTCTTCTTCTCTTGAAGAGTGACATGATCATGAAGTACCTGGGACTTAAACTGGGCCCGGCTCTCAAGCTCTGCTATCACATTGACAAGCTAAAACAGAATAAGTTTTGACCTGTCTCTGAACCCTACAAACACACGCAGATGGATTCACTCACAGTATTTACTGTCAGACTCATTTGTTGTAGTACAGGACGTTTTTGTCCCCTCTTCTCTGGTCATTTAAGGACAAGCACCAGACCATTTTTTTTTTACTCGTTTGGTTTGTCTGCCTGTATATTGGGACATTTCACTGACCAGAACATTTCCTTGTTCTCATTTTAAGTGTTTTATTGATTACTTGATACCTGAACACTGCTCGAATCAAATGGCAAGTCATCTCAACTGCCTTCTGGGATTTGAGTTATTTTTCCTCAAGCCAGAGTTATGCAGATGAGTTAAAAGTGTACATGCTTCTTCAAATGGACGGAGTAACAAAGGTATTAGGCCACAGACAAACTCGCTCCCATTTTAACAGCCATGGACATGGACTGTCTAAAATCCCTGTGAACTTCAGCCACCTGCTGGTGAAGTGGAGTCACTGCAACTCTTTGACATTTACTGCTATTCTAACCAGGAACCATTCAGTTTTTTCAGCTGCTTCAGAGGCTGCTAATCTGGGAGATCAGTAACACACACAATTCAGAATTGTGCTCTTAACTAACAAATACAGTACGTACACAGTTTTGGTAGGATACAACTATGAACAGTTACAATTGCAACCAGCAAATAACAGGCACAAATGTAACCCTACTCGTCAGTGGACCATTCACATCATCTTTGGGAAGCCTCCTTGGCAGTTTAAGTCAAAACTAAACAGGACACACTACAAGGCAATTACTGTTACTGTAAAAAATAGTGCATTACAAACATAGTAATGTGTACCAGGTGCTGTTTCTCAACCAGCAAGTCAAGTTTAACGAAACAATTATAATAGTACAGTACTTTATATTTCATACTGTGGACCAAATACACTGATTGTTCTCATAAGTCCCAACATTTATTGTTTTCCCTCTTTTTGGAGCAGAGGCCTCATATTGAAAAGCTGCTCTGATACAACACAAAAGTAAACTTGTGATTTTCTTAAGAAATATGTACTGCTTTACAATGATGTTCAATTCATTCAGTACATTGGTATCATGAACTAACAATGAACTATACTTTTACAGCATTTATTAATCTAGGCTTACCATAATTTCTACATATAGTACTGTTCAAATTTTGGGGTCAGTAAGAAATAAATGGAACTTTTTTTTTTAACCAAGGATGCACTTAATTAATCGAAAACTGACTGTAAAGACATGATTTCTACAAAAATAATAAGTAGTACAAATAGTGAAAATAACAAGAAATGTTTCTAAAGCACCAAATCAGCATTTTAGAATGATTTCTGAAGAATTAAGTGACACAGAGGACTGTAGTAATGACTGCTGAAAATTAATAATGCATCATGAACAAATATGAATTAACAATGCACAAAAGTATATTTATAAATTACCATTAACATTAATAAATGATGTAAAAATGTAAGTCATTGTTAGTTCACATACCTAATGCATTAACAAATGTGAAAAAATTGAACTTTATTGTAGTGTTGCAACAAAATGTGTACAACATGTTTGAACCCATTTTTAAAGTTCTGTAATATTTTGTATGTGGGTTTGAATTTTCTCTCTACGTACAGTAGATATGTGAATAGAAATGTGTGAACGAGTTATTTAAATCTCCTAAGGCATTTCAGGAAATTAATATTATTTTTATATTATTGGTATTTTTTTATTTTGCAAAAATGGCATTTAGAATCACTGTATTGTTTTTAGACAGGTGAACTTGAAGGGATTGTTTATGCAGAAATGATTATTTTGTCATCATTTATTCAACCTCATGTCGTTCTAAACATGTATGCCTTAAAGTGAAATTCAGTTCTGTTCCACAGGAAAAATAAAGTCGTACAAGGTTAAAAATGACGTGAGGGTGAAGAAATGGTGATAGAATTGCCATTTTTAGATTAACTATCCCTTTAAATCTGCTCTAAAGATGTCATACATATCCCATAGTGGATTAGAAAACCCTGGCTATGATCATATGAGTTTATGTAGTAATCGCAGATGAAATCTACCATTTCTTAAGTTAAAGAGCAATTCAATCAAGTACAGTTTATATCCAATCATCTGATGAACACATCCAGCTTTAACACGAAAACAGCTACCAGCTTTGCTGCGCTAGACTTCATTGTTCTTCACTACAGTCTGCCTCTAAAAGCGACTGCTATGCTAACCTAAGCACCTGTACAGAATCATTGTTTATAATTTTGGAACAGGGAGGCTTTTAAATAGTCCTTTTTTTCCCTTTTTAATGTAGCATCAATTGACCTGGGTAATAAGATCTCTCAATGGAAAAATGCACATGTGGAGAATCATCAAAAATGTAGGCACCAGAAAGTAATCAAGGGGATTAATCAGTGAGCTCTTAAATCTGGTGCCACATTAAGAGGTTAGGGTTCTTCATGAGTAAATTTACTTATTTGAAAAGTAGAGTATTCTTTTTTTGCATAAACCGTCTCTTCTGATTGGTTGGAAAAAATTGGAAGGAATAAACAATAGATTTTGGGCTTTAAATGGCCGTTCATGACCTCATGCAGATATTCTGCTGATATTGATTAGCCCTGATGTTTCTGGCTAGATATTACCAACGTTTGTGTCAGGAATATGAGTGGGGTTTTAGGGATAATCTTTTTTTCAGTTCAGCTCTGCATCATTTTGTGTGTGTGCATATGTCAGGCTTGCGTTTGCCTCCGCACCATGTCATTCCTTGTCATTTTTTATATATAATGGAAAATGTAAGTGTACATTTATGAATGCTGCTCTTGATGATAGTCCCATGTAAGATTTGTCAACTTACAAAAGAGTTTTAATGGAAAAGGTGGGGCTACAACACGGACCATTCATGTTGGTGCTATAATATGACTGTGTATTTAACTAATAATGATTTTATGCATATGATTTTATGGTTAGTTTGCTTTATTTCTTCAGATAGGCTTCAGTGTTGTGAACTCTCGTGACTGACATCAGGCTCTGCACTGCGTGTCTGTTTGTGAGGTTAATATAGAGCATTATGAAAGAGTCAGAATAAAGCATTATGAACACCCTGAAATCTTACTGTATTTGTAGTTCTGTATATACATCGCTGTTTGTATTTCCTGTTTTTCTTCTCTTGTGCAGACAGACACAACTCGGAACATACAAATGTTGCACTATGTTCAAGGTCATTCTTGAACTTTTTGAATAAAGTCTCTTCTGCATTTGAGAGAATGTAAAATGTTCAAACACCTCCCAAACTTCATGCATCTAGTCTTGTTTGGAAGAGCAACATGGCTGTTGTACCAGTTTTTATAAATTTAAGGCACATTCACAAGAAATAATATTACTGGTCTTGTTGTGTTGTGCTGACTGTCTTCTACACATAGGTGGCACTGTTAGGTCTTAAATATGCTGTATGTAAAATAGCCCCAACACAACATGGGTTAATATATCATACTTCACTCTCTTGTCTTCATGTATAAATTGACAAGTTAGACAAAACACCCCTGGTGTATTTAAAAACTATGTTATTAAGTGTGGTGAATTGCAATTATTTTGCACCATTGATTCAAACCTGATGACAAGCAAATAGCTTTCAGCCAAATGCATTTATTTATTTATTCCTTCCTTCATTGACAGGACATTATATGGGAAAGTTGATATTGACCACTTGTTTTCATGGCAGGGAATTTTTAACCTGAAGATACACACCATGAGCGTGCTCTGTTGTTGCTCTATTTTCACTTTATTTTTTATTATTGTCTATTTATTTTGAGGCTGTTATTTTGATGGCATTAAAGCACACCCACAAGCAAGAAAAAGATTACGAAAAATCAGACAGGTCAGCCTTGCTTTATACTTTTTGAAACTGGAGTGTTCTCAGAACACAGATGCAACTGAAATGAGTGTGTATCGTGCTGAAGGGGAAGCACACAAACTTCTCAAGGGTGAAACAGCCAATTGAAGAGAACATGCAACAGAACACCACACACAAAACACCACTGCAAACAAACAAACAAAACAACAACATGTGCCTCTGGCCAAGTGTTTCTGAGTAGAAAGACAAATAAAATTTACAGATTCTGAAGAAACTCTTAAATTAATGTTGAAATTATACAGTATGCAACTCGTAGGCATGGAGAAAAATAATTTGCAGAAAGAGTATATTGCAGAATATTACCACCAGTGGAAATGTAAACATGCATAGTAATATGCATGTGTTTGTATGCTTGATAAGAAATAGTTAAATAGTGTTAAAGTTTTATCCATCCATCCTTTTTGTCGATCGTTTTAGCATTCTATCAAACGTTTTACTAATCTATCAGTCTATCATTCTGTCTGTCAACAACCTTTGCTTTTCTAGAAAAAATTTGGTTGAACTTTGAACATTCATTTATTTTAATTCTACTTAATAACATTCAAATTCAAACTCCACTTCTGTTTCTTGCTTGATGTCTCAATTTATTTTTTACAAAGTAATTCATAAGGTAAACTCATTTCTGAATGACAATCAACATATTCTAAACAGTCTAAACCTTAGACTGTGACCACAATGTATCATCTTTCATTACATTATTATTATTAAATGTTTTTGCTTTTATTATTGTTGTTTTTTTTTGCCTCTATTTATATGGAAGTGAATACTCTTTCTTTTGTTCTTTTTTTTGCAGTTTAATTTACAATTTTCAAATTGTATTGTCAGCATAAGAATTGTTCAAGTTGAACAGAAAAATTGGCATGGATGTCAAAATTTGTTACAAATTAAACTTTTTTTTTTTTTTTTTTTAAATCCTTAAGATTTTGTTTCCAGGTTTAAATACATTTTTAAATCCATATCTTCAATGTAGCTGTATATCATAACACATGAAAGAAAAGGCTTCAGGAAAACATGCCTACAGCAGTGCAGGCTTCTTTAGATGAGCGCTGTAGTCTTATCAGTCGACTCAAATGAGCTCTTCTCGATGATGGCAGAGTGTCAGAAGACCGACTCTCATGTATATACAGCTTATCTCTCTAGGACAAGATAGATAAGCTGTGCTTTGGCACAAATATCTCACATAAAGATATTAAAACATCTCCGTCTGCCTCAGAAGGCGCACTCATCTGCCTCCATCTTCCCTACACCATCCGTTTGGAGTTCATGTGGAATGTGTCTGGAGATGTTTTAAATGGGGGGACAGCAGCAGATGAGTAAAGAGGAAGTGGCTTATTGGATTTGACAGACGGAGAGTGGGATATGTCGTGCCCTCCCTCTGGGTTTTCTTCTAAATCCTGTTTGAGTAATCATTTTATTCTGAAATAGTTTGTAAGACATCCCCTTTGCCTCAGGAAATAAAGATGAATAGATTACTTTTATTTGCTGTTGCTTCATCATGTCTCTTTATTTCTCTCTGATTTACTTTCTCTCCTGTGACAATTGCAAATGGTCATGCAACAGTGTAAAAAAAAAGAAAGGTTCTGAATGGAGGGAAAAGAGCTGGGATGTAAAACAAAAAAACAAAAACAAAAAACAAAGATGGTTTGTGATTTGCTTTATTACTTAGAGATCAGTATGTATGTATGTTTCCTTTCATCAGAGCCTGGCTTTTTTTGTTTTAGTGATTACATGCATCATGGAACAAATGACAGAAATATAACTATATCGAAACATGATTACAGAGAAGATGACAGGCGAAGCGAGTGAGAAACGGGCAGGGGTGATTTCTGTGTCAGTTCCTTCAGATTTGGCATGAAACTGTGCTTTCTGTTGGGCTGAAATGAAGATGTTTCCAGGGTTTTACTGACAGACTGATGGCCGCACAGTTTGCATTTTGAAGATTAACGTTCCATTACAGCTGCTCCAGGCCTGATAGATACATCAACTCTTTCAGCACTCCCACACATGCACATGTCTCGTCTGGTTGAGCAGGAGAGCCAGTTCTCTCACCGTTGGTACATATGACCAGAAAGGTCAAAAAAAGTTGTTGAGTTTGCTGTTTTAGAATCATCACGTGGATGTTTGATACTGCTAAAGATAGATATGGTCAGGGCCGCTTCTGGCCAAATGGGTGCCATAAGCAGGATTGTATTGTGCCCCCCTTCCTCAAATATGATGATGGAAAAAACACCTACTATAGGGGTGAAAATAGAACTTTGATAAAATAAAAAAGTAAATGAATAAATTGTATTGTTTACAAATTACAATAGTAGCTCTCGACATTTACCTATGGCTATAACTTTATTATGACTCTAATTTATTTTATAGTCTCAAGCATTCAGAAATAATACAAAAGGAAATTAAGCAGTTTTACTATGATAAAACCATGGTCTATTTTTGTAAGGGTTGTGATATTCACGTTTTTTGTTGAAGAAATTATAAAGGCTGTGTCATTTAAAGCAAAAAGTTGCCCAAAAATGAAAGATTAAGTAAATATTTGAATTAAATGTTTGGTCAGTACCCTAAACAAGGATTTGATTGTCCTTTAAG
The DNA here is from genome assembly GCF_963082965.1 of Carassius carassius. NCBI lineage: Eukaryota > Metazoa > Chordata > Actinopteri > Cypriniformes > Cyprinidae > Carassius > Carassius carassius. The sequence goes on along the minus strand of NC_081772.1, from coordinate 10,381,350 downwards.
TGTAAACAGCAGCAACTACATGGGCATTTGGCTCCCTTTGCAGGCATTTGTAATAACATGTACATAAATTGTTTATTTTGTATTTGCCTACATTGTGTATTTTAACAGTGTTATTATTAACCAATCATTATTGCCTCATTGTTTCTTATATAATGCATTTAAGTCATTTTAAAGTCTATTGATGGCTTAGGTCTGTTTTTATAGCAACAACAACAACAATATATATATATATAACTCTTTGATTGAGAAGGTGTGTCCAAACTTTTGGTCTGTACTATATACATATATAAAAAAAAAAAACTTTCCCAGGAATGTGCCTGAAAGTGATAAACGGGCCTTGTTTTTACCTAAATGATTTATAATTTATTTTAATATATATTGAAAATGTATAAGGTGTGCATTGTAGCTGACACCTATGAACACATTACAATTGTTTTATGACTGCAAGTCTTTCTCCTCAAATGGTATTGAGCTTCACATTTGCGTTTGAGCCCATGTGGAAAAAGTAGCATAATTTACATATGATTTACAGTTTATTTTAATAAATATCAAACATTCAATTCAATTGTGCATTATAGCTCATACCTAGAAATATTAAACATTCAATTAAATTGTAAATTATAGCTGACACCTAGATGAACAATTACAGTTGTTTTTATGACTGTAAGTCATTCTCCTCAAATGCTACTGACGTTAGAAAAGTGTATACTAATATCGCATGTAACTTTAGAGACGGTCCCTAAATTTGAGACTCTCGAACGTCCAATCTCAAGCCAACTTTTTGCCTGTTTTTTTTTTCTCTGCGCCGAATTGCTGAAGTCCTTTACCCGGGCGTAGATGTCCATCCATCAATTATGAACATTCAGCCGCAAACATGAGGTGCGGGTTCGAGCGGTCGCGAGCGCGTATGGGAGAATGGCGCATGTTTTTTTTTTTGAGCAACTGGGATGGTGCCCCCTCTGGGAGTTAGTGCCCAACGCAGACTGCGTACTCAGCGGATCGGGAGCGGCGGTACTACTGCTTATGGTAGTTTGATAAGATACACTGTCAGGAAAGAAATTGTACCTATTAGTATCATCAAAGATGCATATAAATACACAACTTTAAATGGATAGTTCCCCCAAATTTTTCATTTGCATGTCATTCAAAAACTGACTTCATTTCTTCTTCTGTGGAAAGAATATAGTTTGAAGTTTTATAGTTTTTTAGAACAGAGTTTAGATGAAAGACCAGACTTGCCAAATACTAAGATAACAACATACAGCACACCTCAAAAATAATTTTCTAAATCAGTATTTTTTATTTTGTTAACCGGTAAAATATCTAAACATCCTTAAACAATAGTTGTAGAAATACTGTATATTTAATCTTTTATATACATTTTATTTGATCATTTATAAGCTTTATTAAAATTTGATATATTTAGGCAAAATCAAAGATTTATTTAATTAAATTTGAATTCTTAATATATAATGCAACTTTGCTTCTCAAGTTAATGCATCTTTTTCTATGAATGTTTATATATGTTTTTAAGGCAAACATTTTGATTAATGATTATGGTGCTTTTAAAGGTTTCTGTAATTAACTTTAGTATAGACTATGAACTAGTGAATGTACTAATTCAATGTAAAATAAACACCAAAATTAGATATTTGATCTAATGGTTTGATCTATTTGGTATTTAGAAATGATTGTAAAGGCAAAAGAGTTATTTTTCTCTTTCTTCACCAAGATTACAGATAACACTAGTAAATGGATGTTATAGTTTGGATACGAATATCTCAAATGTATTTGTGAATCAGAAGATACTGGCTAGTATCTTCTGTGTTCCACTTCAGTCTCACTAGCTGAAGTGGGATTAAAATCTAAAATGAATGTCTATCAGTACAACAGACATTAAAATATGATGTTGCCATCATTTCATCAAATAGATGTGACATTTTAATACCATCTCTATAGAGGGGAAAGATTCAGCTGTGGGTTGTCATTATGTATATACGCTGACTGTAAGCCACAGAGCAGCAGTTCAATAATGAAGTCTGCAGAGGAATGTCCTACTACTGAGCGATAGTGCTTAAATCCTCCTGGAGACCGAGCAATGATCACACAGACAGCTTAGGTGAGATTCCCAATCTCCAGCTTAATTGAAATGGCAAAAAAGAGCTGTTCTACATGTATGAGAATGACAGGTACAATTTTTCAGCCCCCAGTTTTTGCATCTGCACCTTTGGTTGTGGTGGCTGAGGTAGGCCTCGCTTTATTCCCAACAGCCAATCCTTGTGCTGGGAGTTTGGGATCTATGGATGAAATATATCAAAGAATTAGAATTCTTGTTCTGTGGTCTGGGAATTACTTAAAGGAAATTTACATTTGAGCTTAAACCACTGTGTTGGCTGCCAGCTTTTCAGCTTCAGATTTACATATGAAAAAGAGGACATATAATCAGAAAGTATGGCGTGCTCTGCTGGGAAATTGTGTTAGATGTGTTGTGCAGGGTAGCTTTTAGAAAGGTTGGCAAAAGTTTTGATAAATTGTGAAGTTAATCTGCATGTTACTTGGAGTTTGGCACAAGGATGTTATGTGAAGCTAGATTGATTTCAGTCATTGCATATAGACAAGGTTACATTGTTTTCAAAGTAATGCCAATATTTCACCTAGACATTCTTTTTATACTATCTGTCCAAAAAAAGTTTCAGCACAAAGTTTAGATAGAATATCAGACTTGACAAGTTATAATGTAAAATAACTTTTAATCAGTATTATTGTCTTGTTTTCCAGTAAAATATTGAAACATCCTTAAATTTTAAATAATTTACTTTGTGAGAAAGAATCCAGAATACTTTGAATCGTTAATTCAAGATTTATTTTCATATGCAATTTTGCTTCTCAAGTAAATGAACTTTTTTTAAGCATGTTGATATATTTTTACTGGAAAACAAGGCAAAAATTATTATTGATCATTAAATTACAAAGGATTCATCATAATTGGCATTCGGGGTTCCGCACTTCAGTGGTTATTGTCATAATTTACCAATAGAACCTTTTCTGTAGTGATTGTGGACTTGTCCTCCTCCACCACTTGTCTCTCGTGTGAGGTGCCACAAGGTTCTATTCTCGGATCCGTTTTATTTCCAATTTACATGCAGCCTCTCAGGTCCATTATAGCCAGGCATAACATAGCTTTTCACTGCTATGCTGATGATTTGCAAACTTATTTGCCTATGAGACAACAAAATGCTAACGCATCTGGGTCGCTAATTGTTTGTATTTATGACATTAAACTATGGTTTATCTAAACAAAGAAAAAAACTGAATATATTTTATTTAGAGAGTCTGTAACTACTGACTTTGAAGTGCTGACTTTAGAGCTTAGACCAACTGTCAGAAATCTCGGTGTGAATTTTGATAGTAGCCTGAAATTTGATAAACAAATTGACAGGGTTGTTAAAACTAGTTTTTATTTCATGTCTTTTGACCATTTTTGAATCGCTCTGACCTTGAGAAAGCTATTCATGCTTTTATCAGTTCAAGATTAGATTATTGTAATGCACTTTATGTTGGTGTCTCACAGTCATCCCTCAGTCACCTTCAGCTGGTGCAGAATGCTGCAGCCCGTTTTTTAACTAACACATGCAAACATGAGCACAGTACCCCAATTCTTTATTCGCTCCACTGGCTTCAAGTTTCTTTTAGAGTTTTTATTTTTATTGATTGTTTTTAAAGCCCTTGATGACCTTGCCCTACCTTATGTAACTGAAATGCTGGCTTTTCATCAGCCAAACAAGACTCTTAAGTCAACAAATCAACTTTTGCAAGAAGTCCAGAGGTCACAGTTCAAACTCTGGGGTGACCAGGCTTTTTCTGTATAGCTGGGCCCAGACTCTGGAATAAGCTTCCCCAGTATATGTGCACCATTACTGACCTGGGCCTTTTTAGAGCTAGGCTTAAAACTTATTTATTTAGACTGGCTTTTAATATCTAGCAATTGTTGGGACATTTTTGTATATTTTATGTATTTTATTGTTGTTGGCTTTTATTTTTGTTTTGTTTTTTGCCCTGTTTTATTGGAAATAACTTTGGTTCACCTTGAGTCTGGTAAAGGACTGTATAAATAAATGTTGATTGATTGATTGATAATTATCTTATGGTTGTAAATCCTGGCATTTTTTACAATTATTGATAAAATGATTAAAGAAATAATACTGACTTATGCAAGTAATTTATCTTCATCAGAATTACAAGAAATATAATCCCATTGTCCAAAGGAAATCCATTCTATTTTACACATAATAAAATTTGAAAGCACTTTTATGCCAAGAGACTTGTAACTTTATTCCATTGTCTGTAATAAAATACAGAAATTTCAGACATGCAGCAATATATTGTTCATACGGAGGTAATGACAGTAAAACATTTTATGAAGTGCAAAATAGATTGGCATGGGAAAAAGAAAGTTATACTGCTGCTAGAGAACAAAATAATTGGACATTAATTTCCATTAGTACTATTTAAAATTTATGTTTGTACATTTACAGATTGATGTTCGATGATGGTGTCTGGCTCACTCACCGCTCGAATTCATCCCAAAGGTGTTCAGTGAGGTTTAGATGTGGTTTTCCACACCAAAACCAAGTAAACTTTTTCTTTATGACCCCGCTTTGTGCACAGAAAAATAGAAAAGTCTCTATTCTATTATAAATATTTGGCTGCATGGCTGTATGTTGGATTGTTTTGCAATTGTTAGAGCTGAAATAGCCAAACCCGTTAATTAGAAGGGGTTGTCCACATACTTTTGGACCTTATATGTATCTCAGATCTTCTAAAGCCTGGTTCTTTTGAGTAATATGATGCTGATTGTATGTGTACACACACACACACACACACACACACACACACACACACACACACACACACACACACACACACACACACACCCAATTGCTTGCAAATGTGTCTGCACACCTGAGAGGATCTGAGAAATCCCATGCTACCAAATAGGCATTTGATGAGAAAATGTCTGAAGGAAGGAAGAATGCAAGTATATTTGGCTGCTTGTGAAGTGTGTGCCTTTGTATGCTTGAGAGAGAATCCATAGGGCCAATAGGGCTTGTTTAAAAGTATTTTAGCAAAAGTGAGGTTAGAATTCAGCCTTTCTGCAGATTTGTGCTGCTGGACAGAAAAAGTGCCTTGACAACTTAAAAGAATATACTAGGCTGGCATACAGTGGCTAGTAATGTGTGCTGGCTAGTGGCTAGTATTAGTACTCAACATAACACAACACATTTCCCATTGCATTAAGTCTTAACCCTAAAGCTATAATCAGCTATGAAGGACAGTGGTATAATTTTAATACTGAAGCATTATAACACAATCTGTTTCCAAGAACTATAGTATGGTCTGTAAGATTTTGTAATGCCACATTTATTTGATTAAAAATAAAATAACTAAACAATAATAATGTGAAATATTACTATGATTTAAAACTACTGTTTTATATTTTATCATAGTTTAAAATGTAATTTATTCCTGTGATAGCAATATCATGATACATTTTTTCCTGAATCCTTTGATGAACAGGACATTTGTATTATCATTATTATTGTTATTAGTAGTAGTAGTAGTAGTACTAAGGAAGTAAGTAAGTAAGAAATAATTGAAGACAGGCCATTGAATTATTAAAATATAATGGACACCAGAGGTGGGGATGTGCGGAGTGGGCATACACTTCGTAAGTGCATTATTTTCTAATAATTCAGTGGACCGGAGTCAATTATCCAGTGTATACTATGGTTAACACACCTCAAATATTGTTATGTATCTCATCCCTTGCCTCTGTTTCTAATTCCAAAAATGCTTGTTTTAAGAGAGAGAGAGAGAGAGAGAGAGAGAGAGAGAGAGAAAGATATTAAGCGTGTGTGAATTACCTGAATCTGTGTGTCTCTCAACAGCGTTCGGGAGCAGTGTTTCTACTAATTGCGAAACTGCAAGTTCATCTCCATCATCAAGAGCAGCGTTTTGGTTCTTTTGCTGTTGTAAGGACCTTTGAAATAACTAAAATCATTTGGCGAAATGATATGGACATATAATGTGGTCAAGACCTGCCTGGAGCTACTTTAGCCATGTGTTGTCCTGAAAATAATTGCACAACTTAGAATGTTCATCAGCCAGTCAGAGTTAAGCATTCAACAGCCCCATAGTATAATAATAAACTGCAGACTGCAGACTTTTGATTCATTCTTACTTTAATAAGATTTAAAAAAAAATCTCTTCTATTTGATGGTTGGACTTTCCTGTTGTTTTATAATGAAAAAGTTTATTGTAGAAGAGTTCAGAGTTTGAAAGGAAGAGGACAAAGGGATCGGCTGGACTGCTGACGTATTTATTAAACTAAAATAACAGAAAGCTCACAAACACCAAATGATGACTTTTACTCTGACACGTTCGCACAACACTTTCGGTTTACTCCTTCCAGTTTCCGTTTCCGGCTCGGGTCAGCAGTCCGTCTCTCTCTCGCCTGCTTCTGTGGGTGCTTCTCAATATCCCTACTCGTCTCCTCGCTCCTCCGTCCTCCATCCTATGACCCGGAAACCGATCGAACACAGCCATCTTGAAGGACATCTCAATTCTCTAATGAGACAGGGCATCTTGCTTTATTAATATTTATTATGAATGTCTTAATTAACAAACTTTAACAACATAAGGGCAGATCCCTTTAATTACAGCTGATGACACTTTGAAGTAACGCTGAAGGGAGCGAGGATAAATCATTTCACTTGATTCAAGTCCTCCATCCTCACGTCTTTTCCTTGCGTCCTTCCCTCGCATCCTGAAAGGGTGGAGCTAAGACACGAGGAAAGGAAGCGAGGAAAGGAAACGAGGATGCACAAATATGAATTGAGAAGCACCCTGTCTCTTCTGGCGTTTTATACTCTCTCCGCGCGAATTACTGAAACAAGAAACAGGTGTTGATAGTTTTTGCCCAAACCACTCACTTACCACTCGTCTCCTGATTCTCTCTCCCGCTGCAGACTTCGCTAAACCACGCCCCCCCCCGCCACATTTATCTTCTTTTGTATTCTTTATATCCTGATGAAGACTATGTGTGCCAAAACACATTGATTTCATTTAAATATTATTCCCCCAGCAACAAGTGTTGATCGATTTACCTTCTTCAGAAGTTTCTTACAGGTTTCTTACAATTTCCATTTACCTTGTTTGTTAGTAAGGTTGCACCTGACTAGTTATCGGTCCTGTTTTACAGTCCATATTGCCCTTTGCACACTGCAAATAACTCTTCCGGGCTTCTTTCTCACCTCAAGCCCTGTCTGTTTGAGTCATATCAGCCCACCCAACCCTTTACCAATCAACATTCAGCTTGAAACAACTACACTTCATCTCAGCAAGCATCAAACATTCTCTATCAACTGCCTTAAATCCATCCTGCTCAGCCACCTCTCATAGACACTCATTCATCAACATCCTGCCTGACAGCCACATCTTATGAACACCAGTTCTCCTGCTCTCATCGCTCCCCCAAAATGGCCCATCTAACAGCGTCTCAGCTGTTAGACCCTCCAAACACAGCAACTGCATTCTCATATCACATCTCTCCACACACCCACACATACACGCAGTCTGTGTAATGGGCTTGAGGAAACATACTGGGAACACTATCAGTGTGTTTGGAGACAAAGAACGATGACAGAAAGAGATGCTCTGATAGAAAGAGAGAGAGGGACGTGATGATGATGCAGAGTGTGGGAAAAGAATGCGGAGAGCCAGAAACAGCATGGAAAATTCAAATTAAGAGAGGTGGCGTGGTGTAGTGAAAAGATGGATAGCAACAAAGTGGTTGGGAAGAACGATATGAAAATGATAAATACAATTTCACAAAAGGGAGAGGGAGAAATAGCATGAGTCCAGAGCTAAGCAGCATGCAAACAGTGAGGTGTTTTTCAGATGATTATTTTATATATTATGATGATTATTATTATTATTATTATTATTGTTATTATTATTTTGATTAAAAAGTCATTTTACTTCCTGAAGAGCATAGATAATGCATAAGTAAGCAGAAGGCATAGGACACACAGAGCTCACTCTCACACTGTGAAATGGCTGATTGGGCTTAATTGGAAGTAATTCAGGGTTAACAAAAAAACTAGATTCAAATTGTTCTAAACTCCTTGCTGCGTCCTTCCCGGAACATTTAACCTGGGAAAAAGGGACATGCCAGAGAGTGCTTTCACACTGTGAGCTGAGCAAATCAGACTCATGAAGCTATGCAAGCTGTGAGTGTATAAAGACCAAATAAATCTCACTCTCTGTAAAAGGCAGGGAATATTCTACTTCAACCTGAGTGCTCTCACACAATCAGACCTCATTCAGAAATGTTTGCTCCATTCACATCATGTGAGCCCAAAACAACCATAAACCTTGTTTATTTTAATCAGATAAAGCTTTTCTTTTGGGCTAGAGTCCTAATTAGAAATAGGCACTTCAGTTTGGGCATGCATTAGATTAATAATAATTTGCATATTTAATTAAAATTTTATCAGAAGCATTAATTATGATGCTCGGGACAAAAGTGCATCTGCAACCAAATAAAGATCCAAGGAGAGAGAATGTACGTCCTCTGTGAGGGGTGATTGATTTCAGGTCTTTATTGGTGCAGGAGCAGATACTAATCACTACTAATTAATATGCTAAAACTTTCCCTCTAGCAATTATCTCTCACCACAGCAGCCTGGTCTTAATTATTTCATTCGAAAGATTTGAAAGAGATTCCTTTACAAAGCAGTGTGACATATTTTAATGCATACATATATGCGACCCTGGACCACAAAACCAGTCTTAAGTTGCTGGGGTATATTTGTAGCAATAGCCAAAAATACACTTTGGGTCAAAATTATAGATTTTTCTTTTATGCCCAAAATCCTTAGGACATTAAGATGTTCCATGAAGATATATTGTACATTTCCTACTGTTAATATATCAAAACGTAATTTTTGATTAGTAATATGTATAGCTAAGAAGTTCATTTGGACAACTTTGAAGGTGATTTTCTTAGAATTTTGATTGCAGCCTCATATTCCAGATTTTCAAATAGTTATGGCCAAATATCCTAACAAACCATACATCAATGGAAAGCTTGTAGATATATACATCTCAATTTAAAAAAAAGACCCTTATGACTGGTTTTGTGGTCCAAGGTCACATATAGCCTGACCCACATACTGACCCGAAAGCAGTGTACAGTATGTTTCATTTATAATACAAGGCATCATGTTAACTTCTTTTCTGACAATAAATAAATAAATCTACTGCATACCTTCGCCTACTTTTGGATTTCTTTTGGAACTTCTGTATGCTCTTCAGGAAATAGAAGGATTTTTTTTAAAATCAAAATAACAATAATAATGATAATATATTAAATAATAATAATAATAAATATTAACTAATTTAAATACATAATTAAATAAAAAAAATATTGGCTGGTTAATGTGCATGGACAACTGTAAGTTGTAATGAATGACAGACGGGGAGTATTCAGAGTATTCAGTTTGGTCATACAAGTGATGCACATTTCACCTTTACAGCTTCATGGACTAAAAGATTGTGTTCAGATGTAGGATGTTATTACCTGAAATTATGATGCAATATGTTGGAATACTATTGGTTTTGAGTAATGTTTAGGTTTCCTACAGTTCTTGCTCTTTATCGAGACCTCACATTCATGTTTCTGCAGTCGCTTCATGCGTATGCTTAACATTTAATATTAACACCCATGTTCAACAGGATAAAAGGATCCGTCAGGAGGACCAACCTTTAGGGTGCCTTTTAAAAGTGCTTTTCATATTGCTCTACTGCCATGCCAATCGCCTTATCTAACCGCAGCAGTAACTAGAGAAAGCAAAATCTACAACTTAACCTCCAGGCATCTTATCATCTTGGAACATCAGGCCCCTTTCCTTAGCCCATATCCGAATTCCAAATAAATAAATAATGCAAACCCTGAACATGCCTGTTTGTCTGTCAGTGTCATTTGCACTTCAAAGTGTGAGGAATGAAACCGGAGAGCAGGCGTCTCGTTGTCAAGCATGTTTGGGTGAATCATTTGTTTGCCCCGCGGTTGTCTCTCTTTGGTTTGCGTCTAGCTGTGGTTAAACCTGTAGCATTGATGCTGGCTTATCTCTGCCACTCAGAGACTCCACACACACTCTCTCTCTCCAGAGATTGCCCTAGAGGAGGATGTGGAAGGCACACATGAAACTGACAGGATGTACGTCTCGAAGGAGAGAGGGATGAAAAAATAATAAAAGTAACATCTTAGAAATATTGGAAAACAAACTTGTTGGGGGCCAAGGAAGGGCACTGAGATCTCATCTGTTATAGTAGTGTAGAAGAAGTCTGAGGTATATAAACAAAAAACGTGTGCAGATTTTATGAAGGATAGTAAAAATGTAATCATGTTATCATTTACTCACTTTCATGTCATTCAAAATATATATGAATAAAATGTTGTCATGAAACTCTAGATGGCGTTGGTCGATAACTCAGTCTAATTAATTACAGCATCATTCACATGGCACAGCTGATTGGTTTCTTTTTGCATCAGCCGCCAATGAGCTTGCTCAACATTCAAATACTTTGCTAGTGCTTACTGCAGCAGTTGTAGCGCGCTTCAGAAACTCTTCACCATCCCCAGCTCCACCTGTATAGATCTGCTATGTGATAATTTCCTGTATGTTATATTATTTCATATATATGAACCTGGACCACAAGGGTAATTTTAAAAAATCGAAATAAGAATATATAAGCTTTCCAGTGATGTATGGTTTGTTCGGATAGGACAATATTTGGCAGAGAAACAACTATTTAAAACTCTGGAATGTGAGGGTCCAAAAAAACTAAATATTGAGAAAATCACCTTTAAAATTATCAAAATGAAGTCCTTAACAACGCATATTACTAATGATAATACATTTTTTTTAAAATATATTTAAGGGTAGAAAATGTAAAAAAAAATATCTTCATGGAACATGATCTTTACTTAATATCCTAATGATTTTTGGCATAAAAGAAAATTCTATAATTTTGATTCATACAGTGTATTGTTGGCTATTGCTACAAATATAGCCATGACTTATGACTTGTTTTTGTGCACCAGGGTCACATATGTTATATGTGCAGCAGCAATATTTCCTACATGCTCATAGTAGCATGTCTGTGGATGAATTGGCTGTAACATGTCTTGGTACTTGATCTGCCGCAGCAGCATCGCAGCAGATCTATTCCGCCAAGACCAAACACATTAACATTGCCATGTATATTACCATGCTAAACTCTCAGAGAGCTGTCATGACAGAACATTATTTTTATTTTTTCTATGGAACACCATTTTAAAGAATGTCCTAGTTGCTCTTTCCCGTCAGGATTTTGCTACTTTTTGAAGCTTGAAAGCTCTGGTACCCATTTATTGTAATTGCATGGTAACTTGACCCTATTGGCAAATTGACCATGTGGCGATTTCATAGGAATTTGTATGATGTCAGTTGTATTAAAAGGCAAGATAACCCTAACCCTAGATAACACTAAACATAACCATCATTGTGTAAGCAGATCAAAAAGGTACAAATTCATATGAGTTAGCCAACAATTTGCCAAAACATGAAATTGCCATGATTATGTGTTGGAAAACAGAGACTGGTAAATGTCACCCTTTGTTTTGCTCTGAAAAAAGAAAGGCTATGGATTTCAAATGACATGAGAGTGAATAAATAATGCTAAAATTTAGCATGTTGCAAAACATGGTCAATCCCAGTTGGTGTTGGCATTCCCTATTGAAACACATCTAACTCCAACGGGCAATCTCTTTCACTCCTCTACCAGCTCCACTCTTTCCTTTACTTGGTCTGTCTCTTCTTGTCTCCCGCTACATTAGTGTGAAATGTGTGAGGAAATAATCAACACATTAAATTCGAAGATTTGTAACAATACGGGTCAGAACAGCTACAATATTGTTAAAATTATAAATTAATTAATGTCTTGGTGTTGCATATTAGTGGACAGCTGCACATCCTCACTACATTTGGAGTGCTATAATCCCAGGTCAGTTCACAATGTGTTTCCCTGTACTCAGACCCATTTCTGGTGTTATTTAGAGTATAATTTGAGAAGCAGTGATGGATGTAGAAGGAAGATGGCTTAGAGAAAGAGAGAACGAGATGAATAGGATAGTTTGCTGTCTATTATTCTGGCCTTTATGTCCCAAAAGATGAATCTCATTAGTTCAAGGCTGTGCCTAATGAGCACTAATCCTCCATTCAGTGAGACACACACATAGAATCACTGACAGATTCTCTCTCTCTTGTTGACAGAGAGGGGAAGCATGGATTCTTTCTTCCTGTAACTGAGAAGATAATAAAGAAAAAAAAAGTTGTTGTTGGCATATACACTCTTAAATATAAAGTGTTTTGCAGCGTTGACATATAAAAACCTTTTCCCACTATAAAGAACATTTTGTGCAGTATAACGTTTTCATGGATGTAAAATATGCTTCACGGAGCAGCAGATGCCAATAAAATAAAACGTTTTATTATACTTTGAGGATTTTTTTATCAAATCTTTACGGGTTAGGAGCCATAGGTTAATTCCTTAAAATGTCAATTTAAACAGAGCCTGAGGAGGGAAAGTCTGTAAATAGACTCAGTTTTTAACTAAAAGAACAGTTGTATCGACCTTCAACTCAATGGAGGGATCAAACCTGAGTAAAAGTATTTTTCACCAAAATGCCACTGGGTCGGTGTTGTTTTAATTGAATCAAGAAATCCATAGTGTCTCTTCTCAGAAAAAAAAACAACACAAAGAAAATGATGGGAAAGTGTAATATGAGAGGAAAAGATGAGATGGCTCATCTGATCAATATCTCCCTGCCTCGAATTCAATCAGCGTGGATAAAAAGCAATTCTTCCTATCACCCAAAATAATACATCTCCATTACTCCGCACGAACTCCCATCATATCTGACCCTTCGTTCTATCCACACCTCACATGCTCGCTCCCCCCCATCCATCTTTTTAATCTGTGCAGAGATACGCGAGAGGAGGGGTAGAGTTGATGGTTGATTGAGTCATGATAAATCAATCATCCCAAAATAACCCACATGCTTTTGGCACCTGTCATTTCATTTTCCTGACCCCAGAGCTGTTTTTAGGGGGATATCTATTTGATAACATTGCTTCAGAGTTACAAGCATGTAGAAAAAAAGGGCATGCAAACACGTGCATGGTGATCCAGTACATGTCTGTCTTATTGTTTCCCAAATGGAAGTTGCAGCAGTTGTCCATCGCTCAAATGCATAATCAAGAAACCAACTGCAATAACAGCTTGACAAATACAGTATTCCCTGCAGAGCGTGTCTCTGTCAAGTAACTCCCATGATATGCATACTCTCAAATACTGAATCATGTTACAGAGGCTTGCAGAAAATAACTGCTGGCTATGAAAGCCCTGTGAGGAAGTGTTTCCTTATCTCTGCCTGTTTATAATTCATCCCATCCAAAGACAGAGTTGCAACATTATCTTTTTTTCTTGCCTTAGGACCATTTTTATATGCATTAAATTTAGAGTAACTTTGCACGCTTGTTGGTGTTAGAGGGCGACAGGACAGGTAGATTAAAAGCTGGCTACACTTGCATAATGGCTCAGCTTTGCCAATTGAATAATAACCAGGAAGTAATTTTCCTTAATTAGGGACCAAAGACTAAAAGTAAAAACAATATCTTGGTATTTACATTTACATTACATCAGAGTGCTGGGGAGTAATTAACTGTAAAAACTATTGATAATTATTTATTGTATACGTTTAAAAACATACATAATGTGTAAAGCTAACGTCTTTAAAAACATGTTTGACTGTAGTTTAACCACAGATTTGGCAGCTTCCCCAACACTGGTGATTTACACAAAGTTACAGTTATGCTTATGTTACATTTACATATAGGGATTGAAACAATCTCAAAACCAATCAACCAACACGATATGATATCAGTAACACTCCCTTTCAATTTCCAAGTGATTAATCTTATATGGGTATGAAAGGCGCTAGCTTAGCATATAGCCTCTAGATATCACATTAATCACTCGCTGACAGATGAGGCTCTGGGATGTTGCAGAGCATATATATAAGTATATCTTAAAAGCTTGTATCTAGATGAAACATTGTGATATCATACTTTAGTGAAACCTAAAACAAAACATAGCATTGTTTGCTTGTCACTGATTAAATAATAACTCAGTGCTATTGTATTATACAAATTGTTAACTATTTCTTTTTGAGAATGTGTAATAACTGAACTGATTCATTTTCAGATTTATTTTACTCCTTAAAAACAATTACCGTGCCCATGATACAGATGATGGCTCTCCAACTCCTGCCAGCACTCCATGCTTACATAAACAGAGGGGTGTGACAAACCCTTTTAATTAGATTCCCAACCTCAGTCCTCCAATGCTTAGCTGAAGACAGGGAAAGCAGACTATAATCTGACAGGCATCTGGACGCAGATGGAGAAATCCAGTCTTCCCTTTAGAGAAGCAGTGAGATGTGGCGCATTTCCCCTTTCTTCACACCCTATTACCCCTCTATCCTGTCCCAATCTCCCTGATGAGAATGGAGAGAGATCCGGGACAGAACGAGACTTAGTCCTGGTGGTCCATGAGCATCAAAGCAAAACCGCAGTGTGCTGAGAAGGTTCAGATTCAACGGGCAGGAGACAGGCTGAAACATATATCTCACATCCAGCTCGCGGGGAAATGCCACATTTTGAATATAATATAAACTCACATAACACTCACATCTCTAATTATTAATAAAACATATGAATACACTCAATTGGGCCCAGCATGTCGGAGAAAGTTTTTAAGGCACTTTGTCTGGAGGGTTGATAGGCCGTGCTTGAGGGGGTTCCTGACATTTGGTGCTTGGGTATGTGAGCAATTGCTATAAAGCACTCTCTCCATTAACTTGCCACAGTGGACAAACAGGTAATGGGTTTCTTAAAGGTAAACTCTTCTTCTTTACCCCTTACCTGCAAAACTAAATCGAAAACAGTTAATGACTCTGACGTTAGTAAATCAGATTCAGCCCACTTTTCAGAAGGGCCACACTTAAAATAATAAAAAATATTTTGTTAGTCAGTGTTACTTAATCTGCAGTGTATTTCAAATGTTTTTTTTTCTTCTTGTTTTAAGTATATAAACCTCACTAAATATTGTTAATAATTCTTTAATGCTTAAAAAAACAAGCAAGGTTTAATAATAATAATAATACATATCATTTTTAAAACAAATCTTACGCAATTTTGTTTCTCCAGTACATTTTTAAGTTCAGACATTTTACTGGAAAAAAAACTGTCAAAAGAGAGTATCAAAAATACTATGATCATTCCAAATCTTTGTCCACACTTTTTCTTCTTTATACCAGCAAATAATTCATTAATCCTTATCCAGTCTGGCTAGACATTACAGCTTTTATTTATAAATTTTTTTCGGAATGTCTTTATTATAAAGAAATGAGAATCACCGATAGCTACTATAAAGTCATATTTCCTCCATTATTGCAAAAAAATAGAAAATAAATAAAATTAGCTCTACACTGATAGCAGAATTAATATCTATAAGAAGCATAGTACCAATTACCTTGCCTTTATATTTATTTATCATAAAAAAAAAATTGTTTTACTTGTGTATGTTTTGAAGTTAGACTACTAAATTTTTCTAGCCTATAAAGCTTAGCAGCAACTAAAATGAATTACCCTTTAAACTCATGGTGAACAATTTAAATGAAATCCCTGAGAGTAGAACACTGTGATAACAGTGCAGAATCTTTCTGCAGTAATGAGCATAATGAAGGAAATAAGAGTGTCAAACAGCACGGCTGCCGTTGTAACAATCAACCACAAAGGGAAATTCAGAACTCAAACAATATTCTACAAGCTATAAAAAGATTTAGGAACATTTGGCATGTTAAACAGAGTAAGAGAATGAGTAGAGGTGTAGCAAGAAAAAAATAGATTTAACTTTAACCTGTCTAGCAGATAAGGAATCCTTATGTAAAACCTAACGTCTAGTAATAGAAAATATTATTTTGGGTAGAATCATGTGATGTTATTTTGCAGTTAAATCTCCAGGCTTAACCTTCAAGACTTATTAATAAAGTATAAATAATTCATTTTATAAAGTGCTTTGATCCACAAACATTTCGTTTCTCAAAGCTCAACCAAGCATGAGATAAAGTATAGGGCCGTTTCCAAGACTGGATGTTGTACTATGACACTGGAATGCCTGCACTAGGCTGACTGCAGCCAAATGGGAACAAACAAAAACACAAATTTTAGCTTTTAAGTGGAAAATTAGCTTTTATATCAAGCAGGTGTGAGGTTTATGATTTACTGAGACAGGGTGCTATTCTCTTGTAATCATTGGCAAGTGCTTTTTTTTAAACCTATTGAGCGTGTAGTCATTTTAACGGCTATGTAAGTTGCGCTTCAGATCAAAGGGAAAATATTTCAATAATATTCTTACTGATAGCACATCTGAGTGTCAGATGTTGACCTTTTATGCTGTTGTAAAAGCTAAACATGCAAAGGTTCAAAATTCAATCACAAATGCTAATACAGTTTGTATATAGATACATTAGTATTGCATAACCCAACATTTAACAATTAAAAACATGCAGGTGGAAGGTTTTCCACTATAACTATAAACAGATCTCTGCTTGATATTAGGAAAAAAATAATTAATTAATATTAAAATTGATAGCAAAAGGTCAGTTGCATTGTTTTCTTTTGCAGCATAACACTTACTTTGATATTGCTATCAATTCTAAAATTTAAATGTAAATTAATCTTCTTTTGTTGCACTGCAAATGTAAGATTTCAGGCTTGACATTAAAGTATGAGTCATTTGATAAATAGTATTCCTCAATCTAATCAGCCCTCATATACTGAACCCATGGACTGGATTTCCAGAAGCACTACTTACCTTTAATATTTTATTTCATTTCATTTCATTGGTCCTTGAACGGAGGTGCTTACTCTTCAGTAGTTGATCACCAACCATGTTCATATCGCAATATTAATATCAAATGAGCTGTTTTATTTTCTATTTATATTTTAAGTTACTAAAAAGTTATATGAAGTGTTACTAAAATTTGGGACTTGGCTGGTGTGATTTTGTTAATTCCTAACATGAAATAAACATGGAAATTTAATTTTTTTTTAACTCAAATAAATTTTACTGAATAAAATAAACAAGGGTTAATTAGAAGATGTTCTCTCTATATATAATAAATAGCAGTATCTGAGAAACAGTGACCTCTGCTGACGACGAGAGAAACTGCAGACAGTGACATTATGAGGAAAAAAAGTAAATTCTTTGTGATTCTTGTTGATATGAGGTGCTCAAGGAAAAATATGTACAGTGTTATTATTCTTTTTTTATTATTATTGTAGTTTCCCTTGGATAGATAGATGAATTAACAGATAGAGGAGCAATTCCAGCACAAAACAACAGATGTATCAAACGTGAAGTGCAACAAATTCCACTTTGCGTGCAAGAGCAAAGTCCAGTGACACTGCCTGTGTGCAAAAAAACAAATGCATTTGCATTACAATTTAGTGCAGAATGTAAATGCATTAGCTGGTAATGCCATTGTGCCCTGGAATGAGTACGGACCGGAGTACTACCTTGCTGATCAATTAGTTCAGGCATTGTTAGATACCTGAAATTGCCTCATCTGATATTGCAAGAAAAACAAACTGGACACAGATTTGGAGAAAGGCATCTGTCTAGTGTAAAATGAGAATGATAAGGTGAGGACTCAATTACCCACCAATGAGTTAAACAGATGAGGTCAAAGACAAGACAATCAATGAGCCAACACTGAGATCAGTGACAAGGTCTTCACTGAGGCGACCACTAAGATAACTGTCAATAAAGTAAGTCATTACTCTGAGTCTCACTGGGCTAAATACAGGAACCTGTTCTTATGTTACTAACTGAATCTGATTATATGTTTATCATCAGAGCTTTCTGATTGCATAAATGTAGTTGTACAGTACATAATTTTTTTATATGCATAGATTTTAAATAGACTAGTTATTTAAAAGCTGCTTTTTGTGACAGCTAACCTTTTTCATTTATCGAACTGTAAAATGTCAGAATGCTTTCTATATAAAAAGGTCTGACATGAAGAACATATTAAAATAGACCTAGTGAGAGTGATACAGTTATATCACTTGCATTTCTTTGCATCACTAAAACTAAAATGTCTTTTATGAAAAGTTTCTGTTTAAAGAAATAGTTGGACCTTTTTTGCTTGTAAGAGTTGCTTGATCTGTGCATACTGTTCTTTTGATTCAGACTTTTTCACTGGAGAAAGCAATTATGGATAGAGGACTTATTTTAGCTGAAGCAATGGTTTGAAGTTAAAAATGACCTAATAATGGACTTGTCTGTTGGATTATTCATGGATTATTGTGATGTTTTTATCAGCTGTTTGGACTCTCATTCTAACGGCACCCATTCACTGCAGAATATCTATTGGTGAGCAAATTATGTAATGCAAAATTTCTGCAAATCTGTTCCGATCATCTAAATCTTACATGGTCTGATGCTGAGTACATTCTCAGCAAATTTACATTTTTGGGTGAACAATTAAATTAATTTAAATTAATTAATAATGCTTGCCAATGAAATTAAAAATTGATGCTAACATTTTGAAGACAAGATATACACCGTTGCTATGATCCTAGTGACTGACAATAGCAATATATCTTTACAATACTACGTGCTTTGAGACTTGCTTGAAAATGAAAACCAATAAACTACTGTAAAGCAGAATCCTCCACCAGGAGTCCTCAGTGGCCCCATTATTCTGCGCTGCCCTTTGATGGCCCTTGCTCTCCGGGCTGGATTGATAGACAAGACTCTCAGCTCAAACCTTCTCTATTTCTAGGGGTCACGTAGCTGCGGTTAACCTTCAGCTTATAAAGCCATATTGCAATGGTCCAAACATGCTCTGTATTTCAAAACTGACATATAAGATAATAATAGTAATCAGACAAATAATAAATCAGGGAGCAGAAGACAAATACAACACGTTTCCATATTATAAATCATGTACATGTACATTTTCAATTATCTTCAGGATGTGTACAATCTTTTTTCATGGTTTCGTTCATTTAATGTGGAACACGGATGGATTTTCTATCTCTGTGTTATGAATCAAAAGAATATGTTGTTTGTCAGGTTGTACATACTGACCTTGGTGTATCACAGTGTTTCTGTGGTTTTAAAAGATTTTATGCTAATATGTGTGTAGGGAGGGGATTCCGGTAATCTTTGAGACTGTTTTCAAGGGACATGAAGTTCAAAAACAAGCTTTTGCAAGTGTCACATTGATTGCTACATTATATTCTGTGCAAGACATTTTACTTTGTTCCAGCATCTGGTATTCTGCTTTCTTTTATTATAGTGAAAATAATCCCTTTTTTATTCTTTGTGTGCGTGTGTGTTGTGCCTCATTTTGCCCTTTTAGATAATCATGCTTAAATTCTCTTTTGGGGTTTTTAGAGAACAAATGTAAGACAGTTTTACCCTTTGTAACCATGGGGTGGAATTGCACAGTTGATTTATTGAAGCTAAATAGTACTGTTAAAGGGCAGATCACAGAATAAAAATTAAACAGCTTTCTTACTTTTGAGTAGGTCAGTGTTTGAATGATGTGACAGGAACCACCTCAACAGCTGTTAAAGCAGATCGTTTCGTTTTCAAATTACTCTTATTTTTGTTGCATTAAAACAAAATATACATTTCATTATGTCATATTAAGGAAATACATTTGCATGCCAGTGGTCATTGTGGTCTATATAACCTAAATTTAGGACATCTTCCTTCATATATTTATTCATATAATGTACTTCAACTGCTCTCCCCAAGTTCACAGATCAAACAGATGTCAAACCTGCTAAAAGCGGAAAATTAAAGTTGTGAAAAATCGTAGACATTTCCGTTTGCATCTATAAATGGTCAGTTCATAAGCATTCAAATAGTGAGGACCATGTCCTCACAAAGTAGTTTTTGACATTTGTGAGGACATTTAAAAAAATCTGGTCTTCAAAACTAAAGCTAACCTGAACACACACACACAAATATACAGAGAAGGTCCTAAAAAACCTTTCCTGAAGCTTTCTACATTCACCATTACCCAGCACCCACTTCCTCTCCACTATGGTCAAAATGTTTGAATGCTGTTAGGCCCTTTGTTCAGTCCTTGGTGCAAGTCATGTCCATGGTGAGTGAGTGAAGCACAGAGAAAGTGCTCTCAGAGTGGTTGAATATTAGCCATCACACAGTGAATGAGGTCTTGCAGAAGGCAAGAGGCCCATTTAAAAGTTCTAGCTGTCATTTAGGAACTTTGGCCTCTTTCTTTAAAGCATTGCACCCATACTGTCATATATATATATATATATATATATATATATATATATATATATATATATATATATATATATATATATATATATTCAATGAAACAAGAAAAAGAGTAGTTTGTAGTGTCCCTGAGAAACAGCTTTGTATCCTTTTAGCTAGTTACTTAGCACGGATATGTAAATGTTTGGGAGTGTAAATGCACAGATATATTAAACCAGCTTAGATAGACTGTGATGTGTTGCATCAAAATATTGAATCTAGAGAACAGTAGCCACCGCCTTTCAAGTGTCTTTGGTCAGCCAGGCGCACAAACTCAATTTAGAGGTAATGATTACTTTATTGACAAGCCTGTGGCTTGCTCACTGTGGTATTGGAAACCAAGCCTCTCTGCAGCTCCAGCTTTGAAAGAAGAAGTTAAAGACAGACAGAGATGAGCAGAAAGTGGAAAATTAATCATAGCCCTAGAAGACGAGCACTATGGTGAATAAAGCCAAAGCATTTGTCAGGCATTTGTATACAAAAAGCAATTGCTTGCATGTGCATGTGTGTCAGAACACACATCAAATATATAATAGCTACATTATTATTCATCACAGTGATTCATTATAAATGAGTGTAGAGTTATATTTAAAAATGTACAAATACAATTTGTACATTTTTAAATTTATTTATGTAGAATATTTGGGGGGATTTGCAGTAAAACTGAACAGTACATTTGGTGGAATATTATTATGATGCCCAAAGAAGAACATTGTTTTTTAGTAGAGTATTATTCCTTAAATTATAACAATTACAATGTCTGGAGAAAAATGAGAAAACTATTCACACCAAGGTCTTAGGAGAACCACATTAAAGGGTTCATGAACTAAGAAAACTAAATTCCCTTGATCTTTTGACATATAAGAGGTCATCGTACTATAAAAACATCCTGTAAGTTTCAGAACTCAAAACTCCCTTGTTAGTCTAAAAACAGCTAATACTGAAGCCAGTCTGCCAAAATGACAGGTTGTGGAATGTGTCACTTTATGACGTAATAGTGTGGCTAAACTCCACCTCCGCAAAAGAAATCAAACGATAAAGATGCTCAGAAGACAACAATACACTGCCAAGTTGTGGAAAAACAGTCTTTACATCACCTTCCTTCAGATCCCAGTGTTAGGAAAGAGGGAATTCATTTATCTTTAATGAAGTTCCAGATCAAGTCAGTAAGAACTCTGCTCTTTGTTTGCTTTTACAGTGGATTCATTTACAAACAAGGCACAATTCGATGCAGGATTTTCAGAAAGATTGAAACTAAATGAGGATGCTGTGCTGACTATATTGGATTACTGACAGTAATGTCGCACCACACAAGTGTGAGTAACTGCTTTTATCATGGTCACTATTGCTTTATCTGTTATTACAGATTTTATATGTAGCCTAGTGAGTATTTATGCATTATTATTTTTTTACCATAAATCACAGCAGCATTCATCTATGAATGATGTAGGCTGTCAAACATACACAACTGTTATCCAATCATAGCAGTGGGAGTTTACTTCTGAGACTAGAAATCTTGTAAAAATCTTGATGACATTATAAGTGGACCTCAGAGAACAGTACAAAATAATTAAAAAAGGCAGTTCATTACCCCTTTAATTATATAGTGCTGTGCATTTTTTTACTCTAAAGTTGAATGTATAATGTGTCTCTGGTTCCATTGTTTTTCATTCAAAGGGATAATTTAACCAATTCCACAATTCCACTGTTTTTTTTTTTTTTTTTTTAAATACCTGCACAGAAGATCATATAGAATGGGAATCACACAATGGTTAGTGAATGATGACAGAAGTAGCAGTTACCAAAAGAAAATGATTTCCTTGCTTGAAAAAATAAATACAAATAATAATAATTAAAAACTAAAAGTGGTTTGCTGGTCAGGTTTAGCCAGAATATAAATCTAGTCTTCACTAAAACCATCGAAACACAACAGCTTGACCTGAGTGGCAAAACCTTAGGCCGGTTTAAGTCATTTTTAGCATTGCTGATCAGTATTTTAGAAGGTTATTGGAAAATAAGCCGACAAACTGAGGTGAATGAATTGATATAGCTGTCAAACAATGTCTTTAACTTCTTTTGAAGGGCAAAGGACTTTTTCTCACTCAGCTGCCATATTATCTCAGCATGCTAAAGCAAAGCAACATGCTAATGCTAATCAGGAAAAGCACTGGGATCGATCCTGCCACAATGAATCTCAAAAGAAAGAAAGATGAAAAACGACAGAGGCGTAGAGGGAAATGAGGGGAAGGCAAATGATGTTGTGTTACCTCTTGAATATTTGATAACATCTGTTTGTTGCGTTTAAGTATGCTGTAGCTATTGTTCTTCTAGTCTAATCAGTATTGTAGGCGTCACTGGAAGGTAATTGTGATTGAGAGAGTCTGAGTGGGTTTGTGCCAGTAGACTGCTCAGAGCTACATGGGCCGCTCACATCTGATTTGCATAAATGTGTTTTAATCAAGTTTATAATTGTCAGCTGCTTTTGTCCCCTGAACTGCAAAATAAATGCAGTCTATTGGAGAGCAACGGAGGGGATTTTTTGGGGAGGGAAGGGAAATGGAGGGAAAAGTGTGTTTGTAAATTTGTCTACATTTACGCATTGTTTTGCACCACAGGTACCGCAGGCAGAACACCTGTCTAAATTGAATGATAATGATTGTATGATAAATGTAGCCATATCTCCCACAAGAGCAGTAACAGGGAGGAAAAGATGACTGACGGCAGCAATTGTGGAGTTCTGCCTGCACTTTAACTGTCTTAGTTAAGGATTAGAGCACCACCCAAGGGCTGTCGCTACCTGATTAAACTGGCAGAAAACAAAATAATCTTTAAATAGCTTGGTGAGAACATGGAATGAGATTTAGCATTAGTGTGTGTGTGTGTGTGTGTTTTCCTAATCCTGGGTTGAGTTGAAGAATAAACTGTTCTGCCTTAATGTGTGTGTGAATTCAGTTAAAGAGATATAAAGTAACTCATCCAAAATGTCCATGCATTAACATTATCTCATATCATCATCAGGCTTCTATAGGGCTCCAAAAGGAAGTAAAATTTTTGTATTGTATATACACTACAATTCAGAATTTTGGGGGCAGTAATATTTTTTTTAAGGAAGTCTCGTAAGCTCACAAAGGCTGATACAATAAAACAGTGATATTGTGAAATGTAATTACAATTTATAATAATTGTTTTCTATTTGAATATATATTAAAATTTTATTTATTCCTGTTATGGTAAGCTATTACTCCAGTCTCTAGTGTCACATGATCCATCAGAAATCATCCAGATTAGCAGATTTGGTGCTCGAGAAACATTTCTTATTGTCAGTGTTTTGTTTTGTTGAAACTGTGGTACATTTTCAGGAATCTTCAACGAGTGGAATATTTATAAGAACAACATTCATATGAAATAGAAATGTTTTGTAACACTATTATATATATATATATATATATATATATATATATATATATATATATATATATATATATATATATATAAATTATTATTAATATTATTTTTTTGGAACATTTATTAAATCATTCTTTTGTTGAATTTCTTCAAGGAAACCAAACCAGTCTGAATGATTTGTTCCCTTACTGACTCAATGGCACACTAGAGGGGAAGGAGAGCATTTTCTCACACACAACTAATGACTTCATAAAAGTTTTATAAACTACCTTAGCGATACTTGGGCAGCTCTGACAAGTACGAGATTCAAAATCCATTTGTATTTCATTGATGAAAAAACAAAAGTAAAAAAAAAAAATTTTTTTTTATTAACAACAGGGTAAGCGAATAATGAAATAATTTTCATTTTCTAATGAAGTATTGTCTTAGAAGTATTCAGAAGTATTCTTAGAACTGTCTAGAGAATTGCTGTACCTTTGGCTTCAGGAAATGGTCAAATCCCACAAACATTATAGTGTCTGTGTTGATGCTGAGGATAAATTCAGGATCCATTTTCTGGAGCATTCTCTGAGCATGCTCTCTGTGATAGAATAAGTACCCCACAGCTTAAGCCCTGACCTTGTGATAACACAGACAATATATCTCTTTCCTCCTGAGTCTCTCTCCATTCATCTAAGTCTCCCATCGTTTGTCATTAGCTCTCTGCCTTTTTATATCATTCTCTGTCTCTTTCTCACTCTGTTTTTTCATTCTTTCATGCCGTGTGCATGCTGTTTCTCCTCTCTCTCCCATGTGAACTCAAAGCCATGGCCTTGGTCAGACCTCTGCGCACAGCTATCTCTCTCTGTCTGAACACATCACATGCTCAACAACCTCTCTAAGCTACTTTTTCATTCCACAGACCTGCTACATTTTAACTCATGTATGATATTTGCTATAAAGACCTAAGGACATGCAATTTTTATAATCAATGTGGGACATTGTTTTGCCGTGAAACCTGCAATGTTTTGCCAGTGGGGTAAAAAATCTTTTAAGTGGATCAGACTGCAGTGAACATCTACACTGTTAAAAAAAAACTGTCAAATTTACGGTAAAATACCGGCAGCTGTGGTTGCCAGGAATATACAGTGAAAAAAATGTGGAATCTGGAAAAGACAATACGGTATACTGGTTTTGTAACCCTAAATTTTACAGTAGACAACATATTTTCTTACCAAAATCATGGTAGAAAAAAACTAATGTATTTGTCAATTATACAGAAATTTTAAATAAAAAATGCAACTTTCCATAGCTTTTTACGTATATTTGCAGTAAAAAAAAAGTTATAATATAATAATATATACAGAATGTTTGAGATGAATTTGATTACGTATCATCCTATTGAAGGGCAGAGAACAATATAGACTCTTCCCTGTCCTAAGCCTCCTTCAAAATGTACAATTTTCAGCCTATGAAAATTGTTTATTTTCAGATTGGAGAGTTCAAGTAGCAGCCATGGCAAAACTGTAGCATACAGTGTATGTCAGATTGTATGATATACAGGTTTGTAGATACCTTAGTCACAGGTATGTTGTTGGCTGGGTATTTTATATCATCATCAATATGGGAAAGACACTGAAATAATACTGCACAAACCCAAGCATGCCCTTTGTCTAAAGTATTTATCACAAGTGCCACTGTTGAATTTGCCCAACAGTCAAATCTTTTACAATTATTTTACAATTAAGTGGGAAAATGAATTTTAATGCAGTGGAAACACTAGTGAAATATAGTGGATGAATCTCTAATCAGTCTAGGTCAATGCCAATGTAAAATAGCAAAACAAAGGGATGTAAACAATAAAAATGATGACATGCTCTATTATTTCGAGTCAGAAAAAACTAAAGGTAAAAGCTTATTTTACTTAATTTAAGATTCATGTTTGTTATATAGCCTCAGCTTTAAAATTAAGTGTTCTAAAATATGAAATTCAAACAATGAATATTGTTTTGATGCTTTATAGTGTCATGAAGTACTGATGAATCATCTACTTACAACAACAGCACAAAAAAGCATTAATGAACATCAAAAGCTATGTTGAAAGATGTGGGAAAGCTTACTAAAAAATATATAATCTCTCATTTAATTTCCATAGCTTGTTACACTTTCTGTAAAACACTTGTGCAGACAAGAGCAAGCGTGTCTTGGAGGCTGTCATAAAGCTTCGAATGCAGAGGGGACAGCTGAAGGGCTGCTCAGAAGACGTGAAAGATATGATGCTCCTCCTTCTCTCCTATTTCGATGAAAAAGAGGAGACCCTCTTCCACTGTTGATGAAACATGTCTGGCAAAAGAGGTCCATGTGGAAAGCCTGCCTGTGACACCATGTATCATTGTTTGTGGTGAGTTGAAAATCAGTACAACTGCCCAGAACCTAAGCTAATGCAAGGATATGCTATATTAAATGTCTGCACTTTCACTATTTTAAGACACATTTGAATGGTAAAGGGGGTTTTACAGTTAATTCTTTTACACTTGTATTTCATTCCAAGGATCCTCCTGCTTTGCAGCAAGTGTGTGGAGGTCAAAATATGTTCAAGAAAATAAAAATGTCAGTGAAGGACATCTGAGATTTTGTTGCAGTGGTTTTCTGATGCATGTGTTTAAGGTTTAAGGGGTGGTGACACAGCTAAGACCCGAGAGTCTCTTTCAAGGTTAGTAAAGTAAACAGATTCTAGAAGATATTTTACACATTTCTCTGTTGTCTCTAAATCTTATTTTTGTCTTTATTATGATTAAAAAGGTTTGTTTTGTTCCTGCCCTTTTCAGACACTGAATTTGAGCAGAAACCATAAGGATACTCAAAGGACTTGTGACTCTCAGGAAATGGTGAGATTTCAGGTCATAATTATTATTTTTTAAATTAATTTTCCTTTGTCCCTTTACAATATTGCTGTTTTGTTTTCGTAAACAGCATCAAATGAGAGTGACAGGTGAAACAGTTTCAAGACAATGGCAGGAAAAGCATGCTGAAGATTGAATCAAACCTTGGCTGGAAATATTTGGTATGTGTTTTACCGTAAATCAAATTGTTGAAAAACATTCAGCTACACTGCAACACAGGGAAACTTGTTTTGCACTTATTTTCTTGTTACTTTAATTTCTTGTCTCATTATTTTTGTCAGTTATTATTATTTATGGTGTATGCCCTTTTTGTTTTCTTTCTGAATGCAGAAGGGATCTAGCCAGTCCACAATGAAAGCTTCGTTGCCCCCCTGTGAGTCTTCTGGCAGAAATGATGGCGCCTGTATTCTTTGGTTTCCCTAAACATCACACCCTGTTTAAACGAGGAGACTTCAATTAAGTCTGCACCCAAAGATTCAATAAGAGGTAAGAAGTGGTATTATTCAAGTTTTGCAAAAGAAAGATGGACAGGAGACACTAATCTTAATCAGCCGAGCTCAGGTTCATGTCCAGGTGAGCAGTTTCATACGATGAAGGAAACTGACGCTATAAAATAGATTGAATGATAGGTTTCATCACCATGCATTCAGTCATTAACTTCAAGTTCTATGATAAATCAATAGGAAACTTAAATACAATGTTTTCCAACAAATTATGATTGTGATTAGGGCTGCGTTGTCAATGTACATAAGTAGATTTAAAGGATTAGTTCAGTTTAAAAAAAACTTTTGCTGATAATTTACTCACCCCCATGTCATCCAAGATGTCCATGTCTTTCTTTCTTCAGTTGAAAAGAAATTAAGGTTTTTGATGAAAACATTCCAGGATTTTTCCCTATGTTATGGTCTCCAATAGGACCCAAACGGTTCAAGGTCCAAATGACAGTTTCAGTGCAGCTTCAAAGGGCTTTAAACGATACCAGACGATGAATAAGGGTCTTATCTAGCTTGTTAGTCAGCTTAAAAAAGAACCTCAGTATGGATAAAATCATAAATGTGACCCTGGGACACAAAACCAGTCTTAAGTCGCTGGGATATATTTGTAGCAATAGCCAAAAATATATTGTATGGGTCATTATTGATTTTTCTTTTATTCCAAAAATCATTAGGACATTTATTCAGCTTTGAGATTGTGTATAAATCTAAAAACATTGACCCTTAAGAATGGTTTTGTGGTCCAGGGTCACAAATATATTGTTGACTATAAAAAAATCATTAACCTTTTATTAGTGTCTTAATGTTGTTATAATAAATTAAGTTTAATAAGTTGTTAGCACTATGCATAATGTTTATGATTAAGTTATTTTACTAAATTCAGATAAAATAATACTTTATGTTTTTTAGTTTGCGACATTAAATCAAAGTTTAAATGTTTTTTTTTTTCTATTTTGTCTTAGTTTCAGAGAACAAAGGCAGTGAGAATATTCTCAAAGAGCACTCAAAGTGTTGCACAATTGTTTGTCTCCAGGCACCAGATATAGAGAAGCATTCAATGGAACAAAAACAGGCAGTCCAATGACATTTCCGAGCATGACGAGGCACAGAATGTGCCAAAAGCACAAATAGCAGATGTCACGTCACTGACTTTTTAATGTGGCCAAGAAATATGCAACAAAGCCATACACATGCAAGCACAATCTGGCAACACAGGATATGAGGCACCCCTCCTTATGCAGACCTGACACACAGGATGATGAGACCCATCTCTTTTCATTTAGATTTTGTTTTTAGCTTCATAAATTGCATTAGGCACTGCATCTCTCAGTACAGTACGCTGCTCTTATTAATGACTCAAGCCAAGAGCAGGGACGCTGACTTCTGATTCACTGTGTTTCCTCGAGGCACGACGCCCAAAGAGCGAGCAAAGCAAATTAATTGGATGAGCAGAAATGCAGACAGTGGAAAATTGGAGCTCTCGATCTTGTAATGCATTCATCATTTCTTTTTCTTGTTTTTGTGCTCACCGTTTCATAAAAGTGCGCTCACTGCAGTCTGCTCACAATCGCATTTCAATTTGTTCTCATTTGGACATTATCACTTTTACATTCAAGGTTGCCTTTAAACTATTGATAACAAAAGCACTCCACAGATATAAAACTCATTTCAAGTATTCAATAATGTGTAAAATACATAAACACAGATGCTTTGTGTAAATGCTTCTGTAAGGCTCTCAAAACTAAAAGATGCGCAAAATGTATCATTATCATGAAAATGTCTAATAATATAAAAATAATATTTCTAGTGTGCGATATATTAATAATAAACGTATTATACACTTATTATTTTTAGAAGAATTGTTTCAATTATAATGTTTTTAAACAAAATATTTTACTTCAGTAAACTCAATGGCATCCATAACTTTTGTCAAACAGCTAGAAAATTGGTCTTCATTTGGATTATGATGTGTATGAATTATTCTATAGAAATATTTAATTATTAATCTGTAATTTATTAATTAATTTTTTAAATCATTTGAATTATTTTCATAGTGAGAATGTTATGTTTTTATCCTCAAAACTTTACTTTAGTACGTTACGATGTTTTATATCTCTTTTATCAGGTGCTCAGCAACAAAGATTATCCTGAAAATGTCTATTAATATTAAAATCATATTTAAAAGGTAATATATAATTATTGAATAATTATATGACAATGATAATGAAAATTCACATTTTTCAGAATAGTTAACATTTAATATTTTATTTAAAATAATTCATCTCAGTATAGTCAATGAATATTCTTAACTTGTTTTATAGCTAGAAATTGATGATGTGCATGATATATTCACATGAAATATTCTTTTATTAATTCTTAAAGAATCATTCCTTCCAGAATTGTGTGTGGCTATCTGTACCTGTGTGAAGACTATATCAGAAAGAGCTCTATAAGTCTTCTACTATTCCTGATAAGATCCTCAGGCTTCTGTAGCAGCTGTGTACGATTGTGTGCTGTAACAACAGCAGGCCCGAGGCCTAATTGGGGCAAATCAAGTTTGGCTTCAATAATGTGCGGTAACTCACCTCTGGCATTTAAGTTGGTCTCCTTTAAGCTCTGGCACAAGAACATACAATATTTAAAACACACTCATGCTTGCCTGATTGTAATAACACACAGATAAATGTCACTTTAGGGGTACTCATAGGCCTCAAAAAAGATTTTGAATAGGTAGAGCTAAAAAATCACAAGGAAGAAGTAGGAATAATGTGTGATTCAGCAGGTCCAGTACAGACCAAAAGTTTGGAAACATTACTATTTTTAATGTTTTTGAACATTAAAAAAACTTCTGCTCATCAAGCCTGCATTTATTTGATCAAAAAAAACAGAAAAAAATTTATATTGTGATATATTATTACAATTTAAAATAATTGTTTTTAAATGTATTATACTTTAAGTTATCATTTATTTCTGTGATGCAAAGCTGAATTTTTAGGATCATTATCACATGATCCTTTAGAAATCATTCTAATATGATGATTCATTATCAAAGTTGGAAACAGTTCTGCTGCTTAATATTTTTTCAGAACATGTGATACTTTTTTAGGATACTTTGATGAATAAAAGTAAAAAAAAAAAAAAAAAAAAAAAGAAGCTATGTTTTTAAAATATAAATATTTTGTAATAACAATATACACTACTGGTCAGTTGTTTGGGGTATTTTTTTTTCTTTCTTTTTTTTTGAATAAAATGAATACTTTTATTCAGCAAGGATGAGTTAAATTGATAAAAAGTGATAGTAAAGAAAATATATTATTACAATTTTTTTTATTTTGAATAAATGCAGTACTTTTTAACCTTTTATTCATCAAATATATTAGACAGCAGAACTGTTTCCAACACTCATAATAAATCAGAATATTAGAATGATTTCTAAATGATCATGTGATAGACTGGATGTTACATGTGACACTGAAGGCTGGAGTAATGATGCTGAAAATTCCGCTTTGCATCACAGATGAAGTATATTCATATAGAAAACTATTATTTTAAGTTGTAATAATATTTCACAATATTACTGTTTTTTCTGTATTTTTGATCAAATAAATGCAGGCTTGATGAGCAGAAGAAACTTCTTTCAAAAACATTAAAAATAGTAATGTTTCCAAACGTTTGGTCTGTACTGTATATGTTACCATCTTGTCACTGAATAGCTTGTAGCCAAAGAAGTTTTCTTTTTTTTAAATACAGATTTGCATTTGTATTATTTGAAATGCAAACAAACACATTGCATTTCAGGAATGCTTTTCTTTAAAAAAAAAATCTGTGTTCAGTATCACCATAAGAAAATAATGGGGAACTTTGGTAAGTTGATCTTGTTTACCACTACATTGTAAGAAAAAACAACAACAACAACAACAACAAACAAACAAAAAACATTACACATTTTAAACCCGTGAATCCAACAATCTTTTTTTTCTGCTGAAAAAAGGCCAGAGTGCTACTAAAATCCGCTTTCCACCTTAAACATATACTGATAACCACCATAATAACAGGCTGTAAAAAAAAGCTGAATCAGAACACCAACATGGTAACACATAAAACTCAAACAATGCAATAAACATGAATAAAACAGCTTGAGTTCTAATATAAAACCCAAATATATATTACCCCCCCCCCCCCAAGCATGTGTGGTTCTTGTTGGTGAATTAAATATATTTGAGTACAAGATTAGGATAATTCAATATATGTGATATCAAATAAGGGTTAGCACAAATGTAATCTAAATGTAATCCAAAAATAATTAGATTACATTACCAAAAATGTGTAATCTAAGAGATTATATTACTGACTACAAATTTTATGTCATGTAACTGTAACTGATTACAATTCATAAGTAATTTACCCAGCTCTGTATATATATATATATATATTAGGGGTGTAACGATACGCGTATTCGTATTGAACCGTTATGTACGCATTATGGACCGAACGGTTCGTTGGACTAATTAATTATATTTGGAAAATAAAAAAAAATTGTGAAATATAATGATACGCGTTCAACAAGGTAGCCCAATAACCCAAACAACGTAACAGGCAATGCCCCTGACACCCCCGAAGAAGAAAAAAACACCAACTTATATGTTTATGTTAGGCTACTCAGTCAGGCGCTCGCTCACTCAGTACGCGCTGAAGGCTCGTTGCAAAATGGCCAATGCGTTTAACAGACCAGAAATAGAAGATCCTCCAATAACCAACAGGTCTGGTGTTTGGGTGCACTTTGGATTCCCTGTAAGCTATAATGGTGATGGCAAGAGAGTGGTGGATAAAAAAAACGATATATCGCATCTAGGGTACACCAGCGGGAATACAAAAAAAAAAAAAAAACCACCAGCGGGAATACTTGAAACATGTCAACTCATTTACGCCGACATCACCTTAGTGTGTCAGTATCTGGGAAAAGACGAAAAAAAGGAGAAACATACACGAAACAAGCTATCCCCGCAGCATTAAGACAGACATTTCCAACGGATTCAAACAGGGCAAAAGACATCACCACGGCGATTGGTAGGCTGCATTTACGTTATAGCCGCGGATATGAGACCTTACTATTTACCATTCATTCTATCATCACCATTATAGCTTACAGGGAATCCAAAGTGCACCCAAACACCAGACCTGTTGGTTATTGGAGGATTTTCTATTTCTGGTCTGTTAAACGCATTAGCCATTTTGCAACGAGCCTTCAGCGCGTACTGAGTGAGCGAGCGCCTGACTCTGTAGTGGAAAACGTAGGTTTTAAGATGTTCAATGTAAAAAAAAAAAAAACATACTTTGTTAGTTTTAATAAATATATTTTTTTTTAAAAATCAAGGAAATTTATCTGCCAATTTTTTCTTTTTGCTGTATCTAAAACGTACCGAACCGTACCGAACCGAACCGTGAATTTTGTGAACCGTTACACCCCTAATATATATATATATATATTATCGGGCCTCGCGATCAGGGCGAGGCCCGGTGACGTTGCAGACGGGGGAGGGTACTACCATCACGGGGAAGTCGTGGCCTAATTGTTAGAGAGTCGGACTCCCAATCGAAAGGTTGTGGGTTCGAGTCCCGGGCCGGCAGGAATTGTGGGTGGGGGGAGTGCATGTACAGTTCTCTCTCCACCTTCAATACCATGACTTAGGTGCCCTTGAGCAAGGCATCGAACCCCCAACTGCTCCCCGGGCGCTGCAGCATAAATGGCTGCCCACTGCTCCGGGTGTGTGCTCACAGTGTGTGTGTGTGTTCACTGCTCTGTGTGTGTGCACTTCGGATGGGTTAAATGCAGAGCACAAATTCTGAGTATGGGTCACTTCACTTTTCACTTTCACTTCACTCACTTTAATATAAAACCCTAATATACATAACCGATAACATAGACTATTAAGAAACACATTGAAATAAAATACCATCAAATGTGAGCTGTGACACAAGGAATTCTGAGCGCAGTTTGCGCTTTTTTACATTAAATTATAGGATAACTCTCATTTTCACTTCCACAAACTGTACATTCAGTATTTTACTTAAAAATCCACGCAATGTAAGGTAAGAACTATTTGATTTTTACATTTTTACAGTCTTTTGGACTGCTGAGTGTATCTGTCATTTGCATCATCCTGTATGACACACGCTTAAAATGACAAGTACTTTAGACTTAGTAACTTGTCATGTCAACCGTTGAGTTAGCAGAAGACTAATGATGCTCTTCCAGTAGCATTGCATTGCTCATGGTCTTTTTATCTTGCTTATGACTGATGCGTCCATCATGAACTATTATAATAGGTCTTTCTACAGATCAGAAAATGAGACCAACAGCAACAGTCTCCGTTGAAGTATTGCATACATTATGAGGCTACTTCAGTGTAATCATATAATTGCTAGAACTCAATCTCTGCTTAGACAGATACTGTAGCCTAACAAGCTCAGCTTGGGTTGACTGATGGCAATGCAAATACTGAAATGAAAATTCATAGCCCAATACAAATAAAGTGAAACTGCTAATTGAAATCAATAAAGAGGAAGGGAAAAGGGGTAAATAAAGAGGACATGAATGGTTGTGCATCTGAATAGTGAAACATGAGATAGAAGCATCTATTTGAGTTGTTGTCAGGATAATTACAAACTTCCTGTGCCCACTGAGGCTTAGCACAAGTTCCCCTGATGTGCATTTCACTCTCCCCATGTCAGAGTGAGTGCTCTCATATCTCAGTCTGTTTTCATTCTCCCCTCCCTATTTTTCATCAGTATCATCAATTTATTATCAGATAAACAAAAACAGTCTTTATATTCAATCCAGTATCTGTCAGGATGATCATTCAATTGAACGCTTAAATATTAATGGAATCAATGGCAATTCATTGAAGGATGACAATAAAATCAAAAGCATTTTGAGGAGAGAAGCAAAATTGCACTGCTAAGTATTCAAACAGAGAGAAAAGATTCTCAGAGAACAAAAAAATGGTTTTCATTACATGTTCTTTTTTCTGATTCTTTTCAAATTCACTATTCACTCCTCTCCTCTACTGAAAAAGTAATATATCCAAGGCCATTGCTGAATATAAATCAAGTGTATCTTCTGTGAAATATGATAATCTGTAAATTAGCAATAATTGGAACTTAGAAAATGTGGGCTGCTAAATGACTTGTCGAAACCATACAGTTTGTGCATCAACAGAAACAAGCACATTGACTTCTTCTTAAATAAAATTACAATATTAATCAAATACTCATAAACTTTTTTTTATTATTATCTGACTGGAAAGGTTACTAGAATATTGTTACCTTATTTTTCTAGCTGATGTAAAAGTGGAAATGATTAATAAAAAAAATAAAAAATAAAATGCTGGGATGGCCGCTTTATGAGCAGTATAACGCAGCACTTTATGCTTCAAATAATAGAGCAGAAACATATTATCAAGCATCAGCTCAATATGAATTTTTGTTGCCAACATATCATTTAATATCAATTCATTCAAAGCAATATTCTGCTCATGTAATCTTAAAATGATCAAATATGAGTTGCAATAAAAATGAAACTGAAACGGTGAGCTAATCTAACTAAACTGTAATCTTAGATTTATTCTGATAAATATCTCTTTCACTCGGCATGCAGTTGGAAGGCAACTTATGGATAATTTCTTGACGGGCAACTTTTTGCAATTACAGAAATGGCCTTAATACCCGAGGCAAAATATTCTTTGAAAAGGACTAATTAAATGTAAGCAATCTGAGTTTGACTGCATTGCTTTTTTCTGTTTTGTCCCAGTTAATCGTATTTTCCATCCCAGAATGCACCACTAGCCTATTTTACTAGTGTTACATGCTCAGAAAACGAGCAAAAATTGTATTTTTAGTGGCAGGTTCATTTTAGTGGCAGTCATTTTAAGATTACCGGCAAGGATTGTAGATGGGTGGAGTGAATATACAGCACTCCCTTCCACCCTCAATACTATGAGTGAGGTGAGACCCTTGGCCAAGGCACCGAACCCAACTGGCCTCAGGGCGCTGTAGCAAAAATGGTTGCCCAGGAGTGTGTGTGTGTGTGTGTGTGTGTGTGTGTGTGTGTGTGTGTATGTGTGTGTGTGTGTGTGCGTGTGTGCTCTTGTTTTTGTGACATATCAGGACACAACTCTGTATAATGACATGGGTATGACACAGGTATTACAAGGAGAGGGTGACTTATGAAGACATAACCCATGTCCCCATTTTTCAAAACGCTTATAAATCATACAGAATGATTTTCTTTTTGAGAAAGTAAAAATGCACAAAGTTTCCTGTGAGGGTTAGGTTTAGGGGTAGGGTTGGAGACTATGGGAGTATGACTTGGCTTCAAGTTATGTCACAAGAAATTATTCAAATGAAAATGGCCCTCTGCTATTGAGGATTCAACAGAGCCATATCTAAACAAAGATGTTCTAATTACTATGACATTTTAGTCTGTTATTATTTTTCATGTTCCATCTTGAACATGACTTCAATGCATTAGAAGTTCAGAAATGTGTTTTTTTGTTTTAAGATGATGTCCAAGGAGGATCCTGGAGGAAAGTAAAGGTATTTGTTGACAGAGTGCATAAAACTGGCAAAACACTCTTAAAGGGGTCATATGATGCTGCTAAAAAGAATATTATTTGGTGTAATGAAATGTGTTAAAAGATTAAAAAAAAACATTATTTTCCACATACTGTACATCATTATTTCTCCTCTATGCCCCACCTTCTGAAATGCATTGATTACAAGGCTCATCACTCATGTGCTCTGACTGTCCAGCTATCCAGTGCATTGTGATTGGCCGAATATCTCAAGCGCGTGACTGAAATGTTACGCCCCTTAACATATTGTGATGCCCTTTCTGGACGGAGCGATGCGACAAGGGCAGTGCACATCTGGGCGGCGTTATGCAAATCTTCCCACATAGTGACGTAGAGATGTAGGGACGTGTTGGAACAAGACGTTTTGGTGGGGTGGGGTGGGGGGGGGTGCGGGGTGAGTCTTAACTTTTATGAAGAATATATCTTTGGATTTGAGACTTTAGTCTTTGCAACTTTACAGATCTTCTTTGCACACCAACAGCATGCAACACTCCAAAGAGAAAGGAAAAATCGAAATTGCATCATATGACTACGCCAACATTTGGCGTAGTGCTGGCACAGTGGATTGAGACTTAAAACTGAAGCTTATTTCCCTTTGCACACTTTTCTTAATTTGAGCAGTTGAACTGACACTGAACTGAAGCAACTCCTTGCATACGAGCAAAAAATAAATAAATAAATTACATTTTCATAAACAAACTGTGACGCTAATTTGTGTTGCTGAGATTGTTCTAGTGATTTGGATTGCTCTGCATCACACATTAACTCAATAAAAGAGTGCTGAATGTTATAACACTTAGCATTCTAGAGTCAATGTTTTCTTCTTAATTAGACATGTTTTAAAATCATTACAGTAATTTAATTCATTGTGAGTGTGTCATCATACACACACTAGGAGACTTATTGAGGAATTATTGTATCAACTGTAACAAAGCAGTAACAACAGTTTTGTCATCTGTGATTACAATTATTGAAAAAAAGTTATAGTGTGGGAATTGTACTAAAGTGGTTTCTCTTCCACTGACTATTCACTCTAATGGTCTACATTGTCTTGGTCTGCCATGAGAACAGGTAACTTTGTGTGGTGCTAAGAATTTATTTATTTTCTGTTGTTTGAAAGTAAGTCAAAGCCTGAATTTTGCATGAAGGCATGTCAAGGGTTTCTTTGACTTCTTCACTCCACTCAGCTTCAGATGAGGCACTTAAAGCAGTGCCTTTTAAATAATCACAACAGTTAAACAATGAAGATGTTAAAAAAACTAAGGACTGATCATTTATGTGCTGAAAAGTGAGAGAGAGAGAGAGAGAGAGAGAGAGAGAGAGAGACAGAGACAGAATGAAAGGTGTAGACAGACTTGGTGAGATACACATCTAGCATAAATTTTCTTCTAATTCTCTATTTATTTATTTTCTTAACAGTGAATGAGCATTTTGAGTGAAAAGTTAAAATGAAAAAATTAACATGAATATAAATGATATATATACCCTATAAAGGTACTTATTTTTAAAGGTCTTCTGAAGTGAAAAGCTGCATGTTTTTGAAGTTAAAAATCTTAATGATGTCATCATTAAGATTTTTAACTTCAAACCATTGCTTCCGGGTCCTCTATACATAATTTTACTTTCTTATGTCGAACTGTTAAACTGAAGTTGTTTGGACTCTCATTCTGATGGCACCCATTGACTTCATGTCATAACTTTCATTTGTTTCATTAATTCAAATAACATTGTTTATTTTAAATCAGATTTCTCGATTTTTGGATCCTGCTGTATCTCTTAATTAATCATCATCTTCACACATCACATTCAATTAATCACAATGAGAAAAACATCTACAGAAACACTATTATTCCATGTCACATATAAATGAATACCAGATTTCCCTTGGCAAATTTATATTAATACATTAACCAAACAATGGTGAGTATATAACTTTTGCCAGCTTTCATACATGCAGCTGCAATCTCTCTCCAAACATACAAAGACCCTAATTTCCTTTCAACACATGTTTACAAGAAATTAAACTGCTAATTTGCCTACTCCATGGGAGGAAAAAAAGCTGATTTCCAGGCCTGAACTTGCAGGACAGGGTATGAATTAACAGCATGGCAACAAGCGGAATATGTTTTGAGCCAGCTTTAATAGGGAATATGGGGTTATGGCCCTGTAAAATTGTGTAAGCTTCCAGTTCATAAAAAACATTCTCTGACTAGTAAAACCCTGCCAGAATCCAAAATAACATATTGGACATTAACTGCTTTTAGAGACTACAAACATATTACTAGTGATAGCAGAAAAAGCAGCATGACTAGATCAGATGTTTAAAGGGGGGGGGGGGGGTACAATGGTGTTTTGTGTATTCAGAGTTGTTCACAGTGTTAAAGAGATGGATTTTCATGCTAAACATGGCCAAAGTTAAAAAAAATTTTTTTTAGAAGAATGACTGAGAATTTCTGTGCTGAAAATATTACTTCCGGGTAGGTACAAGTTTCGGCTGTTTTTTTTTTCGATCGTGGATCTAATGACGTAGACAAGAACGGAAGTCCTTATATGAGCACTTCTCCTGGGAAAAGTGCGCCTTTGCAAACATTGACCAGAGCAGAGCGAGACCGCGCACATCAACGCGTTTTAAAATCTGAATGCCTCCAAATAAATGCATTTTTGGATGGGAGGGAAAGTTTACCGTGTTCAGCTTCCCCAAGAACCCAGCGTTACATGAACAGTGGATGCAGTTTGTTTTTCCGAGGCAGCAACGGAGTGCCTTTGTGTGTTTTGATCATTTGAGTGACGAATGTTTTATAAACAAGTCTCAAGTCAATGCTGGATTTGCACATCATTTGCTATTAAAACATGGAGTGGTCCCTGTGATAAAAGACCCCATTCATGTAAGTACAATTGCATCAGATTTCTGTATTTTGTTGGAAATCAGCACATAAGTGAATATATGTTAATGGAAACAACACGAAACATCAGTATTATAGCTCCGCTCACGGCACGCCTCCAGGAGCTCGGAAAGCTGTATTTTTCTTTATAAATATGATAAAACTAAAGACTTTTGGATATATAAAGGATGCAGTACTACTCTATAGGTACTCAAGATTAACATGAGATTAGGTGAAACTGTGTATGTTATTTACTAGGGGTGGCACGGTTCGCTGAAAAAAAATCCGAACCATTCGGTTCACCCCACACGGTTCGGCACGCCCTGGGACCGCGGTTCAACTTTTAAATCTGACAAAGCATCTGTATGTACGGTTTGCTGGTTTGTTATAAATAGCATGTAAAACAAACTCAACTAATACATGTTTCTGTTGATGGATGCGCATTCTGGATTCCCAGACATTACAACAATAGCGATGAGAGAAAAAAAAAAAACCTGGACAAACAATTCACTCCTGATCAATGTGTATTACTGCTGGAATATGAGCTGTCATTTATTCTGTCATCACCCGGGTGCTGATAGCGGGCGCGCACAGATGAGACCTGAACAGCACACGTTTATATGTATTTAAACTAAACTCATTTAAGCTTGGTCAGTTTAAGGGCCGTTTCATAGTCAACGCATCTGTACGCATACGCGTCCCCGAGGCTACGCATCGTTACGCTTCGGCCGCCATTATGAGTCGGTGCATAGCCAAATGTGTCATCCTAGTCTTTGATACGCGACGCGCCGATGCATGCAATACTATGCGTTGTCGGTGGGGGTGACATTGCAAGTATTGTACATTAATTCAAGTATATTGTGTTTACAGAAGAAGAAGGTTTGAATACAATGGCGGTCGAAGAGGAAATATTTTGCAAACTTAACGGCCCTATCTCTGCGTTGCATTTGTTGCCGCCGATGTAAAATCAGCAACAGAATACACTCCTCTTCAGTTGCCAGTGTGATCTGAATATCACGCGACCTGACTCTACTAATATCACCCTGACTCTACTACCCCCTGTTGCGTGAGCGGTGTA
This sequence comes from Carassius carassius, assembly GCF_963082965.1. Lineage (NCBI taxonomy): Eukaryota > Metazoa > Chordata > Actinopteri > Cypriniformes > Cyprinidae > Carassius > Carassius carassius. Next base: position 10,341,438 of record NC_081772.1, on the reverse strand, counting down.
TTGCATACACGCATCGCCCGTGACGCTTGCGTCCACTGTTTAGACTATGAAAGGGAGCGCGTCGCTCACGTTGCTTGCTCGCGTTTCTTGCGTTGACTATGTAACGACCCTAAACATTTAAGAGCCAAAGGACGCGAGCTCGCGCGCACAGTGAGAAGATTTGTGCATGCTCGCAAACCCGCGCCTCAGAACGCGCCCAAATATAAGCTCTCTCTGAAGTATTGTTTAAACGGACAAATTCACACAAAAAATATTTTAAAATGGCCGTCTTGGTAAGTATCCTACAGCACACATAACCGGGTGAACGTATGCTACTGGATCTGTGCATTCTCTTAAAGTGACAGTCTTTATATTAATCGAACAGCAACAACAAAGAAATCACTCACTGCTCTTGATTAAAAAGCTTTTATAACTTTAATAAAGAATAATCTTTAATTTATACAGTCCAGTATGCAATGCTTTTTTACATTTGATTACTTTATTCAATTTCTGTACTTTAAAACTTACAGAAAAAAAGTACAGATAAGTAAACTGAAAATCACTATTTATTGTTTGTATCTTTACTCTGTTATATTTATTTGAGCTGTTGCTAGTAGTTGGATAGAATATTCTTCTTCTTCTTTTTTTATTAGAAAGTATAGTTTTTCCATAAACATAGGACATACCGAACTGTACCGAAAACCGTGAAACAAACCGAACCGTGAAAAAGTTGAACCGTGCCACCCCTATTATTTACCCTTTAAATTCATGTCTTGCCCAAAGCTGCTCATGTATACAGATGCACAACTTGCCTCTTTCCAGAGACAGCAGATAGCAATGTGAGTTTGAAATTTATAGTGAAAGCCTAAAGGTGAACCACTGGTTCAGCTTGTCTAATCTAATTTCCTGTCACACAAGAATAGCATCTAAAGAGAAGCATAGGATGCAATAAAATATAAGGATGGTATTGCTATTCTAGCAGGCTAACAGCGCAGTGTTATGATAATCTGCATGTAAATAATAGGCCAGAATTATTGCTAAAGCAGTTAGCAAATCCATAAACTACAAACAAGATTTAAAAATTCACAGTCTGAGAAATATGAATGGAACAATGTGATTATTAAGATGTGCTTCTTAATAAAATGCCTGCAACTGATTTTTATTATTATTTTGTTTTTATAAAAAGAGCTCATGCTCAAGAAAACTTTCCAACATTCCGGATTTTCCCTTGAGTTTGATGTGCAGGGTTTATGAAGTAAACCTATAGTACCTGCAATCTGTTTGCAAAGCTTTACCACAACCTACTTTAATGCTCCTCTTGCATAAGGTCACCTGAACATGAATACGTACTTTAAAATATAGTTTAATATTACATGCCATGTGTGCAAGAAATTATCGATCACTGAAAAAAAATTAGTTTTATGACAGCTGCTATTTATACTAAGGCACATTTATTTCGAACCTGTAAATTTTATTTCTACAGGTCTGAAAAATGTACATTTCCCTGGATCCCAGACAGTGTGACCAGAACATAAAAAAATAACAGAAGCAACTACTTTCTTTGGTTGGAGGGTTCTTTGGTAAATCACAGGTTAGCTGATATTCAGTTCAACAGTATGATTGTGATTCAGATACTGCTTTTATATGTTGCAGTTCAAAAAACAGTTACTTTGTCTGTTTTGCTCAAGTCAAGGCAGAAGAAAAAAAGCCAGTAAACCAATCAAAATGTAGATTATAATGCATGGAATGTCTTCCTTTTAGTTGCAGTGTTCTAACACAGCACAGGATCTTGAAGTTGTTGAAGATTATACCAACATTTGATACTGGTTTGACTACTTTTGGAACTATTTTTACCAACAGACCAAAAGTCAGCAAAACCGTTCTGTTTGAAATCTCAACATTGATTGCTTTTTCCTCTGTATCCACTTCACACTCATCAAACATGACAGCAGATTAGCAGTTTATTGATTATGCTTTGGCTATTTGGTTACACATGGTTTATCTGCAAATACCCTGAAGCAACATTTTAAAAGGTCACAGAGGGTCACATGCATTTCAGCGTGTTTTAAATAATTTTTTAACACTGTGGATGTTCAAGACCATTTACTGTGGCTACAAAGTGCATTCCTACGCATTTTGCTATCTGAAAATCTTAAACTCTTTTTCTGTTTTTTTTTTGTCTTCAATTCTTAGTCCTTTCTTTTTCTTCTTCAACTCAAATAGTGGCATAGTAAGTAAGCTTGCAAATGGACCATGTTTAAATGCACTTTAAGGGAAAAATTAGCAATAGAGTGTGGTTCAGCACTACAGAGAAAGTATACTCAGAAAAAGAGGTACAAACTGTTACTGGGGCAGTTTCCTTTTAAAAAGATACTAATATGTACACTATAAGGTACTAATATGTACCATTTAGGGATAAATAAGTGAAGTGAAGTGAAAATGACATACAGCCAAGTATGGTGACCCATACTCAGAATTCATGCTCTGCTTTTAACCCATCCAAAGTGCACACACACAGAGCAGAGCCGGATCCGCACGTTCTCCGGCAGAATCCCCAAGCCAAATGGGCAGGTTGATTACTAGACATGGCGTACTCAAGTTGATCTTCTACTCTCTGACCCTTCTTCATCAGATTCTCAGAAAGTGAGGATAATCTTAGAAAGTCTGCTTAGCCCAGCAGCTGAAATTGTCAAGCCTTTGGGTGTTGGATCTTCACCTAGTTCATACATTAACCAGATTGACTCCGCTTTTGGTGTAGTAGAAGATGGAGAGGAGCTCTTTGCATCTTTTCTTAACTTAAATCAAAATTCTGGAGAAAAACCATCAGCATACCTGCAAAGACTGCATACTCTTCTAACCAGAGCAATATCTAGAGGGGGAGCAAGTGCTGCCGACTCATGTAAACATTTGCTTCACCAGTTTTGTCGAGGGTGCTGGGACCAGACCATGATAATAGGACTCCAGCTTGAACATCTTAAAGACCACCCACCACCTTTCTCTGAGCTCCTGCTCTCTGTGAGGACGGAAGAAGATTAAAGGGCAGCAAAGTTAGATCAAATGAAGAAACACCTTGGTGGCACAAAAGCGGCTGCACATGCTCACTCAGTGTATGGCCTACCTGTCAATGTAGAACCCCAATCTGAGCCCTCAAAGAAGTGTCCACAGGATGAAACTCAGAAACTTTAAGGATAAATAGCTGCACTGAAGAAACAAGTTGCTTATCTGTCAAAGAAAGGAGAAACAAGAGAGTGTGACATTAATTGTGTGAAAAATCCCAAGGAGGACACCGTTACCAGTGACTGTCTTGTGGCTAGCTCCAACGTGACATCTGACTCTACAAATATGCCAAGGCCCTGGTTCTGCTTTAAGTGTGGAGAGGATGGACATATTGCAAGCCGCTGCAGTAAGGAACCCAACCCTGAGCTTGTCCGCAAAAACAATTTGCAGCTAAGGGAAAGACGGGAGAAGTATAAAAAATTGCATGAACCATTTCAGTTTTCTTTAAACCTGTAGCAGCTCCTGCTGTGGGACACCCAGGAGCTGCCAGCCCTTATATACGTCCCGCATTGATGGTCCATGAAGCTGGCAATTATGCTAGAGAAAACCAAGGAATTCATGGATTTAAAAATGAGTTCTTGCCAAAAGGTCTTATTGGTCAACGTTGCATTGCTTCTGTGTTTGTAGAAGACATTAAGTGCGAGTCTCTTTTAGACACAGGGTCCCAAGTCACAACTGTGTCAGAGACATTTTATTTGGCCCATTTTTCTTCCCTTCCAATTCAACCAATTTAACTTTCCCTTGTACTGTCATAGGTGCAGAGGTAGAACTTACTTCTCTTGTACTTGTTGTTCCAGATTGTCACTTCAACAGTAGAGTCCCACTGCTGATTGGAACAAATGTTCTTGACCGCCTGTATCAGCAGGGTTTAGAGAGAAAAGGGTCCAAGTTCTTCCAAAATCCTGAGGCCAGCAGTGACTATGCTTTGCTTTTTCAGCATGTTGCTCAGAATTATGAAAGTGGGATGCAACCATTTCAAGTCAGAGTACTGGGAAAAAAACACATTACTATCCCTGCCAAACAGAAAATCTGTGTCCCTGGTCAAGTGAGGATTAAGAAAAGCATTTCAAAAGCTTTGTTTGTTTTAGAGCAACCTGAGACTTTCCCCTTGCCTGGTGGGCTATTTGTTGAAAATGCTGTAGTGAATGTCCCATACCGGGCTTGTTCCAAGATTCCTGTCATTTTAAAGAACATGACTGAACATGATATTAGTCTTCATCCCAAGCGTGTGATTGCAAATATGGCAGCTGCTCATGTTCTTCCTTTGAAGCCTAAGGTACTGTCTTGCTCGAACCATGTGTCCTCTGGGAAGTTGGTGTTCCATCTTGATGACTCGCCAATTCCTGAAGAGTGGAAGAAGCGCATCTCTGATAAACTGAATTCCTTACCAGAGGTTTTTGCTGTTGATGACTTGTCATATGGTCATACTACTGCGGTGAAGCACCATATCAGACTACAAGACGAGACACCTTTTAAGGAACGGCCAAGACCGATACATCCAAGTGACTGAGAAGCTGTTAGGCAGCACCTTAGAGAGCTCCTAGATGCTGAAATAATAAGAGAGTCTGAAAGCCTTTTCGCATCACCATCACTAAATGGTTCTCTATCATGGACTTTAAATCCGGATACTATCAAGTTGAAGTAGCCGAAGAAGATAAACACAAAACAGCGTTTGTTTGTCCTCTTGGCTTCTTTGAATTTAACCGGTTGCCTCAGGGTGTAACAAATGCACCTAGCACCTTCCAGAGGCTTATGGAGAAGTGTAGGAGACTTGCACCTGAATGAGGTTCTTGTTTTTCTGGATGACCTCATTGTCTTTTCCAAAACACTTGAGGAACATGAAGCCCAGCCGATGAAAGTGTTGAATCGTTTAAAAGAGTTCGGGTTGAAGTTGTCTCCAAATAAATGCCAATTCTTTAAGTCCTCTGTGAAGTATCTGGGACATGTTGTGGATGCTGCTGGAGTTCACACAGATCCAGAAAAGATTTCAGCTCTGAAAGATTGGCCTCGTCCCTCAACTAGGCGAGAGCTAAAATGTTTTCTAGGCTTTGCTGGGAATTATCTGCGTTTTGTCGAAGGTTACTCTAAAATAGCCAAGCCACTAAATTGTCTTACTGCAGGGTATAGTCCTCCAAGGAGGACTATATCCAAGGGGAAAGATCTATTAAAGAGAGAAATCAAACACTCCTGCAAATCCTAATGCTCCCATTGGCGAAGAGTGGACAGTTGAGTGTGAAAGTGCATTCAAGACTTTGATAAACAAACTGACATCTGCACCAATCCTTGCCTTTGCCAACCCACAACTTCCCTATGTCTTGCATACGGATGCCTGTAGAGAAGGGTTAGGTGCAGCTCTCTATCAGGAGCAGGAGGGCAAACTTCGCATGATAGCCTACGCCAGTAGGAGACTTTCAAAAAGTGAAAGAAACTACCCTACCCATAAATTAGAATATCTAGCCCTGAAATGGGCTGTCTGTGAGAAATTCAGTGACTGTCTTTATGGCTCCGAATTTACAGTACTCACTGACAATAATCCTCTGACATATGTGCTAACCACAGCGAAACTTGATGCAGCGGGACATCGCTGGCTTGCACAATTATCCACATACCGATTTAATATAAAGTACAGAGCTGGAGCTGTCAATAAGGATGCTGACGGATTGTCTAGGAGACCACAGAATCCGCCTGAGGCAGATGATGCCTTCCTTGAAGAGGAGAGGGCTATTGAAGACTTAAAACGGTGACTTAGTGAGAAAACTGAAGTGGTCTGCAATATCTGACCGCCATTCAGTTATGCTGTCCAGTGAAGTTTTTGATGCACCAGAGTTTGTACTTGCAGAGTCCTTGGCTTTAAATGCCTCATCCGTTCCTGAGAGTTTCGGCTGTCCAGGTTATGAGACTATCCCTGGAATGACCCGGGACAACTGGTACCAAGCTCAGAGAGAGGATTCATCTTTGAGAAGAGTCATCTCTTTTGTGGGATTAGGTCAGAAACCTAACTTCAGACAGACCAATCTTAAACCCCTTGAAGTGAAGCTGCTCCTGAGAGAGTGGAACCGGCTTGAACTGCAAGATGGAGTGTTATACCGGAAGTGGGCTACCCATGGGGCTGTGCTTCACCAGATTGTCCTGCCTAAACATACTAGAGAAAAAGCATTGAAGGGTGTTCATGATGAAGTAGGTCACCTTGGCTATGAGCGTGCACTTGACTTAGCTCGTGCCAGATTCTTTTGGCCGAAGATGGCAAGGGATATTGAGGACAGATGTCGTACCTGTGAACGGTGTTTCAGGAGAAAAGCAAATCCTCTAAAAGCAGCTCCCATGGAATCTATACAGAATACGTTTCCTCTTGAATTAGTGTGTATGGATTATTTGTCTCTTGAGCCTGATAATCGTGACATCAGGAATATATTAGTCATTACCGATCACTTTACTAAATTTGCTGTGGCAATACCGACGAAGGATCAGAAAGCTAAGACCATCGCAAAGGCACTCTGGGAAAATTTCATTGTTCATTATGGGCTCCCAAGTTGCCTCCTCAGTGATCAAGGAAGGGATTTTGAATCCCACACCATTCGCGAGTTATGTGCCCTCATTGGAGCTGACAAAGTGAGAACAACACCTTATCACCCACGTGGCAACCCGGTCGAGAGATTTAATAGAACCCTTCTCAGTATGCTTGGAACCCTTGAAGAAAAAGATAAGAATCACTGGAGAGACTTCGTAAAACCCCTTGTACATGCATACATTTGTACTCGGAATGACACTACAGGATATTCACCCTACGAGTTAATGTTTGGGCGCCAAGCTAAATTACCAATTGATCTTGTTTTTGGCATCAACCCTCCAGGTGAAAGACCCAGAACTCACTCAGACTATGTGAGGAAACTACGAGAACATCTTCAGTAGTGCTATGAACTGGCTGCTGAAAATTCCCGCAAAATGAGTGAAAAGAACAAGGCGAGGTTTGATCTTAAAGTCAGAGCAGCTGAACTGATGCCCAGGGTCCTAGTGAGAAATTTGAGTGTGAGGGGTAAGCACAAACTTGCCGACAGATGGGAGAAAATGGTCCACACTGTGGTCAAGAGAATTTCAAATGGTCCTGTTTATGTGGTAAAGCCGGAAAAGAGTAATCGTCCCCATCGTACCCTTCACAGGGATCTCTTACTGCCCTGTGGGTTCTTGCCTGTGATCCCAGAAAAACAGATGCCTGGGACAGATTTAACCATGAACAGAAAACGTAAGATGAGGACAAAGGCTAATACTGAAGTGCGAGAGAGTGATGAATGTGAGGAACAGTCTAGTGATGAAGAGGGAAGTTACTTTCAAATACCTATTCCTGAAATAGTCACAAGGACTCCCTTCATTAAACAAGTGGATGATGGGTTTCTTACCTCTCATAATGTTCCTGCAAAATCATCAGACCAGTTGAACCCTCATGCAGTCGAGTTTGCTCCACGTACTTCAGCTATACCCACATCAGAACCTGTTCAGTCTGTGATTGAACCCACAAGAGAAGCATCCAAGATTGTAACTGAAAGTGCACCAGTCTTTCCTACCGCAGAATCTGTTGATATTGAAAATTTGATTATATAGCCATTGAAATTCCAATAGAGATTGTACCAACTGCAGGGTCAGAATCCCAAGAATTGTCCCACAGTTCAGTTGACACAGAATCCGTACCCATCAGACGTTCAGGTCGAGAAAAGCATCCACCAAAGACATTAGAATATGAAGAATTAGGGAAGCCCATATTACTTGCTCTTACATCATTTTTTGATTCCCTGGGAAATATTCTTTCTGCCAGTCTTGTTGCTAACACGCATGCAGGGACTCATGCGGTTTAGAGGGGGAGAGTGTAACCCTTGATATTTTTATACTGTTTTACTTCTTAGTCACGTTTCTTTAAAACCTGATACTGCCCCTTTAAGAGATTGGGTAGTTCGTATGGGGAGAGAGTGCACAGCAGTATCGCGCAGAGTGAATGTGCATGGAGCACGGACAAAATGCATGGCGAGTGAGTAATTTAGACTATGCTGATTACAATAAGCATTTATATTGCGAATTGTCTTTGGAATAGCTGATTTATTGTTTATGTCAGTTGGGAGGTTGAATTTGAAACACTGTGGAAGAGATGTTGAAGACATTGTTTTCAGTGACTGTTTTCTGAGACATTCTGGTGAGTGTATTCTGTTTGTAACGAAATATTTAGTTGTCATGTTGTTTTATTTGAGCAAAACCAGTCAGAATGTATTCATGTCAAAGAGAATGTGGTTAAATCGTTCATGTGGGAGTGAAGATTAGAGCACCTAAGCATAGCACCATAATGCTAGTTTTGCTAATCAAGGAGAGCACGAGGTGTGCAATGCTTGCGTTTTTTTCACGTGTTGAGTGAATTTTCGAATGTATACACCTGTAACTCTTAAACTGATTTAGGTAAAAGTGTATTGTTAGCTCTCAAATTGGAAAAAGGAAACGATTCAAAAGCAGGTTTGTTTCATAACCTTTATTTCATAGGTGTAGGAAAATGATTATATGAGAAAAAACATGTGATCTCTCCTACTAGGAATCATCTATGTGTTCTGATATTGTTGATGTAATCAATTTGAAATGTACATTTGTGCAGACTGGTTTTTTTTCCTTATTGGACTGTTGTTCGGTGATACAATTGGACCTGAATCATCTGAGTGGTTTCCTCTGGAACAAATTCTTTTCGTCATCTCGTTGTATTCAATCAACTCATCTGGTCTTCATCATCTCGTCGTACTCCATCAACTCATCAGCTCTTCTTTCCTTCGTACTTGATTAACTGAATATTATTCCTGGTGAAGTGGTAGGACTGAGACATTTTTTCTTATTTTTTCCACACATCACACAGGACAGGATATTTTTTTTTGTTTACACGCTACATTGGGACTGAGACTTTTTTTTTTTCTTTCCAAACTTGAATTTTCAAAATCACTTTCCTTGGTTTACAAGGATTTTGGTTTAAAAGGAAAATGCCCCAAAGCTCCTAGAACACTGATATTTTCAATTAGGTCATAAACCCCTGAAGTTTTAGGGGGTTACAAACACACATCCAGAGCAGTAATTTATGCTGCGGTTCCCAGGGAGCAGTTGGGGGTTCAATGCTTTGCTCAAGGGCACCTAAGTCATGTTATTGCCAGCCCAAGATTCGAGCCCACAACCCTAGGGTTAGGAGTCAAACTCTCTAACCACTAGGTCACGACTACTTAGTGGAAATGCAACAACAAATGCTTAAACTAAAACACTCTCCCGATTATATGAATTGTGGTCTAGAATATAACATAGTTTTGTGACTTGTGTGGCTCTTTAATATAAGCCAAATCATTTTCACTTCTTTTGACACCATCAGGCACTATCCGACAAAGAACAGACAGGCGTTTTATCCATAGAGGTGAGCAATTCAAAAAAGAAATATTGTTTTCCTCCAGCTCCCTTTTCCTTCTCTGTTCCTGTGTCAGCACTTTGTGTCCTATGGCACTTTCATGAAATTATGGTAAAGTCAAATTATAGGGATGGGATTAGTTTTAAATAAATAATTGGATTCTCAATTTGCAGAAGATGATGTTTAAATTTAAATGAAAAGATTCCCTTAGGGAGGGTATGGATTTAACATTTTCTTCACTGACACAGAAAGACAGAAGTACCCTGTCCATACTGTTGGTGCGACTCTTCTCCAGTGTGATTTTTGTGTGTTCAATCAGCCTTACAGGGACAATGAATAAAAAAAAAAAACGAGGAAAATAATTTAAGAAAAATGCTGTCATATTTTGTCGGCCGTATGTTTTTCCAAACGCACATACTGTCAAAAAAAAGAGGGAATGGAATTTTAAAAGATTTTTCACACAAAACTTTTCAACAGAATGATGAATCATAGGCTATCAAGCTCCAAAAATATTATAAAATTAGTTCATATGACTCATGCAGTGTATTTCAAATCTCCTAAAAAACTCTGTTCGATGTACAAACCCATCCTGAATCAACATTACTTTTAGTTTTAAAATCAACGTCGTTGTTGCAGTTTATTATATATTATTTAATACAATTAAAAGCAGAAGCGAATATTGAACCAGCTTGCATTATGACAAGGCTGCACATAATAAGCAACACAAAGGGCTAAAAAAAAAAACAATTTAATGTGCTGATGCTTAGAGTGCTGCCTGATACTGAAAGCTGAGGACAACCAACGTGACACTCTCTCTGATTCAGCTTTAGTCATGTGGAAAATTAAACAAAGAAAGGAGCAGCAGTCAATGCAAATGCTGCTAGGGGAAATTTTAACTTTAAAGGAGGCAGAATCAAATACTCATTTAGTGCAGATTTTCTACCTTAATAATTCCACCGCTCACTTTCTCTTATTTAATTTTATTCAAAATTATTTCAAATTATAAAAATGATTTTATAATTGTACCTGTATATTTTATTACAGCTTTTGCTAAAAAAAAAAAAAGGTCCATTACAATATATGAAACTATGAGCAATTCAACAACACAAACACTGCAATGTTAATATTATTTATACACTCATTATACATGTAATATTATTTCAGACAGGACCACTTTGGCAAGTTACTTGAGTTTATTGAAGACAATTTATCTTTGGCGGTATGGTTCCTTATGGGGGTTCTTGCACCCAAATTAATTGAACCTACAAGAGCTTAAACATTAACCCCCCGGAACCATCAGCTTTGAAATACATGACAATTAAGACATAAAATGTCTTTAAAAGCAAACAGTGGTAATCATGTAAATGTGGCAGTGGGACATCTATCCTATAGCTTGGTTATGAGGATGAGTGTCTCTCAGTGGACCTCAGTGAGGTCCATGCCAACCAGTACTTGAAAGTATTAGTGATCTGAAACAAAGAGACAACAACCAGAAGGTGCACGGTAATATGGTCATGCTTATAATGGGGAGGGAGGGAGGGTTGCAAGCCATTTGAGCACACTTACCAAGCAGTAGTGCCACATATATATGTCCCATGTCTAAGTGGAGAATGGTAGAGTGAGTGGCATAACTTACAGCCAAGTATGGTGACCCACACTCAGAATTCATGCTCTGCTGTGTGTGTGCACTTTGGATGGGTTAAATGCAGTGAACACACACTGTGAACACACACAGCAGTGAACACACACCCGAGACTCAAACCCACAACCTTAGGAGTCAAACTCTCTAATCACTAGGCCACAACTTCCCCAGTGATTGGAGCCTTTTGACAGGTGACCGCATCAGCTGTTCGCAGCCTATGCCTCCATGGCCTGACTGAACTAATGCTGCGCTTGATTAATACAGAAGTCCTCTGAAAAAAAAAAAAGCAAAAGAGCCTGCCCCTAAACTCATTTTTTTAATAGCCTATAGTTTACCAGTGGAAATCTAGGTGAGAATTTTTATTACCCATGATTCTGCAAAGAAATCCATCAATCACACAATCAAATCACCCAATATATATATATACATATACATATATATATATATATATGCATGTATATTAGTGTATATCATTCAAAGAGTTTTCTTTATTTTCATGACTATGAAAATTGTAGAGTCACACTGAAGGCATCAAGGGCTATTTGACCAAGAAGGAAAGTGATGGGGTGCTGCGCCAGATGACCTGGCCTCCACAGTCACCGGACCTGAACCCAATCAAGATGGTTTAGGGGTGAGCTGGACCGCAGACTGAAGGCAAAAGGGCCAACAAGTGCTAAGCATCTCTCGGGGAACTCCTTCAAGACTGTTGGAAGACCATTTCAGGTGACTACCTCTTGAAGCTCATCAAGAGAATGCCAAGAGTGTGCAAAGCAGTAATCAAAGCAAAAGGTGGCTACTTTGAAGAACCTAGAATATGACATATTTTCAGTTGTTTCACACTTTTTTGTTATGTAACTCCATATATAATTCCACATGTGTTAGTTTTGATGCCTTCAGTGTAAATCTACAATTTTCATAGTCATGAAAATAAAGAAAACTCTTTGAATGAGAAGGTTTGTCCAAACTTTTGGTCTGTACTGTGTGTATATATATATACATATATATATATATATACACACACACACACACACACACACACATATATACATACAGTACACACACACATATATATATATATATATATACATACATATATTTATCATTCAAAAAAGGTGGGTGGTAATGTTGGACTCTGTTCATTTCAATGAAGACTATTTACATCACACTATATGCTTGGATATGTTTAACAGTTAGTATGTGAGTACCAATGATATGGGACACAGTCCTAAACTTATGGACTAATGAAGGCAGTATTAAGTTATGTAAAACTTAGATGACCATTACAGGAGCTGAGAGAGATAACACCAGAAAAAAATCACTCTGCACACACATATAAATACATAAAACACACACTCACATACTTAAGGGGCAAAATGAATATGACATCTTCAGTGTCAACCAGTTTCCTCGTGAATCTCGCGATTAAGTGAAAGCCTATAAAGAAGGGATGCTGAGTGAGAGCTGATGGGTTTGTGTAATGATGCTGTATATGCTCATGTGCGTGGGTTTGTGAGCGATTACACACTGTGTGTTTGTGACCTTGTCTGCAAGTGAGAGTCTGTGTTAAAGTTGTAGTAGTTTGGATGCTCATTGGTGTGCATTTCCCCTGTGTGTGTGTGTGTGTGTTTGCATGTGTGTGTCTGTGTGTAATAATGCTTCTCTTTAAATTGTCTTTTATGAGGCGAAGTGAAGCCTGCACTGCCCTGCTGCTCAGCATTCTGGGTAAATGAGGGGTTAAGGCCGGTAATGGTGGGGGTGCTCAGCATGGAGGCCGGAGCTCTGATGGCAATCCTCCTCTTGTTTTTAATCTCCTCTTTCTCTTAAGTCTTGTCATTCTTGGGAAACAGTCCTTGTTGTTGACTGCTGTTGACTCACACTACAAAACAGTGGTTAAACAAGTGCATTTATACATTTTATACAGACAACAGAATCCAGCCTAGTAAGAGACAGTCATTTGAAATAATTATGTTTTGTGTGCGTGAGTGTGCTCATCTCTGTGCTTAAAAGACTACATCTATATAACTTGCTTTATATAAAAACAATATGTCTATGGTATGTCCTTTAGATAGACAAGTACGTGTGAGTATAAATGAAAGGGTATGAAATTATACATTTAAAGCAGCTATTTAAAGGCCATTGACTTGTTTTACTGGTCAGATTCAATCGCCAATACCAACCCAATACTGCCATTACTAATATGTGTGTGCACACACATACTGTATACCTCAACAGCAGCTAAAAGACAAACTCATTTCCCCACTGAATTGGGGCTGTGCAAAATGCTAACTCTGCAAAACACACTGAAGTGTAGGTATAGAGGCTATAAATTAAACCTTAGGCATGGAAATCTCATTTAAAACCAAATGGCCTTTCAACTATAGACATACATACATACACACACACACACCTGCACATCCTGTCACATAAATCTTAAAGTATGTTGTACTTGTGCATTACACATATAGTAATCATGCAATCTCTGATCTCCAGTTTTGTAGTTAAGTACTGACCCACATGTGACACATACTCTGAGGTATCTAAATGAAAACTTCAATCTTCATTCATGTTTATTTAATGTAAATATAATTACTATAATAACATTAATCCTGACACATAAAAAAAACTTTTAACGTAACCTACAAATGTACAATCATTTATGTAAGATGTGTATAAGCATTTAGAACTGTAATTTATTTCATAACATGGTTTTGTTTGTTTGGGAGAAATTTATTTATGTTATTTATATACGCAGTGTGTGTAAGCACTGTTCATACTATTCTTTAAGAAAACTCCAGCCATTAAAAAAATCCATAAACTAATGATTTTCAGCGTTTATGATTTGAAAAGTGTTATTGGGTAAAGCTGCATTAAAGTTACATTCAATTACAGCATGTTATTAAGTCAGAGAGCAAAGCAATTGGCCTTTACCGCATACCTAAGGAGATTTATTTTTCTTTATCTGGCACAATTTTGTTATCTATTAATATTTCCATCTATCCATCCACCTGTTCGCCCAAATGCATCCAGATCCCAATAATCCATCAAATGCTAGCACGTGTGCTTTCTGTCAGCAGACCTTTGATTACAGAACTCTTCATCTTTTTTTTTCTGCCTCTATTTTCTTTTTCTACAGCACACAGTGGATTTATGTCATTGAAAATGCATTGGGTGAAACAGAATCTGTTTCTGCATGTCTGCAGTCGCCTAAAGGAATGTGTGTTGTTTAGAGAAAGCAGAGAGATGCACACACACACACACACACACACACACACACACACACACACACACACACACACGTCTACTGCAAGATGGATTTGAATTTGTAATCATACATGTGAGAGACTCACATACAGAGAGCTGAGGAAGTTGCAGTCACAATGCTTACAGTTAATAGCTGGAATTGGACAACAGTATGACAGATGTTATTGAGGGCATGTCTGGTAACAGCCTACATGCTCTAATGAAAAAGGCACACACTAGGCCTTTATTTAGGTCTTATGAAGGTTAAACCTTTATACTCAATGTACTGAATCACACAGTATAAAACTAGTGGTGAAGGCCATTTAATCATCCAAACAGTATTGCTTTAGTGGCATCAAAACATAAATACCAGTAAGGTTATGTTAAGATTGGAACACAAGTAGTCTGTTTTGTACATTTTTATTATAATCTAGAACAAACTTTTTACTTGATTTTAATTCATTAATTTACTTATTGCAATTTTTAATAATTTTTCCATCTTAATTGGGGTTTTGGCAGTCATATGTTTTGCTTCCCAGTAATTTCTCCCAGTGCTTTTCTTTAGACAGCTTATTAGCTAACTTGGCTGGCTAAATTGTTTTGAGCCAAAGTATAATCAAAACAAATCAACTGCAAAGAGCATATTATTTTCTGGACTCTCAATGCCAAAATCAGCAGTGAATGAAGACCTTGCTACATTCCAGGATATAAAGATTAATAAAAAAAACTTAGTTGTCCTCTGAACGATTTCTACAAGACACTTTTACTGTAATTTCAAAATCTTTGCACAGTGTATTTTGGGTAAGAAGGTAAAATTGTCAGTCATTGATACAACAGTGTGATGTTACCAAATTGCAAATAAATTATTTCCACTTGTACAAGTCTCCACACCTTGCATCCTTCTTTCAAGACAAAGGTTCATGACTATTCATATTTTGGCATTTATTACATTTTTTCTGTACAATATTCTTATCCACGCAAATGAAAACTAAATGCTTTCTTTTTCACATAAAACAACCACTAATCAACATTTAAAAACAACACTTTCCCTTTGGTCAAATGGTCTCTTCCTTTCTAAGTAGGCGGTTCTTGGCTAGAATAAGCTGCAATGTGGAGTTTGGCTAGTAGAGACTTGCTACAGACTTTGGTCGGTGCCGGAAACTGCCATCAGCTCACAGGGATCCAGTCACACAAACACACACATCTGTTTGAAGCTTGGCAGCCAGTCAAAATGCCATGCAGCTATCTATCCATCCTTAACCTAGCATTATGTTATGACGAAGGGAGGGGAGGGGAGGGGAGGGGAGGTGGGATACAACACTGGCTTGGGGCAAATGAGAAGTTGAGTCGTTTCCTGGCTAATTAAATCATTCTAATAAAATAACTCTGGACACAACACAAGAGAGGAGGCATTATTAAATCATAGCCCATGGTATCAGCAAGGAAACTTAAAAAGCACTGTCCTGCGGCTGGGGTGAAGTTAGATTTCCAATGTAACTAATATGTAAAATTAATTATGGCTTCAGTGTCACTGGTATCTCCTATTAAAAAGTGAGCGGTGTCTTAAAAAGGGAGGCTTAAAGTACCCTTATCATAGCCAGGCCTCAAAGCTGGCATGATCAATCTGTATTTAAAGCAATGCTAATAATTACAAACCAGTTGTGTGGCCTCTGCCAATGTAAAAGGGTCTGAAGGGCAAAGGGACATATATGCTATGCTAATCATAAAACTTCAAACCAAGTCAAACTATTTTCTGATAGACAGCCTTTGTTTGTGCCTTTGAGCTAAACTACTTTTGTGCCTGATGTTAGGTAACTGGGATGTCTGCATCAATACATGCCTTTATTTTTAATGATTTTCATATGCATATTTATAAGGCTTTATAGAAAACAGATTAACAGTTTTGTTCTGGAAATCACAACCAGAGGTTAATAAGATGAATTATGAGTATCAGTATTATATATCCTAACACTGAAGAGACACCCTGTACAAAATATTGGTACCATATTGGTTGTCAGCCAACATTACAGATTTATTTTATTATTTTATATATATATATATATATATATATATATATATATATAATAAAATTTGTATATATATATATATATATATATACATGTGTGTGTGTGTGTGTGTGTGTGTGTGTGTAATGTTTTCTAAATTTCGTTAAAAATGAAGTACAAATTCCTTAAAATTACTGAAATAATAATAAAGCTAAATAGAAATAATAAAAAAAATAATGACGAAACAACAAAATTAATCAAAGGAAAAAAAAAAATATATAAAAAGATTAATACTATAATAGTATACAGATAATGCTATAGCACTGATTTAATTGTGCATGATCATATTCTCTCTTTTACATTTAGACTACCTTTGCGGTCACCTAACCCCAACTTAAAGATTATCTTTAAAAATATTAATAATTATATAACACTTAAATGCAATCTCAAAAAGAATATTAATTTTCATACTGTACATTGATTAATGTTGTGATGCCTCAATAAATTAATCTACTACAACCTCAAATTTGATTCACCTAAAAGTGCTGAGTGCTTTTTAAAGACTGAAAGTGAAAGATATTTATTTTATAACATTGTGAAAAGCACATTTTCAATAACATCATGACAAGAGAAATATTCCAGTCACGAGAGACCTATTTTTCATTGTAGATCTGTAAGTTCTTGACTTCAAGGACAGCCTCATGTTTATAATAGCTCTTCAATGGGGGCCTCAGTCTTGAATTATGTGCTCACAAAGTCCTTCTGCAGAGAAGCATTGCACCACCAGCAGTGATTCTCCCCACAATCTTCTACTGCTTTGACCTCCCTTCACACAAGGACAGAAAACAATCACTATAATCACTATGTTTGACATCCACCTTAAAAATATAACATCTTAACACACGCTGCCCTTGTGATGTCCCTGTGCTGTGGAGATTTATTTCTTTGTTTTACAGCTGTCTTTAATTATTTTGTCTCTGCATGTCAAAGCAAATTCAGCATGAAGTGTAAATGTATAGTGGGCAGACTGAGAGAGAGAAAGAGAGAGAGTGCATAAAGTCCTCAGATTCTCTTTCAACTTCAGGCTTTGGCACACAGTGACAGCCTCAACAAAGCAAAGGCTTGGAATGTGAAGACAAACCAGAGTCACTCTGCGATGTCCCCAAGAAAAAGGAGATGGGAGGAGAGAGAAGAGGTGAGTGAGGGCAGAGCTGAGGAGGTGAGCATTTCACTCTGAGCTTATAAAAAGAGGGTGCTACACTTTCAAGAATTCAGCGCTGCATGCTGAACGCAGCCTTAATGGCTTTTTGGTGTTTAGATACAAAAACAAGTGTTTCATCGTCCTTTGAAAATATGTGGTTACACTACAATGTTGGAACTGCAATAATTAGCACAACAAAGAACACCAGGATGCTACTAATGGAAAACTCTTGCTGTCACGTAGTCAGACAGTGATTAAAACTGGTTCTGTGCGTTAATAATTTAGTGGGGTATGGAGATGGTACTGTATTGATCCGGGATTAAACATAATGCATGTCCTAATGAAACACCTACATTGTCAACAGCGGTATGATGGCTCATTAATATACTAATATCTGTTCTTTTGAGAGTATGAGGTTATATATATTTATACAGTACAGACCAAAAGTTTGGAAACATTACTATTTTTAATGTTTTTGAAAGAAGTTTATTCTGCTCATCAAGCCTGCATTTATTTGATCAAAAATACAGAAAAAACTGTAATATTGTGAAATATTATTACAACTTAAAATAATCGTTTTCTATTTGAATATACTTAAAAAAAATAATTTATTCCTGTGATGCAAAGCTGAATTTTCAGCATCATTACTCCAGCCTTCAGTGTCACATGTAACATCCAGTCTATCACATGATCATTTAGAAATTATTCTAATATTCTGATTTATTATCAGTGTTGGAAACAGTTCTGCTGTCTAATATATTTGATGAATAAAAGGTTAAAAAGAACTGCATTTATTCAAAATAAAAAAAAAATTCTAATAATATATATTCTAATAATATATTTTCTTTACTATCACTTTTTATCAATTTAACACATCCTTGCTGAAGTTTTGATTTTATTTAAAAAAAAAAATTACTGACCCCAAATTACTGACCAGTAGTGTATATTATTACAAAATATTAATATTTTAAAAACATAGATCCTTTTTTTTTTTTTTTTACTTTTTATTCATCAAAGTATCCTAAAAAAGTATCACATGTTCTGAAAAAATATTAAGCAGCAGAACTGTTTCCATCACTTTGATAATGAATCATCATATTAGAATGATTTCTAAAGGATCATGTGATAATGATCCTAAGAATTCAGCTTTGCATCACAGAAATAAATGATAATTTAAAGTATAATAAATTTAAAAACAATTATTTTAAATTGTAATAATATATCACAATATTACATTTTTTCTGTATTTTTGATCAAATAAATGCAGGCTTGATGAGCAGAAGAAACTTCTTTCAAAAACATTAAAAATAGTAATGTTTCCAAACTTTTGGTCTGCACTGTATAAATATATATATTTATGTAAGAAATAGGAAAAGAGGGGATCAGACACTAGAGATCAGACACTAAAAACTCCTCACAGGCCATTAATGCAGAACTATGGCAAAAGACATTTCATATTCCAGGTGAATAAACAAGATTCACGAGAATGTTTCTGATTGGCTAACAAGTCAGAATTTGGCTGGTTATCAGTTATATAACATGCTTACAGATGTTCACAACAGCACAATTCTGAAGTTAAATATCATTTTTTTTGTCCTCTGATGATGCAGTGTAAGTTTTAGTTTTAGTCATTTTAGTATTTAAATTTCTTCAAGGTATTTGCCAAGGCAGCAAGTTTATGTTTTTCAAATATTTCTTTTTGTTATTTTAGTTTTATTTAAATTGACAAAAATAGTTTCTTGTTGAGTAAACACTGTTTCTGACAAAATCATATCTTTTTTTTTATTATAGTAAATTATGTTCTAAAAATACTAAAATGCTTAATTTTCTTATACTTAAGTGCAAGAATTCTTGAAAGCATAAAATGACATGAAATTATATAGGGATATCAAACTAACTTTTACTATGTGCAACGGACACACACACACACACACACGACTGTGTCCTTATACGTCATAAGGATTAAGTCTTTTGTTTGTCCATATTTTTCCTTCATTAAGATCATAAGGAGTGTTTAATATGAGTCCTAAAGGAGTCCCATCACATCTCAAACGAGGACTCTTCATGCAGCTTAAGGAACTGACAGACACATCGACATGCACACAACATCACCATAACTACGCTATTACAACAAAATGATCAATGCTAATTGGTCTCTTTGGAAGGCGTTACATTGAAAAAATGAGATACTAGTCACCACAGAAAAGTAATGAAGAATTCATGCTGCGTCTTTGTGGCAAAAGGTCAGCCGCTAACGTTTGCAGCCACTCTCGCTTGCCTCCATTACCTCTGCCTGGGCTGAAGCTGGTTTCTCCTCCATCTCTCATAAATACTTAACCTGCCCCCTCCCTGGATAGCCCAGTGCAGGACAGAGGCCTTGGATGGATGATGCCCAAACAGCCAGAGGACTTGGGGTCTGAATCTAAAATCGCTCTAGACGCAGGAGACAGTGTGTATTTTAGTGTTAATTCACCTGCTGTGTCATCCAAGGCAGCTGCATGCAGCACTAGTGCAAAGATAGCATTGCTAAGTCACTTAGCCTTGATCCATCTTAAGAGTGAGTTTACTATTTCTGTGTTTAAGTCATCTAGAACAAGGGCATTATTTTGGATGCTTCTTTAAAGGGCAGAGAATGCCACAGAAAGCATTCGGGAGAAGCAGAGACTCATGTACTGCACATTAATACCCCGAATTGTTAGTAGCTAAGTGGTTGGTAGTTAAGCATGGTAGAATAACTCATCTCTCCTCGTAGAGACAAATAGATTTGCATTAAAGAACTCCCTTTAGAGATGGGAATAAAATTAGCAGACCTTCAGTATTTTAAGACCTTGAACCTAATATGAAAATGTGACGTAGGGTTGTAAGCCTTAAAAAGTTGCAATATTTGTTGAGACTCTTTGAGGGGTTATAATATCAAATATAAGCTATAATTTATAATTTTTTCATGCTATTCATTTTATATTAAAATGTTTATCAGTTCAAAAATGTGTTTTAATAGTTTTAATAATTTATATTGATTAAAAATCTAAATTATTATAATTAAGTTTAATGCATAACATTGTATTAAAATTAGTATTTAAAATGATATATCAATTTATAGTTTATTTTATAAAATATTACTATTTTATATTGATAAAAAAATTTTGTTGATAAATATAAAATATTTTATTGATACATGGCGACAACACCAAGTATTAAAATTTTTTTTTTAAATGTTATTACATTTTTTATTTTACATAAACACATCTTAACATTTCAAATATTTAATTAGTTTTAATAAATATATAATAATATATGCATTAAAAGGATTGATTATAATGAAACTTCTATTTTATTACATTTAATGTAATATATTTATAATTATATATTAATTTATAATTATTTATAGTTTATATTTTAAGAAATACAAAATATTACAATTTCATATTTAAATGTTTTTATGTTAAACAATTCACACAATATTAATATTTTATATATTATATTGCAAAACTTTTGCAACATTACATTGAAAACATTTACATTGTCCACACATTACACTGCAGTAATGTCAAGGAAATTGAATATGCCGTTAAGCAGTTTCATGCAGTTGCAGTCTTGGTCACTTGTTCAGTAGAAAATATTATTAAAGCAATCACTATTTTCCAGTAATTTTTTTTTTTTTTGCGGGACAATTGGGAATGTAGAAGTGTTTTCAAATTGTGTGTAATATAAATTTTCACCAGACCCCTGAACCCACTTTCCTTATGCAGAGTGAACAAACAAACCAGAGCTGTACAGTTCCTGATAAGCAACTGAATAATGCAAATAAAGAAGTGTGTGGTTTTATTTTTGGTTACAGATTTGGTTACTGTATGCTTAAAATAAGAAATACCACTCTGAACTTTGAATTAAACTTTTCAATTTAGTATGTAGATGCAGCAAAACAAATTCCAGGTTTTTGGATAAACATGGGGTAACACATTTTTTGCATTTGCATTCATGAGGAAATGTTGTACTTCAGGACAGAATCAGTCACATTTTGTAGATGATATTTGTGCCAGCTACCTCACACTTTCAGCTTCCAGATCAATCATGATCAAGAAATTCGTGAAAAGGATGAGGTAAAGTGAAATACTATCAAATAGCTGGAAGCTGAAGTACACAGTGTTGTACTTGGGGGTCCTAAGTGTACTGTGATTGCTTTCTCAGGACATCAGTCCATTCCTTCGTAATTATTTGTTGAAAAAAATTTTCAAATGAAATAATATTCCATCTCTCCAACAAAACTGCATCTGGGAATAACCTGGGGAAAAGAAAACTGCCTTTGGATGCTCGCATTATGACTGTGCGCTCTCTGTGAATTTGTTTATTTAGAACATTGCAATTGCGTCAAGAGTTTTTATTCATTAAAGGGGTCATATGATGCGTTCCTTTCTCTTTGGGCAAGCTTTTGGTGCATAAAGAAGATCTGTAAAGTTGCAAAGACTAAAGTCTCAAATCCAAAGAGATATTCTTTATAAAAGTTAAGAGTCAACCATATGTCTATGTCAAGATGTGGGAAGATTTGCATAACACCGCCCAAACACTCACAGAAATATTTCACCCAAAATTTAAGATTTTATTACATAACAAATTCCCATTTATATTTTTTTCATAATTTTAACACAAATCTACCAAATAAACTTTATACGATTTATTTTCATTAGGATAATAAAACCTATTTATTTTAAATGCATAATCCTCAGGTTTATGTAATTAGTTTATGTAAAGTGTAATTATTCTTAATTAATAATAAAAAGTTTATTTATTTAAAATACATAAAGTTTATTTTATAAATTGCATAATAATTAAGAGAACTAAATCAGGATAATTAAAAAAGTTAAATAACATTTATTTGAATCATGTTTAATGTATGCTTATATACTAAACCAAATTACATTTATTCACTTAGCTAACGCTTTTATCCAAAGCGACTTACAATTGCCACATTTGTCAGAGGTCACACACCTCTGGAACAACTAGGGGTTAAGTGTCTTGCTCAGGGACACATTGGTGTCTCACAGTGGATTCGAACCCAGGTCTCTCACACCAAAGACATGTGTCTTATCCACTGCGCTAGCACCACCCCATCTCCAAATGAAACAATGCATCACATTTATGCAATTTTTTCCCCATTTTATAAAAACATAGAATTAGACAAACACAAAAACAACTCTATTAGGTTATTTGTGAACTTACCCACTGTGCAAAGTTACGTCCAGTGGACGTCTTTTTATGTCTTTGCAGACGTTGAAAAGACGTCCACTGAGGAGCCAGAATGAAAGTTTTTATGACGTCTTTTTTTGACGTCTTCTGTACGTCTGATTTAGACGTTCACAGAACCTCCTTACAAGGTTAAAAACTAGTTCAAAAGTGGTCAGTGGAAATATTTCAACATCATTTAAGGTTCATTTAGACATCATTTATACTGTTTCTGGACCAAATCAACACTCTCAGGATGCATTAGATTTAGACTCGTGTTATTTCAATGTAATTTCCAGACACTGTGTTTGTCCTAAAATCAAGAAAATAAAATAATCTTCATGAAATAATGAAATAACTGATGATTGAGACATTAAATCTCTGAAGATCTCAGCAGAGGAGGATCAATTTACATCATTTACATCAACATCATTTGACGTCACCATTGTGGTGGACAGTGTTTGGTTTAGTTGGGATCTTGGTCCTCATACTTCTTGTGTTAGCTTATCTTTGGCTGTTATAACTGTGTGTTATAAAACACTTTTATTGTGGCAGAGAGCAGTGAGCTCAAGTGCTATCATCTTTCTTTTAATGGTGATTAAACTATAGCACAATAAGTTATTAATGTTTTGTTGCAACTATGTATTTATTTTCATGGACAGACACTTTGTAGAAATAAAGAATGTACTTATTTTTAAAAAACACATCATGTAGTCACACACAGACATCAAGATTGTGGATATGCATCACATCAATGGTGACAATTAAAACTAAAAAGGCTGGAAAATAAGGATGAGTTTATCTAGAGAAGCTCTTATTGAGAATTAACAGAGGTTTAAATGTTAACCTTAAACCACATAAACACATTGTTCAAATTTAATTTGATTCAGTGATAAAGTGAAGGGATATTTTTCTGTATGGTGTTCAGAAAAAAGTGTTCATTGACTAATTTTAGGAAGCTTACAAAAACACTAAGACAATGAGAAAGAGAGGAGAAGAAGAAAAAGAGAACATTATCTACTAAACCCCCTCTGAAGTCCTCAGACCTACTGCTGCTCTCTATAAATCTTTTCTCTCCCTCTTTTCCTCTCCATCATTCTCCTTCTGTTTTTGCCTCTTCATCTGAGAGTAATGAGTTAACACTCTTCCACACTACACCTCGCTCATAATTAGTGCTAATAGGCTCTCCCTGGTGCAATGAATAACCCTTCTTCTCTGATTAAGAGTGGTAGAGTGGAAAAATGAAGACCAGTTGGAGAAATTACAAGGCTTTGGGGTAATTTTAAGATTTTAAAGGGAGGAGCCTATCTTTCTATCTATCTATCTATCTATCTATCTATCTATCTATCTATCTATCTATCTATCTATCTATCTATCTATCTATCTATCTATCTGTAATTCTTAATATTACAGTTTTTTCTGTATTTTTGATCAAATAAATGCAGGCTTGATGAGCAGAAGAAACTTCTTTCAAAAACATTAAAAATAGTAATGTATATATATATATATATATATATATATATATATATATATATAAAGAATATGAAAAGAGGAAAGAAGGCAGGAAAGGGGGTTGAGTTTCCAATCTGAATCACCAACTCTCACATGACAAATTTCCTGTCAATGCAGAACATTGGATTGAAATTGATTACTAGAATACTTGCAAATCCCCTTTGGCTTCAACAAGAACTCTCGCTCCTTGAATCCTGACTCCATGAGAAGAGGCAGCATCACCTTCATGGCATCATGCAAAAGCTCCAAAAGTCCTATGGCGCAGAGCAGAATTTGCTGTCAATTATTTGATAGAGGGAATAAATAAATAAATATCATGGCACAAAGCTGTGTGCTACAGAGTGTGATTGAATAAGGCTGCTTTTGATACAAGCGTATTCGTCTTGTTCGGTTCCTAAACCTTGCTAACCGCGGGGATAGTTCTGAGAGGTAAGCAGAAGCTCAGAGAAATATCTACATGCTCCAGACGCAACGCACATGCAGGCCTTGTGCAAGCCCTCAGACTGACGTTAAAAGCTTCAGAAACTGTTCCAAACTTTGCCTTCAGCTCCCACTTGCAGACACGGACTTCTGTGAGTCCTCTCTGTCTCATGCTTCTCTCACTCACTCTCGCTCAGAGAGCAGAAAATAAATAAATTAAACCATTTCAGAGTCAGAGATAGTCGTTTTGCTTCAGTGGATCATCTGTAATTGTCACAAATGACAGAATCATTCAGACATTTTCTTTTTTGCATGCATGAATTACTCAAAAATGAAAAAGAGAAGGGGAAATGGATACTGGTAATTGGCTCTAATTGACTTGTTTTTGAGATGGGGAACGGTGCTTTTGCAGGTCAGATGGCGCTTCACTTTAACTTTAAACCTGTCTAGCATAGCCACAGTCCATTGGTCTGGACTGGGAAGATTATTTCTCATTTCCCCTCTCTTGAAGAAACTGCCTTCTCTCTGAAGGAGAGAGAGATATAGGAAGACAACTTGTGCCCAAGGTATCTATAATTCTTATATATCATGGAGTATTTCACAGGCCATTTTTAATGTTAGCACCCTGCACATGTATGCATGCATGAATGAATGAATGATCTTTCTCTCTTTCAAACTCACATACATTTTCAATACATTTGTGTTGTTTAACAGCCACTGTCTTGTTTAAGATAGAAAAAGTAGGCCAAACGTAATCCTTCAATATGTCAAATGCCTGAAGACTTCAGAAGCAGCCACTTTATTTGCTATATTCATGTTTTATTCTTTATCTTTGCCATCTTATTTTTTCTTAGCCTATTTGTCCTAAAATTTACTCCTCTTGGATTTCTGAATTTCTTTCAACTTAATATCATTGTATTCTAAAAAGTCTCAGCCTCAAATGGTATGTTCATTAGCAAACATCTTAAAATAACACTCTAAAAAATGCTGGGTTATCTAACTGCTGGGTTGAGCCTGTTGTGTATTTTTTGTGTTACACAGCCATTGGTATTGTGGCTGGGTCAATCTCACTGACACATGAAACTATACCCCACTCCCCTCCCTCCGACAAAACAATCCAGAACTGGGTTACTTCAACCGCTTCAACCAAGCTGTTGAGTCACAATCAGAGCGCAGGCTTTTTGCATTCTATTCAGGAGAGAGCGGTTTTCATAGCCGCCTTATTGGTTAACTGTGAACTGTATAATATACAGTAGTTTGATACTAGTGCATCCACAAAATAGCGGAGGACACTGAGTGAGCTGCTGCAGGATTGGGGATTTTTTTTTTCCCATATTGCCCAGTCCTATTACTTACTGGATGCATTACAGCATTCAGTTTAATATGAAGCATTTTGAAATTTCCACCTCCCTTCTGAATTTATTCTTGCGATGTGAAATATGGTCTCTCATTGCAGCACAATCTGGCTAAGAACTACCTAGTTACATCATGTAGCTTGTTTTGCAGCATCTAGCAAAGTAGCCTACAATGAAATCTCATTGGACTGAAGAACCGCTCTTCATGTATATTACACATCAAACATGAATGAGAAGAGAATGACAACAGCAGTTTAATATTAAATATTATATGACAAATTCCTTAAGGTCCACAAGGAAAACCATAAAAAGTCAAGTATCCCTAGTGTGTTTACAGTAGAAGCTGTGCATAATTTAAGCCACACTTTCCTCAACTATTCTTCAATACTGTAACTATTTCTCAATTGTGTGTTTTACATTTACATTTACATTTAATCATTTAATCATTTTATCCAAAGCGACTTACAAATGAGAACAATAGAAGGAGTCAGGTCAACAAGAGAGCAACAACAGTTAACAAGTGCCATGACAAGTCTCAGTTAGTCTAGTATAGAATGCGTAGGTTTTTATTTATTTATTTTTTTTTAATTAAAAGACAAGAAAAGGAAAAGTGCTAGTGTTAGTTGGTTAAATGCAGGCAAAAAAGATGAGTCTTTAGCTGTTTCTTGAAAATGAGTAAAGACTCAGCTGTACGAATTGAGCTTGGGAGGTCATTCCACCAGCTGGGCACAGTCCAGGAAAAGGTCCGTGAGAGTGATTTTGAACTTCTTTGGGATGGTACCACAAGGCGTCGATCACTTGCAGAGCGCAAACGTCTGGAGGGCACATAAGATTTAACCAATGAGTTTAGGTAAGTTGGTGCCGTGCCAGTGGTCGTCTTGTAGGCTAGCATCAGTACCTTGAATTTGATGCGAGCAGCTACTGGTTGCCAGTGTAACCTGATGAGGAGAGGAGTAACATGAGCTTTTTTTGGCTCATTGAAGACAACCCTCGCTGCTGCATTCTGGATCAATTGCAGAGGCTTGACAGTACATGCAGAAAGGCCCGCCAGGAGAGCATTACAATAGTCCAGTCTGGAGAGAACAAGAGCTTGGACAAGAAGTTGGGTTGCTTGCTCTGACAGGAAGGGTCTAATCTTCCTAATGTTGTATAAGGCAAACCTGCAGGACCGGGTAGTTGTAGCAATGTGGTCTGTGAAGCTTAACTGATGATCCATTACAACTCCTAGGTTTCTAGCTGTCCTCGAAGGAGTAATGGTTGATGAGCCCAGCTGTATAGAGAAGTTGTGATGAAGCAATGGGTTAGCTGGAATCACCAGGAGTTCTGTCTTCGTAAGGTTAAGCTGAAGGTGATGGTCATTCATCCAGCTAGAGATGTCACTCAGACAGGCTGAAATGCGAGCAGCTACCGTCGGGTCATCTGGTTTGAATGAGAGGTAGAGTTGGGTGTCATCAGCGTAGCAGTGATGAGAAAAGCCATGCTTCTGAATGACTGATCCAAATGATGTCATGTAGATTGAGAAGAGAAGTGGTCCAAGTACTGAGCCTTGAGGAACCCCAGTAGCAAGGTGGTGTGACTTTGAAACATCACCCCTCCAAGACACACTGAAGGATCTGTCAGAGAGGTAGGACTTAACCCACAGGAGTGCTGTTCCAGAGATGCCCATCTTTCTGAGGGTGGACAGGAGAATCTGGTGATTAACAGTGTCAAAAGCAGCAGAAAGGTCCAGTAAGATGAGTACCGAGGATTTTGAAGCTGCTCTTGCTAGTCGCAGGGCTTCAGTAACCGAGAGCAGAGCAGTCTCAGTTGAGTGGCCACTTTTGAAGCCAGATTGGTTGCTGTCCAGGAGGTTGTTCTGTACAAGGAACATAGAAAACTGGTTGAACACAGCTCGCTCAAGTGTCTTTGCAATGAATGGAAGAAGGGATACCGGTCTGTAGTTTTCAAGAAGCGCTGGATTTAGAGATGGTTTCTTGAGCAGTGGGCTTACCTGAGCCTGCTTGAATGCTGAGGGAAATGTTCCAGACTGAAGAGAGGAGTTGATAACGCGAGTAAGCGAAGGTATGACTGAAGAAGAGATCGCTTGAAGGAGGTGAGTGGGGATCGGATCAAGTGGACAAGTAGTAGGATGATTGGACAGGAGAAGTTTGGAGACGTCCATCTCTGAGAGTGGGGAGAAGGAGGAGAAAGAGTGTGCGTCGGTCATTGTGAAGTTGTCCTCAGTCTGCGGTGTGGAGAATTGGCCGCTGATGGATCTTGTCTTATTTGTGAAGAAAACTGCAAAGTCGTCCGCTGTAAGAGTCGATGGAGGAAGTTGTGGCGGCGGATTAAGAAGAGAAGAGAAAGTCTTGAAGAGTGTCCGAGCATCACAACAGCTGTTAATTTTGTTGTGGTAGTAGGATGTTTTAGCCGTGAAGACATTTGCAGAGAAGGAAGAGAGGAGAGACTGATACACACTGAGGTCTGTAGAGTTTCTTGATTTCTGCCATTTCCTCTCTGCAGCCCTGAGTTTAGAGCGATGTTCACGGAGAACCTCAGACAGCCAGGGGGCAGATGGGGCAGTGCGTGCTGGTCTAGACAACAGTGGGCAAAAGTTGTCCAAGCAAGATGTTAAAGTGGAGCAAAGAGTGTCCGTAGCGCTGTTCGTGTCCAGAGCAGAGAACTGAGAGAGTGCAGGAAGCGAGGATGAAACCACAGAAGATAGGCGAGATGGAGAGAGTGAGCGTAGGTTCCGTCGAAAGGTGACCTGCGTTGGAGTGTGAGGCACTTCAGGAGTAAGTGCTAGGTTAGCAGTAATGAGGAAGTGGTCTGAGGTGTGCAGTGGAGCAACTGAAGAATTGTCCACAGAGCAACAGCGCATGTAGATGAGGTCCAGTTGGTTGCCTGATTTGTGAGTCGCTGTAGTAGACACTAGCTTGAGATCAAATGAGGTGAGCAGAGTTTTGAAGTCAGCAGCCTGGGGTTTATCTAGGTGGATGTTGAAGTCACCAAGCAGTACCAGAGGAGTACCATCTTCAGGAAAGTTTGATAGCAGCACATCCAACTCCTCCAAGAAGTTTCCCAATTGACCTGGGGGACGATAAATGACCACAAAGTGGATTTTAACAGGGTGGGTTACAGTAATGGCATGTGATTCAAATGAACCAGTACCTGTAGGTGATGGCTGAAGATCAAATTTCCATTCTTTTGATATAAGGAGACCTGTCCCTCCACCCCTCCCATTGGTACGAGGAGTGTGGGAACAAGTGAAATTAGTGGAGAGGGCTGCAGGGGTGGCAGTATCTTCAGGTTTGATCCAAGTCTCTGTCGGTGCCATGAGGTTGAGACCGGAATGAGTAGCAAGAGAAGAAATGAAGTCTGCTTTGTTAACTGCAGACTGGCAGTTCCAGAGACCAACTGGAATAGAGAGTGTAGTAGTAGAGGTCAGAGGGACAGGCTGTAGGTTTGTCAGACAGGCCTTCCTGTGACGTACATAGCGTGCTCTCCGAGTGTTAGTAGTGATAGTAGAGATCTGAAAGCACATAGTGACTACAAGTGTGAGATATTTGAGAACAAGGTATACAAAAAGTGAAGAAAGAGGAAAAAAAGCAATACTCAAGTGCCCTGTCGATGTCCTTGCTCGGTGGAGTCGCGCAGGTAGAGTCGATTGTCTTTACACTCGTCCGTCTTCACACGAGGAGGACTCACACGAGGGCTGCCGCGACCGCTGCCGCAGTGAAACTTAGCGCTTTTGTATTAGCCTGATTACCTGTCATTGAAGTCAGCTGGCCACGCCTCACTATTTAGCAGATCGAAACCAGGCAGTCCCGCGATAGGCAAACGCAAAACCAAGCGCCACTTTCACCACGTATTAACCAGGGTAAGACACACACAATTTAAACCAAAAACGTTCCTAGCAATGACGATCACACACTAGTCTGATTAGAAAACAAGGCAAAACACTCACAAGCTGCTGTCCTTCTCTGTAGCTCGACTGTTTCTTCTGACATTTTATGGTTTTATGGTTTCGAATAAACAAATCTTTGTGTTCCACTGTTCTGCCTTTTAATTGTTTTTCTATGGAAGCTTTTGATAGATAACCATTAACATGGCGGTGTGTTACCAAATTCTGAGCTGTGATGGGCTGCTGTTTGGCGGGGGATCTGTAAACCTCAGACCGCCATCTCATGTTTCACTAGTAGCTAAAAGATGCTGTGACTGAGTCCATTACCTGCCCATAAACAAACAGTACTGAGGCTAGAGAACACATTTTAACATCAGAATAAATTTAATTCAGTATTATAATGAATAAAATCAGTCTATGTTATGCATGGCAAAAGGCATGCTTTTCCATCATGCAAAACTACCGTTGCTGATGCATTTAGCTGACTGACATCTTGTCCATGTTGCATTGTGTAAAATATTATCATTTACAGCATAGTAAAGACTTTATAGATCAAATAAAACAAATGAAAACCGCTCTCTCCTGATTAGAATGCAAAAAGCCCGCGCACTGATTGTGAATCAAAAGCTGGGTTGAAGCGGTTGAAGTAACCCAGTTCTGGGTTGTTTTGTCGGTGGGAGGGGAGTGGGGTATAGTTTCATGTGTCAGTGAGATTGACCCAGCCACAAAACCAATGGCTGTGTAACACAAAAACTACCCAACAGGCTCAACCCAGCAGTTAGATAACCCAGCATTTTTTAGAGTGTTATTTTAAGATGTTTGCTAATGAACATACCATTTGAGGCTGAGACTTTTTAGAATACAATAATATTAACTAGGTGGTCGCCTAGGGCGCCACCAGCAGGAGGGGGCACCAATGAGTGCACATACTGGCACTAAATTGGAGCAAGGTTGTGATAAAGAGCAGCACAGCCAGCCTGAAATATGATTGCCACCCCGGCTGCATTCAGAAACATCATTAGTCTAGAGTACTGTCAATCTGACGATGCCTGTATGCCATTAGAACAGAGCGATGTCAATTGCTGCAGGATTGGTGTATGCAAAGTTTAAGTTTGCATTTGGAGCGCTCAACAGCACCAGTTGGTCAATGGGCTCTGTCAGTGCTTTGGCAAAATAACACTTTTTTTTTTTTTTTTTTTGGTCATGCAATAAAGCTTAGTTCAAATGCCCATTTAAAATATTGGTAGGCTACAGTAAAAAGTGTACAAAATTAGATTTTTGTTAAGGCAGTATTGTGGCCGTCATGCTGCAAAATTGGTCCAAAGGTGTGTGTTTTTGCAACAATGCATTGTTAAAGGATCAGTGTGTTGTGTATGCTAATATGCACATATAAAACTTTTAATGGCCAATTAAAAAATATTGGTAGGCTATAATAAAATTCGCTAATTCACAAGATCAGCACATCCTTTATTAAACCTCTTTGTTGAGTTTAGAGCATCCTTACGGAAGTGCTGAAAAACTGAATTAATTCATTCACTTCTTTCAGCACTTAATGGAAACAGCAACAAAGTAACAAAGGAATAAGTAGATGAGTTCTGATTACTTTTATGTGATTGATTAATCTTTTTAAATCGTTTGTGATAAAATGTTTTATAGGTTTGACTAAAATAAAAATAAAAAAACTGACACAACAACAACAAAACAATAATAATCATTAAAAAATATATATAAATACAAAACGTAATCATTGATCATATCTAAACATTTGTCCAAATCCAAATGTAATCAAATATATCAGGGTGGGGGCATGGGTGTGGCGCAAAATTGTGGATGGGTCCACCCCTTGAAATATTTAATTGGAGTAGGTGCCACTTCCTGTATTCTGGACCTCAGTTGTTTAATTAAACTATTGCATTTATAGCTTAAAACAGTTACCACATACCTGGCAAGGTATTCCAAAAATTAGCTCAGCAACAAAGTCTAGTAAAGTGGTTTTGAAAAAAAAAAAAACTTCAGATAACTGTTAGCGTTATAACAATGCAAGTGTAACTGTAATTCAGTGCTGCAACAAAGACTACATGCCTTTAAAAGCAACAAGCAAACAAATGATGAACATTCACTTAAATACCGGCTTGTTTAGTGACAGTATGTGAGCACACAGCCAGACCCACCTTAGCAGAAGATATGCTAAGATGCTTTGTTTACCTTGCTGTGCCATGAGAGTGCTTGCATGTTTTCATCTTTTGCAGCAAAGCATCTCATTTATCGTTTCTTCCACCATATTTCTACTAATTAAAAGAGCAGAAAATGAGAAGAGAGGAGAGAGGTATTAAAACATGAGATGCACTTAGACAGCAAGAGCAAGTTAGAAAAGGTTTGACAGCACTTTTTTGTGATTCAAAGCACGCCATTATCTCTAGATTATTGACTGGCAATGTAAGAGGGGAAAAGAGGGATTTCAAGACCCAGTTTGCTGTAGAGCAGGTCGGCATGTATGTTGTATGTGCATCTGTGGATAAAACAATTTAGTGTAGAATGTTGGACTAGAGGCATCTTAAAGATATAACACATAGATTACAGAAGACATGCTGTGAGGTACATACAAACACACTCAGCGGTAAGTCTTCAACAAATACTTTTAAACCATAATGGCACATCAAGGTCAGAGCACTAAATGCGTCAACATGCCATTTCGGCTAACATTCACTCCTGCAAACTGAATTAAGGCTAATTCACTAAATGTCACAATGTGGACTTAAATCCAAAAGAGCATGCTTCTGGTCACCTTTGTTCTGTTGTTCATGAATCTTGCCCTGGTCTAATTCAAAACCTCAAATAAAAGCTGGAGATTTCTCAGAACTTGACTTTCCCATAGACCTCCAAGCGCTCTTGTGTAAGAGTGTTGCCAGGGGAAATCACTACGATTATCATGCACTTCTCTGGCATTTAAACTGAGCTCCTGAGACCAATGACAGTAACTTGGAATTTTCAATCAGCTTCTGAAATAAACTCTCCACATCCTGGCAAAAGAGTCAAGAACTCAGCCTTCACCCTGTGCTGACCTCACACTTAAACACACATACACTCTGAATCTCACTCTTCTGTTCTCCAGAGGAAAGTGGTACGATGACAAGGACCTATATTCAAACTTTCTGCTCTGAAATTGGAGACTTGAAATAATAATGATTAATATACTTGAGCTTTGAAGATTTCACCTTATTAAGTATTTTGGGAATGATTTTTGAGGACTTTTATTAAGGTAATCTTTAAGCACTACAAAAATTATGTCAAATGATTTCATCATATGAAATGCCACAATTATGGTTTTGCCCAATTCCCTTTTGAACAAGATTTTGCATTATGATTCAGCATATGAATGTTGACCCGGAGTCCATAAATGGTTCACACAACCCATTTTAGTAATGGGTTAATCATTTGTTTTACCCAGCTCATGTACTGTTTAATGATATACC
Source organism: Carassius carassius (assembly GCF_963082965.1). Classification (NCBI taxonomy): domain Eukaryota; kingdom Metazoa; phylum Chordata; class Actinopteri; order Cypriniformes; family Cyprinidae; genus Carassius; species Carassius carassius. The sequence continues at coordinate 10,308,041 of NC_081772.1, read as the reverse complement.
AAATGTATGTTAAAATTGCACAGACATTGCATCAGTGTTGTCAATGCATACTGAAAAGGGTCCGAAATTAACCAGGAGATGAGGCTCTGCATTAAAATTATTTTGCTTTGTATTTTGAAAATGTTAATAATGTTTAAATAATTATTAACTGATTTGATAGAACTGAAAAAAAGGTGTGTTTTTTTTCTAAACACTGGGGCTGAATACTTATGGCATGCCATCTTGGATAAGAAGATTTATTAAAATAAAGTCAAATCTAAACAGTTAACCTCAAATTTATTGCACTGAAGTTGGTCTGAAAACACAGGCCATTTCTTTGTGGGTTCATCTTAAACTTTCAAATGATGGAAAGTTTAGAAAATTCATATCTATTAGTTAGCAGCACAGGAAGCCTCATTCTCTGGGGTCAGACTTTCACCGTGGGTTTATAGAGCCAACGATCATCACCATCATGTAATATCCACGCTAGTACATCAACAGAGCTAGGGAGCCTCATTGCAGTAAGAAAACACCTTACTTTTCAATCTTGCTATCCTCAGATGATTCCTTTAAATAACAAGGTGGTTTCTCTGACTCCAGCACCCTGCTGACACCATAAAACTTCACAGTGGTGCTCTACCCTATACATGACCCCTCTACATCACCTCAAGGCCCTGACATTACCCTTTGAGAAAGCATGCGGGCAGGAAGAAGGGAAGGAAATAATTCACCGCCTTTGCTACACAACTATACACTATAAACTACTGTAAAAAAGACAGGAAATGGACAATTAGAGATTGCTTACACATTTGTTAAATTGATAGTTCACTGAAAAATGTAATGTAATGTCATTCCTTACATGTTGTTTCATGACTTCTTATCCTTGTCCATTTTTCACACGAAGCTATCATACAAATTCAGAAGACTTAGAATACAGTGCATTAATCACACAAACCATTTTTAATGATACTTTTATGGTGCTTTTGTGTCCTACATATCATATAGGTTTGGAACAACATCTGTAACCAATGGACCCTCTGCAATAAATGGGTGCCATCAGAATGAAAATCCAAACAGCTGATAAAAGCAACACAATAATCCACAAGTAATTGACACAACTGCAGTTCATCAATTACTGTTTATCAATAATGATACATCAAATCTATCACTAAGACATCTTAACTTTAACTGCAGCTTCCAGTGAATAAGTCTATTCCCTGTTGTTCTCTCACATTGAACTCCACTGACATATTTGTTTAGAGCTGTTTTCACTTGAAAATTGTGCTTGATCTGTGCATGTTTCTCTCCTGATTCAGAGAAAGTAATATTATGGATAGAGGACTTGTATTTCAGCTGAAGCAAAAGTTTGAAGGTAAAAACATCTTAATGATGAATTTGTTTTGTAAGAATCCACCTGCTAGTGGACTGGTCGAAGGTTTAATGCATATTCGGTCTTTTACTTTGTTTCTAATTAAAAACTGATCACAAATGTCGATTATGTATTAATTTAGATATTTGATTATTCCAGACTCACTATACTTTGCTTGCTTATGATAAAAAGTGTAGTTCACTTAGTCCTTTCCCGCACAATTTGCTTATACCAGTGATAGACAGAAATCAAAAGGTCTCTGATGATGTGCCTACTGCTCCTATCATTCATGAGTCTTCAATTTGACCTATCCTGACCGTAGATTTGCGATAACAAAAGCCTCTTCATAGTCTACTAGTGTTAATGATTACAGCAGAGATCAGAATAAATCAAATATAACAATTTATAATTAGTCAGGTAAAATTGTATCATGCCAATTACATAATTAAACATTAAGAAGCCAATTTAGAAAGGATAATGCAATTATGTCACTTCCCTTATATACTCAGACCAGACAACAAAGAAATCCTTGTGCAAACATAAAAGACCTTTTGGTTGTTAGGTTAGGTGATCAAGGGTCACACCTGCTGGAGATTGATAAACATTCTCACAGACCCCTAAAGGGGACCACACCCCCTCCTCAGCAGATACAATTCTACAATCTTTCTTATATAACAAGTGACTACTGTGTAATTAAGACCAATTTACCAATCGCACAAAGACCTTTAAAATGACACCAAACATGAAAACTTTACAATCATGAATCCTGAAGATATAGTAAATGTTTTATGTGAGTATAGCAACTTGAGTTCTTGGCATTTCTCTTTCAACTTTTAGTGACCATGATCATGTGGCAAGGGGTGAAGAATGGGTCAAGGGACCAAAGAGCAAATGGTCTTTCTTCCAGATCTTCCTATCTCATCAAATTATTGCGAAAGCTTCTGAGCGTTTGGCTTCACGAGGAGATCAAAGCCAATTGTTTTGTGGCATGGCATTTGCATTGCGAGACTTCCTAAATGTTTGGCTTCATAAAGAATTAATTTCATAAGGAAATAATTTCACTCCTTTCAGTTTATTACAAACAAGCAGCACATGATGTTAACGGTTTACCAAAAGACTTGTGTGTTATTGTAATGCTTTCATCAGCTGTTTTTGACTCTCATTCTAATGGAACCCATTCACTATAGAAGATCCATTGGTGAGCAAGTGATGTAATGCAAAATTTCCCCAAATCTGTTCCACTAAAGAAACAAACGCATCTACATCTTGGATGACTTGATCATTTTATTTTCATTTTGCCTGAACTATTCCATTAAACAATAATTTCATTCCTCTGATGCAGACATGCACAGCCACCTCTCAGCCCACTGTGGCAGAAGCTGGAGAAGTTGCTGATTAGATCAGAGAGTTACTCACTCCAGAATGAGTCATTCAGACCACATGGCAAGAATGCCACCACGTCACAAGCCTTTCACTCTCCACTGCCCCTAATCAAGAGCCCTGTTCAGCAGATGGGTGGAGGCAGGGGGTTTCCCACGAATAGAGAAGGAGAATCGCTTAAATGAGATAAGCAACAGCATGGAGGCCCTTAAAATCACTCTCTAATGAGGTAGAATTGAGTCCTGCAGGCTTTATGAGAAAACAGCTTGAGGAAGTCTGAACAGAGAGGTTTTTCCAAGACCTTTCCAAATGAATTGAGGGTAGGAAATGCTAAAGGTGAATTAGTTGCAAAGATAATCACTATAGTTTATTTTAGACAAAACTGTTGCTGACAACTAAAAAGAATAAAATACATAAAACTGTGATGAGTGTAACAAACAAATACAACATTACTCTAACAGAATAAGTAATTATTAGGCCTACTTATACACTGAACAATATTATAAATGCAACACTTTTGTTCACCCCCCCCCCCCCCCAATTTTTCATGAGCTTAACTCAAAGATCTAAGACTTTTTCTATGTACACAAAATGCCTATTTCTCTCAAATATTGTTCTCAAATCAGTCTAAATCTGTGTTATTGAGCACTTCTCCTTTGCAGAGATAATCCATCCACCTCACAGGTGTGGCATATCAAGATGCTGATTAGACAGCATGATTATTGCACAGGTGGTCCTTAGGCTGGCCACAATAAAAGGCCACTCTAAAATGTGCAGTTTTATCACACAGCACAATATCACAGATGTCACAAGTTTTGAGGGAGCGTGCAGTTGGTATGCTGACTGGAATGTCTACCAGAGCTGTTGCCCGTGAACTGAATGTTAATTTATTTACCATAAGACGTCTCCAAAGACGTTTCATAGAATTTGGCAGTACTGTACATCCAACTGGCCTCACAACCGCAGACCACGTGTAACCACACCAGCCCAGGACCTTTACATCCAGCATCTTCACCTCCAAGATCATCTGAGACCAGCCACCCGGACAGCTGCTGCAACAATCAGTTTGCATAACAAAAGAATTTCTGCACAAACTCTCAGAAACCATCTTAGGGAAGCTCATGTGCATGCTTGTTGTCCTCATCAGGGTCTCGACCTGACTGCAGTTCGTTGTTGTAACCGACTTGAGTGGGCAAATGCTCACATTCGATGGCGTTTGGCACTTTGGAGAGGTGTTCTCTTCAAGGATGAATCCCGGTTTTCACTGTACAGGGCAGATGGCAGACAGCGTGTATGGCGTCGTGTGGGTGAGCGGTTTCAACATTGTGGATCAAGTGGACCATTGTGGCAGTGGAGTTATGGTATGGGCAGGCATATGTTATGGACAACCTACACAGGTGCATTTTAAAGAGATACAGTGACGAGATCCTGAGGCCCTTTGTTGTGCCATTTATCCACAACCATCACCTCATATTGCAGCATAATAATACTCAGCCCCGTGTTGCAAGGATCTGTACACAATGGTGGAAGCTGAAAACATCCCAGTTCTTGCATGGCCAACATACTCACAGGACATGGCACCCATTGAGCATGTATGGGATGCTCTGGATCGTGTATACGACAGCGTGTTCCAGTTCCTGCCAATATACAGCAACTTCGCACAGCCATTGAAGAGGAGTGGACCAACATTCCACAGGCCACAATCAACAAACTGATCAACTATATGCGAAGGAGATGTGTTGCATGCATAAGGCAAATTGTGGTCACACCAGATACTGACTGGTTTTTCGAACCCCCCTGGACTCCCAATACAGTAAAACTGCACATTTTAGAGTGCCATTTTATTGTGGCCAGCCTAAGACACACCTGTGCAATAATCATGCTGTCTAACCAGCATCTTGATATGCCAGACCTGTGAGGTGGATGGATTATCTCTGCAAAGAAGTGCTCACAAACACAGATTTAGACATATTTGTGAACAATATTTGAGAGAAATAGGCCTTTTGTGTACATAGAAAAAGTCTTAGATCTTTTAGTTCATCTCATGAAAAATGGGGGCAAAATCAAAAGTGTTGCATTTATAATTTTGTGCAGTGTAATATCCACCCAGGTCCCTGACTCTTATTACACCGCTACTCACTATATATAAGTTGACAATGAAATATTATCTTGTATATCGACCTAAAACTTTCACCGTGTAAAAAAAAATAAACATTGCAACAATATATCTACTCATTTGAGGTCATTTTGAGCACAATCCATAATTGAGATGCAGAATGGAAGCGGTTGCGTTTGTATGAGATGAGAGAGCGTGAGACTGAGGTGTGATATTAAGATATTTAAAGTAGTTGTGGTTTTATGCATGCCTGAGTGGTCTGATATACAGTGTAGCTCTAAAAAATATCTGACTGCAGTCAGAATCAAGTATTTGTAAAAACCAAATTTACGAGATCGTTAAACATTACGGTATAACTTGTGACAGTTTGGTAAGAAAAACTTTTAGTTGACAACAGCTATTAAAAGTTTAGAGTATTTCAAGACGCAAAGAACAAAAACATTTTTTGGAGCAGAAATGTCAGCTTAAGTTAAAACTACAAACAAATGAGCTGTATCAAGAAAAAGCAAAATAGGAAGAATTTTCTCTGTTTCAGTAATAGCATTATTTGCTCGCTTTATATTTGTACAAGTTACTGACCCGTGTCCTTGCAAATGGATTAAAAAATTCATGCATAATTTACTTAGTGGATTTTAGTGTTTACAACTGTATAAATGGAAGAATATTTATTTTATTTTGTGGTTGCATTTGCTTTCTTTTCCATAAAATCATGTCTTCATCTAGATATAATGACAAAACTGTAATGAGGATTTTATAATGTATTCAGTAGCACTGTGCCAACTTCAAAATGAACTAGACATGATTGTCTGATAGCTTTATATCCTAATTTATCTTTGCCACAGAAACATAGGCTTGTTTACATAAAATGCAAACACTATTGCAGATTACAAGTTTTTGGCATAAAAGTGCAACCATATTACGAATAAATCAACTAAGAAATGTTTCCTCAAAATACATTTACTGCCACATCTAGACTATTATTTAGCAGACAAGTCAGGGATTCTACTCATTTATATGTATGGCTGGTTCTTTTCAATTCATATTTAGCTATTTTGAATATCAGCATTCTTAGTCTCCAATCCCATACATGTCTTTACTGTAAATCTGGTTTGCTTGTATATTATTTTTGCTATACGCTTCCCAAGAGCACTTCAAGTATGGAGCTTCTAAGGGCAAGCCTGGGGCAATGAAAGCACTGGGAGACTTTTTGGAAGGTAAAAATCTGGGGTACAAACTTCGTAATGTAATTATGGTGCAGATAATTTTTCAGTAGGCATCACTCCCATCACAGATGGAACAAGCACATATTTTGAGCATCATGAAGCTAACAGTACTTTATATCACCACAAATAACTCAGGAAAAGGATTTGCCGTCTTTACAAATGGAATAACAAAGATCTAAAACTACAAATTGCTCATAATACATCTTATGGAAGTTAAGTTTTAACCATATTTTATGCCTGGAGGTTTTTACAATGTTTAAATCCATTTCTTTATGCTGTTCAGCCCATGCTGTCTCAAGTGTATACTGCAAGAAACCTTGAATGAGCCATAGCTTTTTCTCTGTGGTTTTATGGCTACACCAAATGCTGGCTGCAATGAATTCAGAGTCACAGCAGTCTTCTGCCTGCACGACTGACCTCTGCATGACCCTAGTTCCTTTCTATGCATTTTTTCTCCCATTTTGTCAGTTAACCGACTTGGGACGGATGGTTGGCTAGAAAGACAGATAATGTTTTTCAAACAACATTCCGGTAAACAGAGTAATCAATGAGGTGCATAAGAGTGTGAGAAAAAGCAACGCTACTGATGCAACAGACCTTGAGAGATACTCAGGGACATACTGTAAACAGAGGGCTAACAATGGCAACTTTATGTGGAGAATCACCAAGGATGATTCACATCTCAAGTATCGAATTCATCACAATATTCAAGACATTTTCAATCTGAATAAAATTCTCCTGCAACGTCCTGGTGGATTATACTTGTTAACAGATACCCTAAGCCCACATCAAAGAAATGGCCTACACATAATGAGATCCCTTAGGTACTGCATACACATTCTAAAAGGGTCTAGAGGGTGTTGGAAGCACCAGAAGATACAACAATGATACATGTATTGCTGTAGGTATATATGACCTAAATTACACATAGACACTTTGAACCTGCTTCTAGTACTTCCAATTAAACATAACCGTCTCATATTCAAATTGTTCTGGGCACCATCTGGGCACCACAAAGAACCCTGATGTTAGACTGAATGCAAAACTCAGGCAGCCTTTTGTTTAACGAGTCACAAGTTAAGCAGTAACTTTGTGGAACATGAGAATGTGTTACAAACAAACACAGAATAACAAAGAACCACATTCAACAGCATTTAATTGTTAACTTTGCTTGTCTCTGAGCATGTCACTAAGCTGACACTTTAACATACTAACTGCTTCCCCTCCAGAGCGACTAACACAGACGCTCTCTGATCTTAGAACAGGATATCAGCACATCTGTCAGGGGCTGTGGAAAAATAAACAACAGGAACAAACTGGTTTTGAACAATGGAGGGGGTCAAAGGCTGTTATGTTGTCAGAGGAAATGGAATGCGTGGATCTACCTGCATTTCCTCCTGTGTGTTCTGCTAACAACAAAATATAACCCTAAGAAAAATCACGGCATTCATTTTAAACACACAGATGGGTATAAATGCTTGGGTGAATAAGCCCCCCCCCCCCCCCCACCACCACCACCACCACCATCTTTTTTATGAGATGAGGAACTGTTGGATGATAATTAAGATCAAGATTTTAGGTTGCACAAAATTCTGAATTAAAGAATTTCAGTTCATGAGATGGAATTGGAATTGGCCACTCTCTACAAAGTTTAACAAGAACTTGACTGGAATGACAGAATGAGGAATTAGAACAGATAATGCATTCCAGGAAATGAAGTGTTTTCCTTTGTTCATTTTAAATTATCTGTTTGTGAGTTCTATAAACTTTTTTTTAAAACTTTCAGACAACACATTGTCAAGCCAGCTTTGATAAACTTTGAACAAATTAATTACATTTAAATTAATTTCTCTCAAACTCATTTTATATTTATTTACAACTGGCAATATAATTATTGCTGTAAAGCCAAACAGAAAACACCAATTACCAGTTCCTGTCAGTGCTTAGTCAAGTTGTTCACTCTTCAACATCCAGAAAAGCCACAGCTAAGCTGGATTGCTTAAAATGCCATCTTGCTGTTTTTACCTCAGCCACTTTCCATTTGGTAGATGACATGAAAATGTATTTAATCATTGTACCGGCCTCAACCCAAAGCTTATAATTTAAGAGCCTCTGTTAGTCTGACATCCTTTCTCAGAAGAAAACGTCTATCTGCTAAACCTCCTTGCACCACCTCAGCCTCTGCATTAACCCTTCTGTCTGACAGCTAGTTATTAGCTCATTCTCTCTGAATGACCAGTCATTTTGAACTCTCGTTTTTCATTAATATCTCACCAGGCTTTCTAATGGGTCCGGTGGCAGATAAGCACAAACCACTGAGTTAGAAGCACAGCAGGACAGGATATGAAAGGGCAGGGCTGGGGCCCTGTAAAGTTTCAGTGATGTTAAGAAAAATCTCATATGAAATGCCATGGAAGCCAGCTGGCCCATAAAAGAAAACGTACTTGGTTACTAAACGTAACCTCGGTTCTCTCTAGAAGAGCGAACGAGTACTGCGTCTTAGCTAAGACGCTACGGGAAAAGTCTCTTTTCACGAAATACTGAAGCAAAAAATTATCCTTAATTTTGTATTTTTGTAAAGCGCATTTGCAGCAGTACACAGCCATAGGCGAGACGGCTCGCTCGCTCATTGGCTTGTTCTGCGGCAACTGCACAGCCTATCGAGCGCAGGCTGATGCAACATCAGACCAATAAGGGCGCTTCGCGCCCTTCTTGCCACTTCCCGCCGAAACGGGTGTGGCCCAACCTATAAAAGGAGCTCGAAAAGGCTGACTCACCTGATTTATTTCATCGCCGAAGCGAACCAGAGTGAATCGTACGCACGGCAGAGAACGCAGTACTCGTTCGCTCTTCTAGAGAGAACCGAGGTTACGTTTAGTAACCGAGTACGTTCTCTTACGAGAGCTCTCTCGTACTGCGTCTTAGCTAAGACGCTACGGGAACCCGATGTAAAACGCCGTGCGCGCAGGGATCACACACCGATAAACCTGAAGCAACGCCCAGGATTTACAGTGCACAGTCACCTGAGGGACTCACAGAGAGTCCGGGACAGAAAAGGGGGAAAGCCCTCCGTCCCATATCTAGCAGCATCCGTAGATGCGGCAATATGACATCACACAGCCGAGGCAAGGCCTGACCAATGTGGCAATGCGGGTCTTACGCAATACTGCCCATATAACAGTCGGCAGCGCATAGCGCTCATGAATTCAGAATTCCCCTCAGGGCCCTGATTCTTCTATACCGACAGCAGCCTTGCTTGCAAGGCGGGAACCTCCAGGTTATAGAACCTGATAAATGTAGACGGCGAGGCCCAACCCGCCGCCATACATATATCCTGCAAGGAGATCCCAGTAGACCACGCCCACGACGAGGCGACGCCTCTTGTGGAGTGTGCTCTGACGCCCAACGGGCACTGAAGGCCCCTGGAAGCGTAAGTTAACGCTATGGCGTCAACTATCCATCTGGATAGAGTCTGTCTCGAAACAGCCATTCCTTTGGAACGTCCACCGAACGAGACAAATAGCTGCTCCGTCTGCCGAAAGGCAGCAGAGCGAGACACATAAGCTCTTAAAACCCTGACAGGGCAAAGAAGACTCGAGTCTCCATCCTCCCCTGACACCGGCAGGGCAGACAGGGCAATAACCTGAGCCCGAAACGGTGTGTTGAGGGATTTCGGCACATAACCGTGCCTAGGTTTGAGTATGACCCTTGAGTCATTGGGCCCAAACTCCACGCACGACTGGCTCACCGAGAGCGCGTGCAAATCACCCACACGCTTCACAGAAGCGAGAGCCAACAAGAATACTGTCTTGAACGACAGATGCTGAAGGCTAACCGATTGGATAGGCTCAAAAGGGGGACCCTTCAAGGCCTCCAAAACCGCCGCGAGGTCCCACATAGGGACTGACGGAGGTCTGGGAGGATTTAGCCTCCTAGCTCCTCTGAGGAACCGGATGACTAAATCGTTCCTTCCTATTGACTGACCGGACGCCGTTTCAGAAAACGCCGCGATGGCCGCCACATAAACTTTGAGCGTGGATGGGGCTCTGCCCTTATCCAACAGCTCCTGTAGGAAGGAGAGGACCTCCGTCACCTCACAACTAAGGGGTGAATAACCTCGAGCTGTGCACCAGCTGGAGAACACCGACCACTTCGAGGCATACAGACGTCGTGTCGACGGAGCTCTAGCCTGAGTGATGGTATTTAGCACTCCCACTGCGAGATCAGCGGGTAACCGTTGAGTGCCCATACATGGAGGGACCACAACTCCGGTTGAGGGTGCCAAATCGAGCCCCTGGCCTGCGAGAGGAGATCTCTCCTCAACGGTACCGGCCATGGGGCGACATCTGCTAATTGCATCAAATCTGGGAACCATGGTTGGTTCTTCCAAAGAGGTGCCACAAGCAGTATTGAACATCTCGTTTCTCTCACCTGTTCTATCACCTGCGGAAGGAGGGAGACGGGAGGGAACGCATAAAGCGGGCAGCACGGCCACTTCCGTGACAGCGCGCTTTCGTTCTTGGAAAAGAATGCGGGGCAGTGAGCGTTTTCGTGGGACGCAAAGAGGTCCACCTCCGCCATACCAAATCTCTCCCACAACAGCCGAACTGTTTGCGGGTGTAGAGACCATTCGCCCGTAGGGACATTGCCTCTGGACAGCCTGTCTGGACCCAGATTCTGCAGTCCAGGCACATGCACTGCTCTCAGCGAGCGCACGTTGCGTTGAGCCCAAATCAGGAGGCGTTCCGTCAGCCTGTACAGGTTTCGGGACCCAAAACCGCCCTGGCGATTTATGTAGGACACCACGGACACGTTGTTCGAACGGACTACGACGTGGTGATCCTTGATATGGGTACAAAAGCGCGTCAGCGCGTTCTCCACTGCCAGCATTTCCAGGCAGTTGATATGATGGAGCTTTTCCCGTTCTGACCATAGGCCAAAGGACGGTCTGCCTTCGAGCAGCGCTCCCCATCCCGAAGTGGAGGCGTCTGTCGACACCATTTTCACACTCGGGGAAGTCCCCAGGCTTACACCTGATCTGTACCAGCCGTTCGCTGTCCAAGGTGCTAGAGCCGCAACACAGCTCTGATCGACCTTGAAATGCAGCCGGCCAGACGCCCACGCTCTGCGCAGCACCCGAGCCTTCAGCCAGAACTGCAGGGGCGCATGCGGAGCAGGCCCAGCCGCAGAACCGGAGATGCTGAGGCCATGAGACCCAGCATCTTTTGACAGTGTTTGAGCGACACAGTCGCGCCGCAGCGGAAAGAACTCGCTGCGCGCTGAATGCCCATCATGCGCTGTGGTGACAGTCGCGCCGTCATGGAACACAAGCGAACTCGTTCAGCGAACTCTTCGCCCAATTGACACTGAGGCCAAGCTTCTCGAGGTGATCGAGTAAAACGGCCCTGTGGTCCACGAGCTCCGCTCGTGATCGGGCCAGAACCAGCCAGTCGTCCAAATAATTCAGCACTCGTATGCCTCTGAGTCTGAGAGGAGCGAGCGCTGCATCCATGCACCTCGTAAACGTACGAGGAGCTACGGACAAGCCGAATGGCAGGACTGCAAACTGGTATGCCTGGCCCTCGAAGGCGAATCTCAAAAACCGCCTGTGGTTTGACGCTATCTGTATTTGAAAATACGCGTCCTTCAGATCTATTGACATGAACCAGTCCCCTCTGCGAATCTGCGCGAGGAGCTTCCTGGTCGTGAGCATTTTGAAACTGCGTTTCATCAATGCCTTGTTCAGCTGTCTTAGATCCAGTATGGGCCTGAGACCCCCGTCTCTTTTGGGCACCAGAAAGTATCTGCTGTACAGCCCCCCCTCGCTTTGAGCTTGAGACACAGGCTCTACAGCCCCTTTGCTCAACAGTTTTGATATTTCGGCCCGAAGTATGTGTGCTACTTCTGTTTTGACCGTAGTTTCGACGCGCGCTGAGAAGCGCGGTGGGCGCCGAGAAAACTGTAGCGAGTAGCCTCTCTTTATAATGCCTAGCACCCAATCCGAAACCCCTGGAAGCGCTGACCATGCATCTGCATGAATGGCTAAGGGCTGGATGTGACACGCGCTCTGTTGACTGGGCAACGGCGGCGCTCGAGTGTGCTGCGCATCTGAGGCGGGGAGCGCGCTGATCACAGCGGGCAGATCGCTCATCCTCGACCCCGTTCCGGCGCTTGACCGACTGGAGGGAGGCTGAGCGGGTCCCGTGGGACTCAATATATCTGCGAGTAACCGTGGGCTGCATGTGTGCACTTTTACCACTTCCAACTCGCCGTCTGCCTGTGCAGAATGTACGTGCACGGGCCTCGTTTTTACAGAAGCCACGCGCCGTAAGTGACATAGTGTATGTGGGCACTGGGAAGTGGGCACGTTTACTATGCGGCGCGCTCGACCGATCTGTGTCGATCTTATGTGCCGTTACATGCGGGGATGGGCACTGGGTAGTGGGCATCGTCACTGCATTTAAAGCACCATCGGCCGTGGCTGGACGAGCGTGCACGGGTTTCGTTTTTACAGAAACCACATGACGCGTGTGACATAGTAATTGTGGGCACTGAGGGGTGGGCACGTTTACTATGTAGTGTGCGCGACCGACTTGAGTCGACATTATGAGCGCAGGCCCTGTGTGTAGGGCTGTGCTTACATGTGGAGATGGGCACTGAGGAGTGGGCATCGTCACAACATTTATAGCACCATCGGCCGTGGCCGGAACACCAGAAAAAACACTGTTTTTGTGTAACATCTGGGTAGCCGTGATAACGGCTTTTGTGTGCAGGCAAGCGGGCACTCGTGCAGGCTTGCGCATTGCAGAAGACACTGAGGCAGTCGCAACTCTTGGAACTGCAACAGCGGCGCGCTTGGGTGAGAGCTCGGCCGCAGCGGAACTCGAACACCGGCGCTTTCCCAGCAGTGCTAGGATGCTTTCGGGGCTTCTGGCTTCACCGCAATCCTCTGCCGCGGCTCCCGCGGCGCGGGGCGACGGCTCGAAGAGCGAGAACGGGGCCCCGAGCTGCGTTGCTGACGCTGTCGTGATGGCGCAGCAGGAGGCGGTGGGCGTGACTGAGAGCTCTGTGGGGCTGGTCTAGAGCGGCTAGCTGCAGAACTGGAGCGTTTCGGCAAGAAGTGCTTGAACGCCTGTGAAGCTTTCTGGTCCTCGGCGAATCTCTCCACAAACTCGTTGACGGAAGATCCAAAGAGGCCGGCAGGAGTTAGCGGAGCGTCAAGAAACGCAGCGCGCTCAGACTCCTTGATGTCAGAAAGCGTCAGCCACAAATGCCTCTCAGCCACCGTAGCGGAAGCCATAACCCGTCCCATGGCCTGTGCAGCGGACTTAGTAGCGCGGAGGGAGAGATCCGAAGCACTCCTCAGATCCGCGAGACAGATCGCTTCAGGTCCCATCTCATCCAGCTTGCGGAGAAGATCGCCCTGGAAAATCTGTAGCGTCGCCATGGTGTGTAACGCAGACGCAGCCTGCCCAGCAGCAGAGAATATCCGTGCGAGCAGCGATGATGTCATGCGGCAGGCTTTGGATGGCAACGCCACCTTAGTCCGCCGTCCAGCAGAGGGCGGGCAAAGGTGCGCTGCTATAGCCTGTTCCACCGGCGGAAGTGACAGGTAGCCTCTGTTCTTAGCACCGTCCAGTGTGGAGAATGCTGACGAAACAGATGAGCGGATTCTCGCCGAGAATGGAGCGTCCCAAGCCTTCGCCACTTCTTCGTGAAGCTCAGGAAGAAAAGGGGCGTGTTTTGAGCTTGAGGAAGAGCGCTCATCCGGAAGATAGCTACCATCCAGCCGGGAACGTGAAGGGGGCGCTGGTGCAGACCACTCGAGGCCGAGGCTCGCCGCGGCCAACGAGAGTACACGCATCAGCTCCTTATCGATATCCCCCCGTCTGCTGGGCCTCTGAGCAGCGGGCGCGAGATCCACGGAGCTCGCCCAACCCTCACTGCCCGAAGCAAGCAGAGAGCACGTGTCTTCTTCCTCCGACGCGGGCCTGAGATCCACTTCCTCCGATGACGCGTCGGCAAGCAGCGGACGCTGAGCATCGGGAAGCGATGCAGGGGAGACCGGCGAAGCGGAGGGAACCGGCGAGCTCAGCCGAGCTGGAGGCGGTTCTGGTAGGCGCTGCGAGCGGCGCTTCTTACGGCGCTGCGGCGCAGCGGATGATGCAGGCTTCGAGAAGGATGCCAGGCGAGTCCTCAGAGTCACCATAGGCATCAACTCGCAATGAGGACATCCGCCATCAGCGAGCGCGAGCGCTGCATGGTCTTCACCCAGACAGGAGACGCAGATGACATGACGATCTCCTTCGCTGAGCGGGGTTCTGCACGAGCCGCACGAAGGCATCTTTAAAAAGACGCAGCTCTTTTGTGAATGTGCGTCGCAGGGCGAACACACACACAGAATATCACAGAACAAGGATTATAAAGGATATGGGCGCCGGATAGCACAGCAGGAACGGCAGTGGAAGGCGGCGGTGCCAGCGGCTTCAGGATGGCTCGTCCTGCTGATATGCTCTTCCAGACGGCGCTTGCTTCATCGTGATCCAGCGATGCGTGAGCTTCGCTGAAGAGATGAAAAATCAGGTGAGTCAGCCTTTTCGAGCTCCTTTTATAGGTTGGGCCACACCCGTTTCGGCGGGAAGTGGCAAGAAGGGCGCGAAGCGCCCTTATTGGTCTGATGTTGCATCAGCCTGCGCTCGATAGGCTGTGCAGTTGCCGCAGAACAAGCCAATGAGCGAGCGAGCCGTCTCGCCTATGGCTGTGTACTGCTGCAAATGCGCTTTACAAAAATACAAAATTAAGGATAATTTTTTGCTTCAGTATTTCGTGAAAAGAGACTTTTCCCGTAGCGTCTTAGCTAAGACGCAGTACGAGAGAGCTCTCGTAAGAGAACCAGTCCTGATAATAGTTATTTGTGCAGTGATAGGGTGTAGGGCTGCATACTCCTCTCAGATAAAGGCTCAGGGAGCACGGCCTACTAATAGTATCGAAGTGTGGAAAAAAGGCGGATGAGTAAGAATGGCAGTGCTGATAGCAGAGAAGAGGAGAATGAACTGTCAGTGAGCTGCTCCATCAATAACACAGTGTTGTGGGAGTTCTACAAAAGGGCCATAAGGGAAATGTGTGAAAGAATTGTCAATACCCTCTCTCCACCCGATGTGGGAACACAATCTATAATGCCATCTCAAAAACACAACTCTTTCTTGCAGGTCTAAGAAAAGTATCTGTGGTGTCCTGCGAGAGTGAGGATTAAACTGTCGTTTTGGCATGGAAGCTGAACTCGCTGTAGGGTCTAAAGAGAGGTCAGGGCCCTTAAAGCAAAGGCACGGTTTAGAACGCTCACCCACGGCTCTCAGAACCTGTGACTCATGACTGAAAGAGACTTACTGGCAATGTCATTGACAGAGAATTTAAGAGCAGAGGATATTTTTAGGTCAAGCCAGATACATTTCACCCTGGGCACCCAATGTCTGCATTTCCGACAACACCATTTCTAGTAGAATCTTAATTAATATTCCCTCTAAAGAGCTTCTGAGAAACCACTTGAAGTATATGAAAAAAAATCTGTGACTGAGCTGAGGACACAGGTCAGTCTTATATTCTTGTCATGGTTGGTAAATTGTCTCCGTTAATTGTCATCAGCAACAGCTGTCACTCATTACTCATCCCTATATATTGGCTTGTCTAGCGTCTTGTGTTCGTGAGAGCGTTGTTTCATGTTTGTAACCTATGCCTTGCTTTCTTGTGTATTTCTGCGTTGGATGTCCGTGTCTCCCCGGAACCCCGTCAACTCTACGCAACCCACCACCAAGCAACACCATTTACCTTCGACTCGCTTCCCCGCAGTTCCTGTGTCACCCTCTCCTGCTGCCAACTCACCTCCGCCTTCCGGATTCGTCATTCCTCACCACCATCTTGGACTGTGCATTCCTCCCAGCGTTATTTGTGTCTCAGTTTTGTATTGTCTTCATTAAGTCTCATTAACCTCGCACTTGCTTCCTGCCACTCCTTCACCCAGTCGTTACAATTCTCCGCTCATATTGCAAGAGAATATAAGGGCTTTTGGCACAGTTATAACACAATTCTGGCTCCGGCCCTCCAGCAATTGAGTCTAGTTCATTTACACATAAGAACAATGAAAACCAGTGTATAACGTTTCCATTTAAAAATGTATGTGGTCAAGTGTATTTTGAATACCTCTATATGTGGTCCAGTTATCTGATCACAAATCTTTTTTTTAAACAATTTAAAATAACTGACTCACACGTGCCCTCTGCAAATCATACTGCTGGTCACGCTGTATGTTGTTGATTTGCTAAAAGAACTGATACATAAGAGCCATGTGTTGGTAAATCGGGACACACTAGTTGCACTGTATGGGATCTAATAAAACTAAGCAAGATGCATTTCTTGATATTATTTCACACTGTTAAATAGAAAAGACAGTAAACTCACATGGGCGACTTCTTTGGTGCATTAGACTTAGGCTATGTCAGTTTATTTTTCGTAACGACAGCACTTGAACTCCACGCGTTTGTGTAAAACCTGATGATCGTAATCAAGCACCATGTACGAAAAATTCAAAGAGCATCTTGTACTTAATGGATGGAAAACATCCGTCCAGTTTCAATTTAGTTTAAAGCAACTAAAAATAGTTACATACAGTACATCTGACCATTTGTACAGAGAGTCACATAATCAGGGTCACAAATTTGCTTATTTAATGAGCGACCTAGAAATAATCCATAATAGTTTGTTTTTTGTCATGTTTCTTTGTAATTTTTTAAATCTTTTTGTCCCCCAAAGTTTAAATTGAAAATAAAATCTCATATTTTTCATATAGTCTCAATCTTTTGGACTCACATACATATTACAATATTTGCACTTTTCTATGGAAACTAACAAAAGAAGCTCTTTCAGGTAAAAACTCTTTACCTGCTAGGGCAGAAGATAGATTCAAGCGTGTTTATATGTATGTTTGCAAAATGGGTTCACATGCACTAACTGCTAAACTCATATAGAGGGAATGATTAGTTATCTTGGCAGCGTTTTATATGAAGCCCATAAAATACTGCTTTCTCAAAGCCTTCAGGTAGATATATTGAATGTAAGACTGCCACATGGTCATTGTTACCAAAAGCCATTTTTCTATTGGTTTCTATTCCTCTGCTCCTCTCATCCCTCTTTCCTTCTCTCCTTTGTTTGAGCTTGACTTGTTTTCCCTGGTGTTCTTATATGATTACAGCGTGCTTGTTTACTGCAAATAAAGACCATCTCTTTATTTCGAAGAAAAGTGCATATTGTCCTGTGGATATTGTGTTGTCCCTTTATTTCCTTCACATCCTTCTCTTCCATTTCTTTTCTGTCACTCTCTCGCACACGCACTGCAAGTATTCACACACTTGACACATGATGTATGCTGTGTACCTGAGTGTGTACAGTATGTGTGTGTGTGTGTGTGTGTGTGTGTGTGTGTGTGTGTGTGTGTGTGCCAAAGCATCGGGATTCTTTCAGGGTCCTCTGCATCTGCCTTTCAAATAGATTCCCTCTCTCTTTCACCATCACACACATAGGCATATTAAACACACATGCAGACTACATAACCACAAATGGGTGTATTACTGAGACACAATGGCAATCCATTTCATTGGTGGATAATTGGATCTCGTCCCCTTGGAATTAGAAGGTTCTATCTGCATTCCGAGTAGTTTTGAGATATTGAGCTTCAAAGTTTTTGTGTTCCATTCGACTGTGTAGATAGAACCTTATTGTTTTTTAAATAAAAAGTCCCATAATTTACAGAACATTAAAAAATCTATCACATAATGTAAATACGTTGACACAGAATAAGAATATTTGAATAACTCAATTTTGACAAAAATGTCAGATAGAACCTTATAATTCCAAGGGGACGATCTGTCTTTGCAGAATAATTATAATCTAAACCGTTCCAACTTCAAGTCTGCCATTTGAGTGCCTTGTTTGTGGGGTAATATGTGTGTATGCGTGTGGTATATTATGGTAGTGAGAATGCCTTATGTGTCAATACTGTATACAGTATGTGCATGCGTTTATGCAGGAGGGCTGGAATTTCATTTCAGCAAACTCTTGATTATGAATGGCTGGACGATGTTGGAAGGACTTAGTCACTGGACTGTCAGAGTCTCTTGACAGCTAGTGTGTGTGTTATGTATGTCCCTCTGTGTGAGGAAGATTGATGAAGAATTCTGAGGACCACGCCAGACCTGACAGAAAAACAGATTCTATCCTATGATATAGATTCAGGTAATGTTAGTGGAATATTCCTGGTTCAATGCAAGATGAGCTCAGTCCACAGCATTTGTGGCATAATGCTTACCATAAAAAATAATTTGATTTTGTCCCTCCTTTTCTATTAAATAAATAAAAAATATAAAAAATCTGGGTTACAGTAAGAAACTGACAAATTTGTAAATAGGTAACACTTTACAATAAGGTTGCATCTGTTAACATTAGTCAACTACATTAGTTAACATGAAGTAACAGCGAAAAATACTTCTAAAAATTATTTATCAATGCTAATTTAAATATTTACTAATACATTATTTAAATAAATATTTTGTCTGTTAATATTATTTCTTTTTATATTTTTATTTATTTAACAAAATTAACAAAATGACAAATGCCAACATCACACTTAAATAATACTTAGGTTTTAAAGAAAGCGCGTGTGCTTTTATAAAATTGTACATTTAATTTTTTTTAACCAAGTTTACTTTCATTGTAAGTGCCTCAATTAAAATGAGGGACCGGTCGAAACAATTTTTATGGTAATTGGTAATCAACATTATGGACTGAACGCAAAAAGAGCGCCAATAAAGTGTTCCACCAGCAAACAAAAGCTCTAACTTGTTTTGACAGAGCTAATCAAGCATTCAGAAACCACATGTCCTTATAATAAATCTCTAACCTCTAATCTCTAATTTCAAGTCTAGATTTGCTATTGTTACATTTTACGAATCTGACAAACCATTTGGGTCTTGAAGGCTGTGAACAAAACAAACAGGCTGTAATATTATAAACCTCAGAGCAAAGGTTTAAGTTTTTTCATGAGGGCTCTGAACCAATCGCCATCAGGAGGGCAGGTTTCTGCTGGTCGGGGCGGAGTTTTCTAGACTATTTAAAGTGCGGCGGTGCAAACTGTTAGGGAATTCAGTGTACCTTGGAGGACATGAAAGGGGGAGGCGAACGCGTTTTGTTTTGGAGACCTCACGGGATACACACAGCACGCGCACCGATAGAGAGAAAGGACCATTAGCCATTGTCGTGGGGAAATACGCAGGTATGCGTCCGTTTGCGGTGTTGTGAACTTATTGACAAGAGCTTCGTGAGCAGTTCAACACTGAATCGCCCTTTGCCTCTTTGTGCCGCGCTCTGCGTGACTGGCTTGTTTACGCGCCCAGGTGCGCGTGGTTTATTGTGTTGTGAGGTGACTTACTATGGCTGTGTACCTAGACAGCATTTTTGGGCGCGTCAGAGTAATTCTAGTCCGCCTCTCTAGTATGACACTCACATAACCCTTTTGTATTTCAGAAGCAGTATTCCATGTCTCTTCTCTGCCCTGTTATTGATGGGAAACCAACTGGACCGGATCACCCACCTGAACTACAGCGAGCTACCCACCGGGGATCCATCGGGCATCGAGAAGGACGAGTTGCGTGTTGGCGTGGCGTATTTCTTTTCCGATGAGGAGGAAGAGCTGGACGATCGATCGCAGTCGGACAGCTTTAAAGACAACAACAGCCCGAGCAAAGACGGTCCGGTTGCACTCAACGAGATCGAGTACTCGGCGTTCTGCTGCCAGGAATGTATATACTCCAAACTGCGAGAGAACGAGGACTTGAATGTTTATTCGGTGAAAACTTTATTGACCATATGCAAAACCGGGGATCTACTGGAGTTAGTGGCCAACGCACAACCCCCGCACTGGGTGATCTTTGAACGGGATGACCAGGTTATTCACCTCTACAAGGGGGAGATCCGCAAGGACAGCTTGTTTGAAATCAGCTGCGGTCGGCAGGGCAGGATAGTGAACAATAGGTATCGCTACCGACCGCTGCCGGCTGATTTGGTGATGCAGAACGCGAGCGGGCACGTGGGGCTCAGTAGCGGCGAGATTTGCTGGACGAACTCCGAAAGTTTCGCCGCCTGGTGCCGTTTCGGCAAGCGGGAGTTTAAAGCGGGCGGGGAGGCGCACTCGGTCGAGCAGCGCTATTTTCTGAAAGTGCACCTGTCCGAGAGCACCGCGCACACGCTCATGTTCCGCAGCCTGGAGGAAATGATACGCGAGAGACGGCGCGTGGACGCCAGTGGCATTCTGAAGGAGCTGTCGCTGGTGACTGGGAAGGAATGAGCGCTTGGGACTATGCATGCCTTGGGCAAGGGCTGCTTACCTTTATTTCAGGACTTTGGGAGGATTGTGCGTATTTGTGTTAACCTGTTTTGGCAAAGACAACGCCCCTTTTGATTGTGCTGTGAGATCCAATGGCCCCACTAAAGTCACCCTGTACCTTTTAAAAAGGGGAAAAAGATAAAACGGTGTGAAAAAAGGTGAGCCCTCATTACAGATCGCCCATGAACCGATACATCCCCCTCAAATTCGCACCCGAGCCCTGCTGCGGCAGATGGTGACCACGATGCGTTCATATGTCTGTGGCAAGCCGTTTTGACACTTATTACTTAAGACTAACTAGCATTTGTTTTTGTTAGTAATCATCATTATTCACCAGTAACTATTCAAACGGTTTCTAGTATAGATCTCCAGTTGTTCTAGCAACATTTGAATAGTTACTAGTAGTGTGTATTCCAGTTGTTACCAGTAACATTTTAATCGTACTATTAAGATGTCCGTTTCATTACATATGCCAAAAACAAATGTTACTGGTGAGATGAAGAATGTTACTTGTAACAGTTGAGATCAATTGGTACTAGTAAACTAAATATGGATACTAGTACCTAATTAATTGTTACTAGTCAAAGTTTAATAGTTTGTAACTAAACCACAGATCCAAAATTGTACCATGAAATAGGTACTATTTGAATAAACAATTTGGGTACTAGTAAATTCGAAAAAGACCTGTTGTTATTATTGGACTAATTCTAATTTAAATATGTATTAGTAATCTAAAAGTGTATAATAGTAGGTTTAAAGGAATAAAACTGCTTGCCACATGTCTCTTATTTGACTCCACTCCAGAGCTTTAATATTAAACGTGGAGCTCCTTTATTGCGCATCTGTCCAGCTGCAATAGTTTCTCTAAAACCCCTACAGGCGACAACACACAAGCCTTTGTTTTCATTGTTACCAACAAACGCAGCAAACATTCTTGTTTTTGGAGTCCATATTTTTGTATTTCCGTTAGTGCGTTAAATTTGTTTTTCTTTAAATAAACGTAAATTGCCCTATGAAAATTCCGTTGGTCTCTAGCTCTTTCATACTGTTTTGCCTGCATACAAATGCAATAAGCAAGCACGTGCTGGCTGAGGTAGTCTCACAGAGTGCCTAATCAATGCCTTATAATTCACACATTAACCCTCTGTAGTGTTCACAGTATAAAATATCCCCTCATCTGATTTTTGATGGATTTATTTCCCTCCAGCAGGGCAGTCGTTTGTTATCATTGCTGCATTAGTATGCCAAATGGGCAGCTGTTGATGCATGGAGACACTTGTCCTTTTGTTCCAGCTTATGGTTGATGATCATTGATGATCATTGTGTTTCTAATCTTGACTCATAGGAGATGCTTCAATCCCACCTCCAAATATTTGATTCTATATTCTGTCTATGTTACTTTATACAAATCCAGTTTACGTCTGCTCTGCTTGTGGTCCAGAAGTCATACATCCAAATTAACTGCAGTCTCCATTTTTGGCTGCAAGGATTGCATTAAGTAAAGGGAGAGCTGTGTATTTGTGTGTGTGTGTGTGTGTGTGTGTGTGTGCACATGGGCACAGTCTAGCACCAGTAAATATGGTCATGCTCTGTTTGTTTTCCTATTAGAGGTTGTAGGCTGCAGCTGGGATCATTTATCCTTTATTTTCAGTGTTGCTTGATTGGCCTGCTGGACCCTTTACAGAGCTTGTGCTGGCCAACACTAACAAGTCATTCTTAAAATCACTTTGTACCTGAAGCAATGCTAAAGTCCTCTTTTTTTTTTTTTTTTTTTAATCAGGTTTACTTTTGTGCTGCAGCTTATGAGTTTGTCAGGCACATTGTAACAGAATGAGTTGTGTGTTTATGGATTTACACACTGAAGACAATCATTTCTAACATTCTGCCTAAAATCTAGTTTAATATTTAGTAGGCTAGTTCCTGTAGTGTGCATTCAACACATTTGTTTTAATTTCACACACACTCCTTACTGCCTATTCTCTGTATGGCTGTTACAGGTCACACTGTCAATCATTAATCCTCATACACAACATGTGTCAGGTGTGTCAGTTTTAACCGTTAAGCGGGGCGATTGTGTGAATGAATGAAAACAAGTGGGACAGGTTTCTAAAGGCTTGGCAAAGATTGCTCACCAGCTGTCAGATGAGTTAATTGTTGATGTTACAGACTTGGGCAAATTCACCAAATGACTGCAACAAATTTCACATCCCAAAAACAAGTTTAACAGATGATTAATGTGAAATAGTGTTGCATTCAATGAATTATCCTTCTTTTAAGTTTAAATTAACTATTTTCACAGAAAAGAGGCAAATTGTCACTTGTCTGGCACAATAAATAATGTGCTTTTACTGCCCATGGAAAGCAGGCATTAAATTATGTTGTTATTAAAAACAAATGGTTATTTACATTATCTTCTGATTGTGGTTGAAGTTATTAATCAAATTACAGAGAAAAAACATTATAATCACATACTTGAGTTAATCACACTCATATTGGTGGAACAATGCTGTAGGATCAAAGTATGTCAGATATTGGTATTCTGAAGCATTTTCCACCACCTAAAACTAACTGACCTGCAAGCCTTGTTAGTATGTACTTTGACACTGTACTGGCAAGTACGGTTGAGAAATACCAGACATTAACACACACAATCATTTTCTTTGGCCCAGAACGTGTCATCACCATTGTTTCTCCAGTCTTGTCTCCACCACATTGTTATTCTCCAATCCCAGCAGCCCCATTAACCCACTTTTCTTCTAGACGATTTGGGGTATTCCCCTTCCTTGGCATTACCCCACCCCCGCCTCATTTCTCCATTCTCTGAGCCTGACAATCTGTCACCTGCTTTTTTTTTCTGATGCTGGAAATTTAGGATAGTGGGGCAGTGGGCTATAAGTGGAGAATGAGGACAGGAGTGAAGGAGAGATGGGCTGATGGAGTAGATATAGCCAACATGAGCTGAACAGAATATCTTTAGCCTGAAACAAAGTCTGCCTCTCAGTGATAAACCATATGTGTGCCGTCCTGTTTGTGTGTGTCTGTCACACTTCGTAACCTGTTACTGGGGAAACCTCAGCCAGTTATTTAGCTTGTGTCTACTGAATATTGTTTTACTTGAAGCTTGAAGAGATTTCCTTTTTCAATTAAATTTCACAGCCGTTTTAAAGAATCGGTCTTGATCATCCAGAATTGCTGAAATGAAGTTGCACTGAGAAGAAACTAAGCATTGTTTTGGACATAATATCCTGGTCCAAGGTGTCGCTCAGTGAACAAACTACTACTTGATGAATCCTTATTTGTCAAAGGGATCAATGTATACCAACTTGAGTATATTTTTTCTGATAATAAATAAAGTGTTGTATGTTTTCTATCTGCTGTTTAGTTTTTAGAATGAGCAAATCCAGATTCGTGAATAACTCTTGGTGTAATCGGTCAAACAGATTTGCAAAAAGGTCTGAAATTGTTTGCTTCATTCGGACAGATTATTCACAAACTAAGTTTGCGGTGATTTCTCACACTGAAATAATAATGGGATATATATATATATATATATATATATATATATATATATATATATATATATATATATATATATATATATATATACTGTATATAGCACTGGATGAGGGGAATTTTTATTTACAGTTTATTGTAGAAAACAAAACCTGCAAATGATTTCTATCGTTTGTCAACGACGAAGAATCCAAAACAGTAGTACATTCCCCCCCCCACACACACAATATTCAGGTTCTTATAATGTGTTTGTGTTCATTGGTACATGGATAGCATGTAATCTAAGAGTTTAAGAGTCTTCTGTGATTCACAGTAGTGGACAAAATCAAATGAAAAAGCGAAATGCGAGAGAGATCAGAACAGGTTTACAGCTTTTTCAGTGGTTATTCAAATTTTATATTGCGATGTATTGCATCACAATGTTATTGGCTATATTTACACGCCAACTAAATTATTGTTTTGGACCTTTCTTGAAGTACTTTGGAATACCATATCACATAAATACTGTGGTTCATGAATATGTGATCATTCAGTACCATGGTAGACATAATAATGTGCCAAAAAAGGTCTGGAGTGGTACTGTAAGGCACATTCACATATTTCTTCTACATACAGATAAAGATAATTATCTTTAAATCTCTATAGAACTTCAAAAATGATTCTGTACTGCTAAGGGTTCATTGAGATGGACTTGCTGTAACAGGGCATTCTGAATCGGTCAGAGCTACAGTGTATAGGGGACCCTAAGAGAGTAGATTAGACTCTAGGTCGTATCATATTATAGGCTCTTTTTATAATGACACAGCATAATGCACCATAGTGCAGAATTCAGCAAATTCTTTTTCACGCTTCTAAGTGAGAGACCGCTGCTGGCTGTGAAAGAGCGCTGTTTGATAAAATTCAAGCAGAGTTCCAGAAAGCATCTACAATGACTCAACGAAATCAACATATAGTGTGTGAGGCGAGCAGCCAGCAAAGACTTGCATATTAAATTGGAGAAAACGTAATTTTTCTCTATCGATCATCACCTCAGACCTTGTGCAGACCTGTTTAGAATGAATAGAGGCTCTCAGAAATGGCTGCTGGACGCCGTTGGAGATGTTGTTCCACCTGTAGAACAATGAAGTAGATTGTTTACGCAACCTCCAACAGCCTCATTATGTTAATGCTTTGTGTTCTTGTGCGAGTCCCTGCAGACCCTTACAGTCTCCCCTGCTGCCTTCCTTTTTATGTTTTCTCCAGTCCTACTAGGCTCACATCGGCTTATGCTGGTCCATGCCAAAGTTCTTGGCCTGTACCCAATTATTGCAGAAGTGTTTGCTCCTCTTGCTGTCTCCTGCACTGTACAGTGAACACGGACAGCGATGGCATGGTAAAAACAACCTGCCTCATGAAACATTACAGCTCTCCTTTAAAAAAATTAAGCAACTCTCACCAATCTCTCTAAGGTTTGAATCAGAAGAGGCCCATTTCTTTTGTGAGGTGAACTGAGTCTCAATATAGTTGTGGCAGAGGAAAAATTAAGATTTCACAGCTATTGGTGATAGCGGAGAAAAGGGTTCATGCGAAACACTGTAGCATTGTACACTCACCTAAAGGATTATTAGGAACACCATACTTATACTGTGTTTGACCCCCTTTCGCCTTCAGAACTGCCTTAATTCTACGTGGCATTGATTCAACAAGGTGCTGAAAGCATTCTTTAGAAATGTTGGCCCATATTGATAGGATAGCATCTTGCAGTTGATGGAGATTTGTGGGATGCACATCCAGGGCACGAAGCTCCCGTTCCACCACATCCCAAAGATGCTCTATTGGGTTGAGATCTGGTGACTGTGGGGGCCATTTTAGTACAGTGAACTCATTGTCATGTTCAAGAAACCAATTTGAAATGATTCAAGCTTTGTGACATGGTGCATTATCCTGCTGGAAGTAGCCATTAGAGGATGGGTACATGGTGGTCATAAAGGGATGGACATGGTCAGAAACAATGCTCAGGTAGGCCGTGGCATTTTAACAATGCCCAATTGACCCTAAGGGGCCTAAAGTGTGCCAAGAAAACATCCCCCACACCATTAAACCACCACCACCAGCCTGCACAGTGGTAACAAGGCATGATGGATCCATGTTCTCATTCTGTTTACGCCAAATTCTGACTCTACCAACTGAATGTCTCAACAGAGATCAAGACTCATCAGACCAGGCAACATTTTTCCAGTCTTCAACTGTCCAATTTTGGGCTCGTACATATTGTAGCCTCTTTTTCCTATTTGTAGTTGAGATGAGTGGTACCCGGTGGGGTCTTCTGCTGTTGTAGCCCATCCGCCTCAAGGTTGTGTGCGTTGTGCCTTCACAAATGCTTTGCTGCATACCTCGGTTGTAACGAGTGGTTATTTCAGTCAAAGTTGCTCTTCTATCAGCTTGAATCAGTCGGCCCATTCTCCTCTGACCTCTAGCATCAACAAGGCATTTTCGCCCACAGGACTGCCACAAACTGGATGTTTTTCCCTTTTCACACCATTCTTTGTAAACCCTAGAAATGTTTGTGCGTGAAAATCCCAGTAACTGAGCAGATTGTGAAATACTCAGACCGGCCCGTCTGGCAACAACAACCATGCCACGCTCAAAATTGCTTAAATCACCTTTCTTTCCCTTTCTGACATTCAGTTTGGAGTTCAGGAGATTGTCTTGACCAGGACCACACCCCTAAATGCATTAAAACAACTGCCATGTGATTGGTTGATTAGATAATTGCATTAATGAGAAATTGAACAGGTGTTCCTAATAATCCTTTAGGTGAGTGTAAATTCTGGACCTATAAAAAAAGAAGTCACAAATGAGATTTTCCTATTGATGCCAATGAGATTGAATTTAGAGCAAATGGAGACTTTTGCTTGTGCTTCTTTTTTTTTTTTTTCTGACCAATGTTTTGAAAAAGTAATTTTTTGGGTGAAATTTTAAGCATTTAATGATATTTTGGACTTTAGCAACTAGAAAACACTTGTGAGTTGACATTAAAGAGAGAGAGAGAGAGAGAGAGAGAGAGAGCAATCTTAATTACATTTAACAATTAGTTCTGTACTGAAGCCAGTTCTTTATACACTATACAGATTTTAGGAAAGCACAGATGTCACTACCTGAATTTTCAGGGGTCATGAGTATTTCGTATATTGAGCTCAGCCAATATGAACTTAACATTTCTCATCAAAATGTTTTAGATTATCTGAATTAATTGAGCTGTGCTATCCATATTGATTTTATAGCTCTATATTCTTTTACTGCATTTTCATTTTTTTCATTTGCATGTCTCCTAAAGAATTCTAGGACAAACAACCAAAGTTTAAATTTTAAGGAACGGTTCACCAAAAAAGAAAATTCTTTCTTTACTCACTCTCATGTTGTCCCTGACCTGCAGGGCCGTTGCAAGTGGGGTGAAAGGTGGTGACAATTATAGGGGCCCACGGCCGAGGGGGGACCTCCGGCGATTTCAACCGTCTGGCTGAGGCTAGCCTAAAAAGACGATCAGGACAGTTGACAGGCCACTGCTGCTTGTCGTCACGACAGCTTATCATGTACATGCGTTTTTAAGCCTGACCACTTTCCAATTTAAACATTCAAAAGAGTTTAAATCATTCAAACACAAGACGCGGAAAATCTCAACTCGCGCGATGTGTTCGGTGCGCACGCATCTCACAGTCTCAGAGCTGCTTCTCACAGACAGCGACACTGAACCCAGCTCTCCTTTGCGAAGTTCTCCTCAAACTTCCTCCTGCACCTGAACAAACAAATACAAATCGCAGTTTAAACAGAAAAGGATGTGAAAAAGCCCATTTTAGCACCACAGTGTTCTGGTGTTCAGGGCTCACGCAGAGAGAGGCGTCTCAAAACACTTTTTTAACACAGAATTTGCCTCTTTTTGCTCTTGTACTGACAAAAACATACAAAATGTGTCAAAATACCCGTCTTGGAAAGTATGTTAGAAAAAACTGTCGGTTATGTCTTAAGTGAAAGTAAACAGTTAAGAAAAATATCGGATGTGTATTATGTGTAATTGTTCAACAAAGTATTGATAGTTGTGCAAATATTGTCATACTAATAGTTGTCTGAAGTTTTGGTTGATTGTAATCCATTACATATCTTCCTATCAAAGTTATCTGACATTATCAAGATGAATTTGTTCTGACAGTTCAACTCTGAGTTCTTGTCATATTTTATTACCATTTTATAAACTAGAGCAAGTAACTGTGATAATGTAAGAAATGTTAAAGGTGTCTGAATACATCTTGGTTTGACTGTTCAATTCAATTCAATTCAATTCAAGTTTATTTGTATAGCGCTTTTTACAATACAAATCGTTACAAAGCAACTTTACAGAAAATTATGTTTCTACAATATTTAGTAGTAGCTAGTAGTTTGTGCACGTTTGACAGGATTTTAGAAAAATAAAAATAATAATAATAATACAAGACGTAGTCAGCTAGATGATGAACTATCAATATTATTAATTAATAGTAATTATATGATGCAGTCACACATGTAGCAATAATTGTTAGTTCTGTTTGTTGATTCAAGGTTAGGATCATCTGGGGTCCTCTGAGGGTCAGCATCATCTCTTCTCAGGTGTTCTGGATCCAGACTGGAGCTTGTGTAAATCCTAGTTACCACGGGATGTAAATCCCGTGGCAAAACATAGAAACAAGATAGAGACATCATTAGCATAGCTGCTGATCCAACAAAGTAAAATTAGTTTAACCCAAGCTAAAGAATAAAAATGCAGATGCAACTACACTCACAATTTAAGAGATACATTATTCGAATGCTTGGCGAAAGAGATGCGTTTTTAATCTAGATTTAAACAGAGAGAGTGTGTCTGAACCCCGAACAATTATCAGGAAGGCTATTCCAGAGTTTGGGAGCCAAATGTGAAAAAGCTCTACCTCCTTTAGTGGACTTTGCTATCCTAGGAACTACCAAAAGTCCAGCGTTTTGTGACCTTAGGGTGCGTGATGGGTTGTAGCGTGGTAGAAGGCTAGTTAGGTACGCAGGAGCTAAACCATTTAGGGCCTTATAGGTAAGTAATGATAATTTGTAACAGATACGGAACTTAATAGGTAGCCAGTGCAGAGACTGTAAAATTGGGGTAATATGATCATATTTTCTTGACCTGGTAAGGACTCTAGCTGCTGCATTTTGGACTACCTGTAGCTTGTTTATTGACGAAGCAGGACAACCACCTAGAAGTCCATTACAATAGTCCAGTCTAGAGGTCATGAAAGCATGAACTAGCTTTTCTGCATCAGAAACAGATAACATGTTTCGTAGCTTGGCAATGTTTCTAAGATGGAAGAATGCAGTTTTTGTAACATTGGAAATATGATTTTCAAAAGACAAATTGCTGTCTAATATAACACCCAGATTTCTGACTGTAGAGGAAGTAACAGTACATCCGTCTAGTTGCAGATTGTAATCTACAAGATTCTGTGTGGTGTTTTTTGGTCCAATAATTAATATCTCTGTCTTATCCGAATTTAATTGGAGAAAATTATTTGTCATCCAATCTTTTACATTTTTAACACACTCTGTTAGCTTAGATAATTGGGAAGTTTCATCTGGTCTCGTTGAAATATATAGCTGAGTATCATCAGCATAACAGTGGAAGCTTATTCCGTATTTTCTAATAATATTCCCAAGGGGCAACATGTATATTAATTAATTACTGTTAATTTAATTTTTACAGTGAAGGCAGTGCTATTTTATATTTAATTATTTGTTTTCTGTACCTGGACACCTACAAACATGAAAAAACTTAAACATTGTGGAATTAGCACAAATAAATAAATAGAATGAACATATAAATTAAACAATTTCAAACAGGGCCCACTGGTACAACCTGCACCGGGGCCCCGCTGACCCCAGCTACGGCCCTGCTGACCTGTATGACTTACTTTCTTCTGCGGAATCCAAAAGGTGATTTTTTTTTTGGAAGAATATCCTGGCCACTCCAGCAATATAATAAAGGTGAATGAGGAGTGGATCTGTCTAAGTCAAAGATGACAAAGACTAATGGAAGATGTGAAAACATTTAAGAATTCATTCACTTTGCTCATATGAAATAGAATGGCCAGTCCTGTTTTGTGTTCCAATCAAACTGATTTAGAATGATACAAGACTAAGGCTAAGAGAGGACTAATTTTCATTTTTTGATGAGCTCTCATTTCATTACATCTCCTTTGAAACAGCAAGGTCTGAGTACTTACTTTTTGTTCTAGAGAGTGTATCTGTGTTGCATCTACATATTAAGCATAGCACTGCTACTAATATTATACACCTTTAATTGGTATTGTAGCACTCAAATGTGGGCAAAACAAATCAACAGGAAACTTAATTTAGCCGTTGGGGCACACCGGCACTCAAAGAACCAAGCAGTCTTGCCCATAACTTTCCATTCCTCCTTTCTTATTCCACTTGCTCTCTGTCTGTGAGTTAACGAGAGAGTCAGAAGTACAGGATTAGATTTTCTGATCTCTCTGCTGGACCAAGCACAATTTTCCAAGCCTTTATTTTCCTTCAACTTTGTCTCACATTTTTTTCCCTCCAGCTTTTATATTTCATACACTGGCACATATTTGTTCTGTATTTGTTAGCACGGGTACATATTTGCCCCATTTCCCTTTCGCATCTTGTATTTCTCCATGCTTATAGGCTTGTTTGCGCTCTACTTTGACTGTGATATAACACATATCTCATGACTGCCATCTTATGCTTGCACAAACATCTACTCTTAGCGCACATTGGGCTGCCTTTCTCCTCTTCTCACTGCCTTTAGTCACATGCTCAGCTCATTCTCATTCTCTCCCTCATTCATGTTTCACTTAATTCCCTCTGTCCTCCTCCTCCTCCTCAGCTAAGAACTGCATTTATTTCTCAGCTTGACCGTCCTTTGACCAGGAGCACATTCCCCCCTGCATTTTACCAGTTGCTTCTTCATAACAGCAATCACATACCCCATAGGTGTTCTCTATGCCTCTATTTTTCTCTCAGCACATAATCATCGAAGTCACAGTGGCAATGTCATGAAGATTGCAGAGCTTGATTGGAGATGAACACAGTGAGAGAAAGATATGTGGACGTATTATTTTTTGTAACTTATGATTGTCCCAGTAATTATTATTAAATGTAAACAGTAATTATTAATAAATGTAAACATGACATCTGGTTCCATTAATGGTTCTCACACATTCATTTTCTGCAGTTGGAAGGCATAATATTATATTAAAATGCTGGCGTTTTCTGCATTATTCTGCTGCTACAGCGTGAATCAGATATTTTAATCCAATTCCTAAATTAATGACTGGGGCTGGGGGGTGTTAATTGATTCAAATGTATTTATTACTGAAATAGTCAAATAATTAAAGAATTATTATGCCAAAATATTTATTTTGTAACAGAATAAGAATTGCTAATTGTTAAACTTCACAGGAAACGTGTTATTTTTTATAAAGGCTGTCAGTTGATAAAAGTTTTTGGGTATACATCAAGTACTGTATGTTGCATGGGACTATTAATTGAATATTTTTTTCTTAATCACTAATTGGTATATATTTCTAATCCATTAATTAAAATTCCCTTGCTGTGATTTCCATTATACATGCGCTGCCTATTTTGCATAGTTATGGTTTTATGACTGTATTTGTGGCCTCAGGATGAACTCTGAAAGAAAACGAATGGCTCATTACACAAGATTTTACATAAAGGTACAGTGCACAAACTAGTCAAACTAGGAGATGAACACTTGAGGAAAAGTCAGACAGGGACGCTAATGTTTGCAAATGGTGTGTGTCCTGTAAGCATTAAGATAATTTGAAACTTAACTGCCATTTTACAGAGTGGACAAAAGAGGTGTAACATTAGTGAAGGTCTTCAGGACCCCTACTTTGTGATGAGGCGCAGTTCAAATTGCCTCCGTTATGGCAGTGTTCTCAATCACCATGGGCTGAACGGTTGGATGCCTCCCACTCTAAGCAACAAGTGTGATTCTGTAATATTGGGTCTGGCATTAAGTGTATGGACTGCACTACTGTTGGTTATCAAAGGAAGCTGCAGGGAGTCTGATTGCAGAGGTTTGGGATGAATGTATTTAGTGATGTAACCAAGAGCCTGGCTTTGAATTATAAATTACTGTAAGACTGAAACCTTCAAAAAAGATGACTATATACACAAACAGCACACAGGGTGTATATATATAGCAAGACTGCTTAACTGTATTCAAATTTTCATATTTGTGTAACATTTATGCTATCTCTCACTCTCGAAAACATTCTGCTCTTGTTTTTGTGCACTTTTTGTAATTTTGAATTACAGTTAGCTGTCTGAAGGACAATTATTATTATTTTTTTTACAGAACTGAAACCCTCAGACAACAACCCTGGTTGTCGGGATGCTTTTATATGATACATGCCAGAACAGTGTTCTTGAGAATTGAGAATGACTTGTATGTAGCAGGCTTTGCCACAAAGTCCTGAGAGTGTGTGAGATATTCATACACAAAATAAATCTAAAATAGAGCCGTCAAAGATTCTCTACAAAATGAACCGCATAGAGAGACAACACAGCTAAATCAAAATAAGGCTTTGTGGCCCTCTAGTCGTGGCCTCTCGTATTTTGACCGCATTATGCCACAGTTCAATATTTCTCTCAACAGTCTGCTGCTGAATATTATAATGTTGAATTTCAGGCAGCCTGATGCATCTGTGAACTGAATGCGAAACCAAATGTTGACCATGTGATGTAAGAATCTTTCAATCACATGTAAACGGACACCTCCCTGGCAGCTGTATCAGCATTCTAGGTTTCTCTTTAGATATTTTCAATTAAAGATACACACACATTATGGTATCCAAAGTTTTAAGATTGCTATGACACTCAGTATGCTTTTTATCATAGGCAACATTAGTTGTACACAGCTGTGAGTGGCATGTTGTTTTAATCTCAAGCACATCTTGTTCTTAAAAGCCAAAGTCACACACAATGTTGTTTTTGTCCATGTACTCAGCTTTCATCACTGCCTACATACAGTATGAACGTGAGCTCTTTCGACACACAAAAATGCACTCTCATGGTCACACACAAATATATGAACACATTACACCAAGCATATTGAAATTCCTACGATGAAGACAAGAGCATCACCATGGCAACGTTACAGTACCTCTCCCTTTTACTCTGCCTGTTTTAAACGATGAGAGGATGGAAGACAACAAGAGAGAAATAGTTTAAAGAGACGAGGGTGGTCAGCGAATCATTTCACTGATAACTGCTGCCTGGAGGCTTCTGTGGATTAGGACGAAAGGAAGATACGTTTTCACACACATGAAACCTACTAAAATAAACTCTCTGAAGAACAGCAAGCCTGAAGCTTTTTGAATGCGGACACATGCATATAGAGTTTAAAAGGATAGTTTACTCCAAAATAAACATTCTGTCATCATTCCCCCATCCTCATCCTGTTCTAAACCACTGACATTCACTGTGGTATTTTAAAAAAACACACAAACAAATGAGACATTCTGCCTGACATCTTTTTTTATGTTCTAGAAGAAAGTAAGTCATAAAGGTTTGGAACAGCACAAGGTTGTGTAAATGATGAAAGAATTGTCTTATTTTTTGGGGTGAACTCCTAAGATGAATCTACAGAGTACATCCATCTTAAAAGTAAAATGCAGCAATGCGGAAAAACATTTCAATAAGCAATCATAAATGTGTGCACAGGCTGTATTTGAATGCATAATGCTAGCTGGAGGGCAGAAGACAATGAAAGGGGTAGAGTAAGAAAACACTCAAGGCAAATTTCTGCATGCAGCTGAGTGACTTTATCATGCCTCTTAACAGACATTAAACATTCCAATGCACAGTAAAAGCAGAGATGTGTTGAATAGATGCAAAAACACACAGATTGGAACAACATAAGGATTAACTGTAATTTAAGGACAACTATATCTTTGATAGCCTCTTAAATAAATAATAAAATAATAAAAAGACTCTTAAATAATTACATCAGTAGGTGACAAGTGACTGTATATGTGAATGAGTCATTGACTATGTTTACATGGACTTCAGTAATCTAATTATTTACCTTATTCTGAATAAGACAATATTATGATTAAGGTGTTTTCATGAGTTGCTTTGAGAATATTCCTCTCATGTTATAGTACATAGATTGATTATTCGCACATGTCATTACGTCACCAAGCGACGACATCCGACATCCCTTCCAGAATTTCATTTTTTAAATGTAGTTTGTTTTCGGGGTTTAATTCTTAATTTACTGAAAGCTTCAAGTGCAGTTTATTATTTGTCATGCTATATGTGCAAGCAGACGTCGTCGTTGTTGAAGCCATGCTCTTTTGTTTGCCGTCAAACGGTTGACCACTGCCGTGTGTCTATCCTGTCACAAAATGTGGCAAAACGTCCTACACGATGGCAATAATGTGGTTCAAAGTATTCATAAAACAGTAAGGAAAAAGTCCCTGGACGACCTACAGTGAAATTCTTGAGTGTGCATCTGATGAACATTTTACTCCCATGAGGTCACAGTGAAGTGACACAACTGATGCTGGTAGGTCATGTGACAATGACAACAAATGTAAAATGTCCGTATTACATTCATACTACACACATTCATACTATAAAGAACATACTTTTAATGATCACTAATTACTTACTTAAAAGAAGTACCTATTCAGAGAGTATGTGATTTTGGACGCAGCTGCTATGAATCATTCGATTATTTGCCCAACCATTTTTAATCAACAACATTGATTCATATGGCAGCACCAATACTGTGTA